>NW_028255138.1:0-479186 GCF_964263255.1 Lissotriton vulgaris
GTTCACCGCGACATTTCGGAGATAGGTGACAGAGTTGTGACCCTGGAGGAGCATGAAAATAGATGTGATGAGGAAATTGAGGTGTTGCAACAGGAAATTATTCTCCTCAAAGAACAGCACGTCGTTCTACAGGGAGAGGCAGAGGACCTTGAGAATCTTTCCCACCGCAACAATGTTTGCATCCTTGGAGTGAAATAGAGAGCGAAACAAGACCACATTGGTGGATTTGTGCAAGCCCTGTTTCATCACATCTTAGGCCCGGAACATACCACTGAGATCCGAATTGACAGAGTGCTTCGAGTGGGCCTACCCCGCCGAGCTGCCGCACAGCTCCCGGACATCCTGGCGTGTGTCCACAACTTCCAATTGAAGGAGCTTATTCTCCGAAAAGCTAGAGACTCACATCCCCTGAAATTCTGCGGCCTCTTCCCGACACTCTAACAGGACCTTTCTGCAGTCACCCTGTTTAAACGGCGAGAATTCAAGCACATTACACAACACCTGAGGGAGAAAGGGATCCCCTATGCTTGGGGTCATCCCTTCCATATCATCTTTAAATTTGAAGGGAAACTGTGCCAGCTACGATCTCTCCAAGAAGCCTCAGATCTTCTGGGCCTCCAGCCACTCTTCGTCCACAGAAATCTCCTACACCCAGCGGCAACAGGCCAGATCATTGACACACCGTGGACCAGCCTTCCCCATCGTCTCATGGGCCGGACGCGGCCGCTCGAGCAAAAGAGAGGGAAAATGTTCTGGCCTCTCTGTCAAATACCCCCACTAATATCTCCCCTGCCTGAATCTCTGATATAGCACGTTGATGGGAACCTCCTCTCGAGCGGGCAGGAGGATCGGCACCTCACCACTTCCATGGACTTGATTCGTCGCCACACCCTCGTAGTGTGCCTTTCTGACGGACATGAGTCACTCCCGCACTGTTGCGGGCTATTTCATTTATTGACAGTGATTGGCCGTACCCGGTGCGGCTGGATACGGGCGTTGTTATTGCAGCTGTTTAGTTTTTGGGGTTGCCTTACCAGTTTTGGGGTAGGGTGGGTCATCTCCTCAGTGAGTTTCTTTGTCACTTACGCACAAGGTGCCTTGGCACGTTTGTCAATCCTCCTCTTTCTTGTCCTTGATGCTGTTTCTCCCCTGGGGAAGGGATGCCTCCCCCCTAGCGCTTCTCTAATTTACACCCCCGCACCTGGAGCTTAAAATCACTAGTCTCAATGCTCGGGCCTCAACAACCCAGTTAAATATAGGGAGATTCTATTCCTCTTAGAAAACTCTGGGGGTGACATCTGCCTCATCCAGGAAACCCATCTACTACACCGGGACACTCACTGTATGCGCCATGGCCATTTCCCTCACCAGCACTGGTCCTCGACCAATAAAAATGGGGTGGGGGGGTTGGCATTCGAAAAGCTAGGCACTTTAAGGGCTCAGTTTTGGGGACCGTCTTAGAGATCAAAGGGCATCTCCTGTCTCTGCGGCTCCAAGTCTGCACCTCCACATGTACGATTCCCTCCATTTACTCCCCCAATGAGCGTCCAGGGAAGTTCCTGATGGAAGCCTGCATTGAGGTTTTGCAATCTCATGATGCTGTAGTGATAATAGGCAGTGACCTCAACCTGGTGATGAATGGAGAATTGGACCGTTCTGGTTCTCGCTCAGGGAGCGCGGGCACCTTCACAGCAATGGGTAAGGATTGGTTGGCCGATGCGGGGATTCGGGATGCCTGCCATTGCTTGCACCTAGCTGACAGGGACTTTTCTTACTACTCAGCTGAGCACAAGACGTACGCTCGGCTTGACCATTTCTTAATTACTCCTGCTGCCTGGCCCCTAGTTACGGGTTCCACTATCAAGGCCAGGGCTCTCTCGGACCATGCGCATATTACCCTATCCCTATGCTTCCCTGCTGAACATTTTGCCACTACACCGCTTTGGCACTTGCGTGACTCACTTCTTAGATCTCCTGACATGGTTGCAGACATTAGGCAATGCATTCTGGACTATATAGCGATTAACGACCGAGCTGATACACCAATCTCTCCGCGGTCTGGGAGGCGCTTAAATTGGTGGCGCTAGGAGCTCTTATAGCCAAGGCGGCCTTTGAAAATAAAATTAGACGGACGAAACGCGCTCATCTTGAGGCGTCAGTAAAGGAACTTGAGGGTACACACAAGCTCACAGGTGCCCCGTGTATGGCGGCAATTGGAGAAGGACAGACTCCAGCTCCGATGCCTTCACCTAGACCAAGCGGAACACACGGCAGGAGGCTGCATGCTAGGGCATTGCCTTCGTAGCCAACAGGAAGCCCACTTGGTGAAGACACTTTGCGACGGCTGCAGCAGACCTGTCTCCGGTAATGCTCATATAGTCTCGACTTTCCGCTCGTTTTATAGATCTCTCTACACTGCTGATCCTACCCTACACCCCAATCCCTCTCTCTACCTCGGCGGTGCGGCGGTGACGACTTTGCCAGCGGGGGAGTCCGCTGCCTTGGACTCCCCATCTGCATAGAAATATTTATTTCTGCAATTGCGCGGCTGAAGTTGCAGAAGGCCCCCAGGGCCTGATGGCTTTAGTGCCCTCTTTTATAAAACGTATTGCATCGAACTTGCCACGTTGTTTACTTGTTTATTCAACTAGTTCACGGACACCGGATCCCTCACCCCATCCATGCTGCAGGCTTTTATCTCGGTCATCCTCAAGCCGGGCAAAGATCCGGAAGTTTTCAATTCCTATCGTCCAATCTCACCATCAAACATTGATGCCAATCTTTTTTCTAGCATCTTAGCGTACAGACTTAACCCCCATATGCCCGGTCTTGTAGATCCGGACCAATCCGGTTGCAATACTTCCAAGCCTCGTAGTTGCGTTTCTTGGTGGAGTGGAACCACCCTATGACAGGAAATACTGGGTCTTCATGGATCAGACAGTAGCGGGGTACAACATTTGGCGCAATCTATGGATGTCGAGACCAGACCGTGTGTGGGACCTCTATTCCTCCCCGGTTACGTGCCCCACATAGCGTGCTTGGGATAAAGTCTCCCGTAGGGCAAACCTGACCACATTTCCCTATCCCATGACGCCACTCTTCAAGAACCCTACATTTCAGCCAGGAGAAAATAACGGCGCTGCCTCATGATGGATTGAAGGGGGCTGTAAACGATTGGGACACCTTTTCGATCTTAAGGCCTTATCCCTTTTAGGGAACTTCAATCGGACTACAACCTGTCCACGTCCGACCTGTACTTGCACTCCCAGATGACTCACTGGATCTCTGACTCCGCAACATGCTCCTTAGCATTTTGCCCGTTGCTACCACTCGAGAAATGGCTCATGTCCAAGAAAGACGACAAACACCTTATCTCGGAAATTTACTCTTTCCTCTCCTCCGCCCTCCCTCGTCATCGCACTGCGAGTCAGAAGCGATGGGAGGTAGAACTACAACGCAAGCTATCTGATAAGGAGTGGGAGGATATTTTTTACAGCACACATCACACTACATTTTCCTCGAGCCACACAGAAACTGCCTTTAAGATTGCAACATATTGGTATTATACCCCGGCACAACTTGCTAAATGGAAACCCCAATGTGATGGCGTCTGCTGACGGGGATGCGGCAGCCCAGGGACACGGATTCATCTGCTCTGGCACTGCCCCAAATTGACCCGCTACTGGGAACAGATCCTGGATGATATTGATGATTTAATACCTTCATCCCCCGACTCCCGGCGAACACACTTCTAGGCCTCCCAAATGCACTCACCTTTCCCCTGCGGGCGCTTAGGGGGAGACAAATGGAGATTGCGCTGAACGCTGTATTAAGGGTCATTTTGGCAAGGTGGAAATCAGACCGGATCCCGGAGCATATACACTGGGTGCACCAACTTTGGAACCTCCTGGCAAAGGAGAAGCTCTCTATGACAGCGGCTGGGAAGAGTGAAGCCTTTGCTAAAATCAGGGCCCCTCTTCTAACTATTCTCACCACAGAATTCCGAGAATTGTCCTGCCCACAATACCTCTGAATTTTGAAACTGATCCCGGATGACATCTCTGTACTCCCCTGAAGGTGCATGACACATGCCCCTTGCTACTTTCCGTGGTGATAGGCGTTGAACAACTTCCAGGATCATGCGCTGTCACTTCTCCGTACACTTTTTGGTTAGCTTACTGAGGAGACGTGGTGGGGGTGGGAGAGGGTTCTAATGGGGTTGTTATAGTTTCCATGGGTCTGTTCCATTTTTTTTGTTTTTGTTCTGATTAAGGTTTATACTTGGCCTAATCCAACGTGTTTGCAGCCCTTACGGGATCATCTCACAGCCCCTGAGCTGCCTTCTTTATCACCTGCTTTATAGACTGCCTCACACGCTGGCTATTGCTTACTACATTCTTTCCGACGCTGTCGGCCCTGTTGGGTTGTAGGCAGCTTGCTGTGTTTAACGTTCGGATTTCATACTCACATCGTACCGTGATTTGTATATCCTGATGATGCTTGGACTCCCATTGGGTTGTAGGCACGTCAAATTGGTTGTCTGCATTATATACCGTTAATAAAAACGAATTAATGTTAAAAACTGCTCCATGACCTGATCAGCCTTTCACGTCGGCTGCTGACTCTGGCAACAAGCATTGTGGTGTTAGAACTCGATTGTCAGAACTTATTACATTTAAATTCTGACATCTTTTCTTTGGCATGGCAACAGGGTGCATCACAAGTCGCCAATTATTAAGACATTAGAGAAGGGAGTTTATTCAGGGATTGCAGATTATAGATATATGTATTTAAATAGTGAGAGAGAGACAGACAAAGACAACTAAACTGATAGATTTTATAGTAGTTTAATGTTATTTTCTTATGAAAATGGAATGTTTTTGCTTGTAGTATTGTCATTATGAATGCACCTACGCATACATCATTTTGGATTTTGCATTCATTACTTGTTTGAGCCACAGCTTTACATAAAATGTTATACCTGCAGGTAAATGTCATTTATTTGCAATGTGACTGCTTTTTTGTTAGGTCAGAAATTAATGTTAGAATTTCTGGACATTTTTTTATTAACGGATAATGAAAGATTCTGCTCTGCCAACAGAGTTCACAGAGTTTTGCCCACGTTGCACTCCTCTTGGCGTGCAGAGTTCTGACAAAACTCCACCAATCGCTGTGTGGCACAGTTTTTCCCCGCACACGGTTCACCAGTGTTAAATTGGGTACGAAGAAATAGCATCCCCGAGCGTGCTTTTCGAGCACTAGAATGCTTCCATGCAAGATTTCTCAATGTGAACATTTGCGGCAAGTCACTACCGTTCACATTGAGAAAGCTGCCATGGAGTAGAAAATCTACTCAAGCGGCGGAAAGAAGCAGCCCACACCACTTCCACACCAATATGTCTTCAATACGTTAGTTTACTTTCAAAAGCACTAATTCAACATTTCATTTATTGCCTTATACTCCACTTGAATACTACACGCTATAGTTTATCAAACACATACAGATATGCTATCTAAACATAGGGAGAACTAGTGACTTTACCAATGCTTGTTTCCTGCAGGTATTTATGTTTGTACTTCTGCAACAATAGCTTGCCCAATAAGAATGATGAATAATACTTTATGCGTATGTGTGATAGAAGCAATTTTTCTATTCCTAATAGCATTTTTTTTAGGTCTGACTTGTCATGCTCCTGTCTCCCAACATAGAAATGGGCAAATTTATTGGTACTCGGTTTGATTTAATTGAGTTTTGGCATGCTCGAAGCACCAAACATAGTTCAAGGACAGTTAAGGCCTCATTTTGCCTACTCCAGTTAGAAAGATTTCCAAAGCAAAGTTCTAGAACTTCATTGTTGCAACCTAAGCATGCTTACAATCTTACAAGCACTGTGTTTTGAAACAAGACAGATGCACTGGTTCTCATGGGCCCAGGAGCATGCATTTTGTAGATAAGCAACAATCGGAAGCAGCCACTGCCTGGTTATGGCTACAGTGACTAAAATGTGTAACCATGAGAACTCAAGAGCCAAAAGTTGTAACAAATTGGTTCAAATATTTCTGAGTTTCTTTTGCATCATCGAAGAATCGTGTCGCCGCTGTTCGCTGTCGCATCACCCGAGAAACATGCCGCCACCACAGAGGGTGCCGTCGCATCACTGGAGAAGCATGTTGCAGGGCTGTCGCATTGCTGAGGAAGCGCACCACCGCTGATCGCAGCCGCAACATCGGAGAAGTGCGTCGTCGTCATCGAAGGTGTCGTCGAATCACTGGAGAAGCGTGTTGCAGGGCCTGTTGAGGCTCTGAAAACTACTAAGTTCACCGCATGGCAGTCGGACTTGCATGCATCACCTCTACGTTTTTGCATCACTATAAAGATACAATTTTCTCGGATCGTCGCAACGCATCGAGGCGCCATCTTGTCGCATCGGAACCGGAGAGAAGGAAGAATGTACGCATCGCCTTCTCTGCAACCATTTTGTTTGTTTTGCTTTACACATCCCAGGTACTTTGTGAGTAAAGTGTCGCATTTCATCATCTACAAGTTTATTTTTGCAACACCTTTTCTAAAGACAGTCTACTGAGTTGTTGTATGTTGGATTTTTGTTGTTTTGGTCTTGTTTAGTTTAGATAAATATATTTTATTTTTCTAAACTGGTGTGGTGTCTATTTGTGGTGTTTTCACTGTGTCACTGTGAGTGTTGGTACAAATACTTTACACATTGCCTTTGGGATAAGCCTGTCTGCTCGTACCCAGCTACCAAGGGGGTGAGCAGGGGTTATCTAAAGTGTGTATCCCCTTACCCTGACTAGAAGCAAGGGTCCCTATTTGGACAAAGGAACCTACCTCTGCCAACTAGAGACACCCAGTTCTAACACACATATTTTAATAAAATTGGCTTTTCAATGCAGGACTGAAAATGTCACTTTTTAGAAAGTTGGGATTTTCTTACTTTAACCATTCTATGCCTCTGTCTGTCTCTGAATGCTCGTCTGGGTTGTGTGACAGCTGTGCTTTGTGTTTTCCATCTAGACAGTCACACACAAAGAAAGCTGAGGTGTGCCAAGCATATCCTGATGGCTCACCACTGTATCCCTGAGCTAGAGTTATAGGGAGGAGCAAACACTTGCACCTGAATAGGCTGTGCCTGCCACCACACAAAGAGCTACATACTCCCTTGTAGTGCATCTGGAGTCAGGGAAGATGGGCAGGGACCTTGTAAGGTTTAAATGCCTCTTTGGTGCCTACTCCACTTCAAAGGAACAAATGGGGATACGTATTGGACCCTTGACACCCACAAGATAGTTCACTTTTGGGTCTTGAGGAGACTCTGCCAAGAAAAGGAGCTGCACTGCCAGTGAGTTCTCTCTGTACTCCTAAGTCAAGAGCTTTAACCAGATGCCAAGTCCTATGGGAGGGAATTCTGGTATTATATAACAAGTGGACAATAGTTTTAGATTTACAAGACGCGATTGGAAAGGGAGTGTATTCAGTTCTCTTTTTAGTTGAAAATGTTGGGGATCTTAAAGGCCAGAATTGGACTTAAAAAGATTGAATTCCTAGATAGAGACATATTAATTCTAGATGGTGATGCTACAGAGCATCATTCATATGGTTGCAGGTCAGAAGTATCTTATCACCATGGATCTTCAGGATATCTATTTGCACAATCTAATCCATAAAAGTAATCAAAGGTTTTTATGGTTTGTAGTATACAATCTCCTTGTTCTGTTCAGGGATCTATTAAAGAAAAAAGTGCCCTACAGTGTTTACAAAGTGTTAGCGCCATTGGTGGTGATATTGCTTCATCAGGAATGCATCTTCCTTCACACTAACCTGGAGGACATGGTTTTTTGATTAACCTGAAAAAGTCACAGCTAGTGCTATCTCTTCATATTTGAAAGATGTCAAGAGAAGATGGAATTGGTGACACTTCTAGTGGAGAGTGTTGTGAAGATCCAGTTTCAGATCTTCTCTTGCAATTTGCCTTGACTGCTGCACAATGGTTCCAGATACAGGAGGGTCTGGGTGCAACAAATGTTTGATGCCATTGGGCCAAGTGTCATTTCCACAAGGTCATAAGACATATCATGAGCTGTTGGAATCTGGTCTCTCAGGTTCTTTCCCAAATCCTGATTTTCCCACCTGCTCTCCAGGACTTGAGTTGACGTATTGATTAATGGACTCTGTTGAGAGGTATCTCCCGTCCCACTCCCTCTCCAATAATGAGTACAGTAGGTGCCATCCTAACAGACTGGAGACTAGGTTGGAGAATCCGCATTTCCGGGTCATTGGTTTCGCTTTCAAAGCCTCAGGTCCTCCAGTTGAAGAGAATTGGAGCCCATTTGGCTGGCATTTATGACTTCCACTTGCTTGCTGAATTGAAAGACAGTATTGGTTTGAATGGAGCACCTGACCGCAAACACATAGATGAGGAAGCAATGAGGGATTAGATCAGTTCATCTTTTCAGAATTTTAGACCAGACCTGTGCCTGGCCGAAACTGAATATGAGTTCTGTCTCAGCAATTCTCATTCAGGAGATCTGCGATGTCTTTGCTGATAACTAGTGCAGGGTCATTGTAACTTCTCAGGAATTTTTCAGCATCCCCATGTGTAGGTTCAGCAATGCCAGAAGTCTGGTCTGCTATTAGTTGATCCATTTGCCTCTTCTCTCATTTTGCAAGAGCATAATTGTTTTCAAGGAGGAGGGAGCCCCAGCCCGAATGTGCAGTCCTCCAGATAGCCCAGTGATCTTCTTTGTGATTTACCTCCTTTTCCTCTAATTCTCAAGGTTTTGATCAGATTGAGGAGGGAGGAGGCCTCAGAGATATTGACTGCTCGAGCATGCACTGCCCGAGCTTGTTTCCTCTGAAGATGTCAGTGAGGGACTCTCAGTAAGTAGCATTTAATACATTCCCTTCTCCCCTAGCTGTTCCGATTTTGCATCAGTGGATGATTTTTTGCAAGGCTCAGACTAGTGGCCAGGAGATTATAAAGTTAAGGTTGACTGTTTGATTATCTGGATTCTACAATACAGGTTTCAAGAAGGGAATCCATGTTAAAAACTTGTGCCAAACAATGAGCAAGTTTTGTCTCTAATCAATTTGACCCTTAGACAGTGGGTTTGATCCACATCCTTTTGATTTTTTCAGAACAATATCTGCATTGAAGATTCAGTGGGCAGCTATTGGAGCCTTCAGAACTCCATGGGAAATCCTTTTGAATGAGGAAAGTTTGATGTAGCTTTTATTCAATGATTTTTATAATATTCACCCTGTTGCTTCTCCTGTTTTCCCTGCTGGGGATTTTTAGGTTGGTGTTAGACTCTATAAAGGACCTGCATTTCGACCTCTAGAACCAGTAGATGTACCTCTAACATTAGAAAGAAAATTATATGGGTGATTACATTCATCAAAAGGCTTGGTGAAATGGGGTCTCTTTCCTGTAGGCACCCGTTTTTTTAAGGTTTTTGATTACAGAATCTTTCTACGTTTGGGTTCATCTTTTGATCCCAAAGTAAATTCCAAATTTTCCAAAGAGCAGGAGGTGATCTTACCTGAGTTCCTATCATCTACTTCAGAGGTAAAAATTAGGCTTCACCGCCTTGATGTGAGAAGAGCAATTCTCATTTACATTTCCTCATCTTGTGTTTCAGACTCTATGTTTCCTAATTTTGGTCTGGCTAAGAGGGATGAGGAACCTTCATTCTCATGTCTTAGTAGATGAATGTGATCCTTAATCTCCTTTGTTTTCAGGACAGCTGGCCCCCTCCTGGGGTTCAGGGCAGGTCGACTAGGGGGAGGTCAGCTATTCTTACAAAAGTACAGGTTGCCTCCATTGTGGATATCTGAAGATGGGCCACCTGGTCTATACTTGAATGAGACATTACAGATTTTTATTTTTATTTCAAATAATTTTTATTGAATTTCAAGAAATTAACAAATAAATAATGATAAACACAATAGTCCTGATAAACACAAGGTAAGATGATAACCAAGGGCGAAAAAGAAGAGTACTAGCAAATCATAATAAATACAAATACAAAGTAAATAGAAAGAGGCATTACAGAATTATGCACGAGTAGGGCTTAAAGGATGTTTTTTGGTTCCAGGCTTCTTTCCTCTGTGAAGTGAATAGAAGGAGCTTGGATAAGTTGAATATGATTAAAAAGCTTTCTGTTTTCAAGCTAAGATATCCTGGATTTTGGGCCAGATTCATCAAAGGGTTTTGCCCATTCTGTGTCTATGGGAAAATGTGTTCATGAATATGGCCCTTAGTTACATATGTCTCATTTTGTGATCAATTTAAGCGAGGAAGGTAATGCCTCAATTACCTACTGGCAATTGCATTACTCTGAGTCCTTCTCCAAACACATTTTAAGGCATGGGAAAAGAGGGCAATTGACCAGGAACCCCACCTTCCAAGGGGCCCTGTCGTAATATAAGCAGGACTGTCAAAACTCCTGCCATTATAACCATGCTCATGAAAGCCAGCTTATTTTTCTGATTTGACAGCTGAGCATGCTTAACAGAAACATAGGACACTTTAGGGCTCTAATACGATGCAGTCAGAAACAACTGCGAGAGCCTTTCCAACCGCATCGTAATACGCCAGTCGGATTCCTTTCTGACCGCCTCATTACGATGGAGGCAATCAGAAAGGAATTCGAATGGTCATTCCGACCGGCTTCCACTGGCTCCGAGAACCCGTCGGACAGTCAGAATGTGGCCAGTAATCCAAAGGGCCCCTCTGTCCGCCCGTGGGATTTTGATGTTGGGTTTCGGCAGGCTTTCCATGCCGGCCTGTCTGACATAGAAAGGCTGTCGGAACTCGACTTTGGCGTCCTCCAGCAGGGCCCCTTTGAGTGCACAGCCTCCATTTGGAGACCAAGGCCGTACCTATAGTGCCCCCTCTTTGATCCCTGCACCCCATGGCAGGCACCTTGAGATGCCTGCCACAGGGTGCAGGGATGACTGCACCTCCTATTTTACAAGGGGAGCATGCATTCAGGCTGGAATACATGTTCCCATTTTAAAGTATAGGATTGCTACCGAAAGGTGTTCGGTCACATCCTGTTTAGTCGGTCGGGACCGCCGGCCGGATGTCGGTTGGTTACTTGACCGAGACGATGTCGGGCTGAGGAAACTCCACCCAACATCGTAACAGAGCCCTTAGTATTATTTCACCCAACTTTGTTTGCTGATCTGCATGAAAGGGAGGGGTGAAGAGAGTGCCATATCTATTAAGATATGGTGCTGCAGCTCTCTCCCCAAGCTCTGGCACACATTTTGGGAGCGTTTGTCTATGAACACACCTTTGCATCATTGTGCAAAAATATGTTTGTGCGTCTAACACAGGTTGTGTTCCGGAACAGTCGCCTTCCAGGATAAATAACTGTGCTTCAACTAACTTTAAAACCTTTTGCACATTGTTTGTGTGCTGTATCATGCACCACACCTGCAATTTGAAAAAAAAAGCTTTTTCTCCAATTTGCGCCTGACACAAGGAGGTGTATTGTTATGGAGCAAAGTCCTTTCTCCAAATGTTAGTGGTAGGGCTTTGCTTTAAAAAATAAAAATGGATGATAACATGGGCATGAGCATGTACCATCCACAGGATGCCCATCTGATGCGAAGTAATGGAAAGCAGTACATTGTGCTACTTTGTGTTACTTTGAAGCAATTGACCTATGTAAAGCAAGTTTTGCTCTGGAAAGTCCCAAATCAGCTCTTTGCACTAGTTTGCGGCACTTTTGCTGTTTGCACTGTCTCAAAGTGCTGATAAATCAGGTCCTTGTTGTGCATGACTAGCCAGTCTTAACCCTCATAATCTCAAACAATTGATTGTAATAACATTGAAAAAAATCTTTCTTTTACATTTTGGAGCGAGGGTAGCTTGCATAATTTAAAAGATGTATGGCGCTCGAAATATCCTAATGTAGCAGGATACACATATTATTCAGCGCCTCATAGAACTTGCTCAAGAATAGATATGGTGTGGGCAACGGATCAAATTCTCGCTAACTGTAATATTGAATTATGCACGAGGGTCACATCAGATCACAACCCAATACTACTAGAATTCGAAATTAGTGACCAGAGGCAGGTAGCTCGACACTTTACATTTCCAAGGTATATATTTACAGATGGTCAATTTGATCAATTACTAAAAGACCACATAAATGAATTTATAGAACTAAATGCTAATACGGCTATGATCACTGTAGTTTGGGACGCTTGTAAGTGTAGCATAAGGGGCTTTGTTCAGCAATATCTTTTAAGGAAAAATGCTGAAATTCGTAGGGACACGAAGTCGACTACCTCTAATATTTTGCTAATTGAACAGCAACTAGCAGAGGCTACTTTACAAGGGAAAACAGATATTGAAGAGTTAAGAATGGAGTTACTAAAACTACTATCAGCTGCTAAAAAGATCTTGAGAGAAAGATATAGTGCAAAAATTCACAAATACAAATTGGCTCAATACGAAGGGGGGGATGAAATTGGTAAAGTGCTGGCACACAAGGTAGCCGACAAGAAAGCAAGAACACGGATCAAAACTATTAAAGGTTCTGATTTGCGTAATTACGATCATCCAGAACAAATTTTAGACCAACTTACTAAATATTACAGAAACTTGTACACACCAGATAATATTCCCACCAAGGATAAAATACACCAATATCTGAATAAATACATGCCCACACAAAGAAACATTGAAGCTGTTACACAACTCAGTTCTAAAATAACATTAATTAAAATAAACAAGGCTATTTTAGCCTTGCCTTCGGGGAAAGCTGCTGGTGAGGACTGCCTACCTATGGAGCTGTATAAAATCTGCTCACAGGAACTACTTCCACTTCTAGAATCAGTAATAAATTCCATAGCGGAGTCAAGAATGGCCTCCACTTCCTGGAAAATAGCTAAAATTGTTTTTTTTCTTAAGAAAAATAAACCTCCAGAAGAATGTGGCTCCTATCGGCCGATATCTTTGATCAATTCTGATGCAAAAAAATGTTCAAAAATTTTAGCAAATCGTCTAGCCCATATCATGCCGGATTTAGTAAATATTCAGCAGCATGGGTTTGTGATGGGGAGAGACGCCACGGCCCATGTTAATATGGCAATTACTGCATTCTAATGTAGCCTCGGTTACTCTCACCCCACTCGGAATGGTCATGTTAGATGCAGAAAAGGCATTTGATAGAGTAGGGTGGGAGTATTTGTGAGAGGTGTTGAAAAAGATTGGCCTCCAGGGACAATATCTAGATTGGGTACGATCGCTGTATGATAACCCAATTGTTAAGATCAGCTACGGGGGAATTGAGTCCACAAATTTTGTGATAGAGAGGGGCACAAGGCAGGGTTGCCCTCTGTCACCCTTGCTTTTTGCCCTCCCACTGGAGCCATTTTTAAATGCATTGATTGCTCAAGACAACGTTACCCCAATACAACATGGCGGGAAGAACTTAAAAATAACTGCCTTCGCAGATGATATAGCTGTATATACAACTGACTTAGTTAGAGCTATTCCAGCAATAATAAAAGAAGCTGGTAATTTTGGAGATGTGGCAGAATACAAATTAAATGTAGGCAAGACGCAGGTTATTGCTAATTATAAACCTACGGAGCCGATCTCCGGCTTATGTCAAAGTGAGACGTATTTAGGTATTAAGCTAGCAGCCAATATTGATAGGGTAATAACATTAAATTACGATTCATTGCTAAAAGAATTTTAGGTTATTTTTTTGGCACTTTTTTCCGACGCTTACGTAGTTTGCTGAAAAATGAGAGTTCATTATTTTACCATCAGTTTATGCTGGGATCCACTTGCAGCCAATTCTTATTTCGTGTCCACGATCCTAACTACTTCAAAAGCAAAATTTAAGACTGCGAGACATATTAAGAAAATTTGGGATCAAATTATGACCATAGACAAGATCTCTTTTTACAATGCTGAACTCAGAATATGGGGCAACTCAGGGTTACCTGGTATTTTTTGCAGATGGGACAGGGAATTTCTGGGCCGTATATGGTATTAATTCTTTAGGTGATTTATATGGCCCAAGTGTCTTTCTAGACTTCGATGAATTAAAACTTACATTTGGATTAAACGACGGCATGTATTTTAAATACATTCAAATACGAGATTTCCTACTCCATAAAATGAAAATTAAAGAAATGGCCCACTCAGACACGTTAGCATGTTTATACTCGGATAAAATAAAATCACTTATAAGCATGGGATATGGATATTTGAGTTTAGGTAAACAGGATGATAGTGGATAAATAGCGGCCAAATGGTCAACAAGACTGGTAATATACATCAACCCTTCACAAATTTCATCTTCACTAAGTCAAATAAACCGGGTAGTGCACTCCTCTAATCTGAGGCTGCAGTTATACAAAACTATCACACAGCTATATTACACTCTGACGTTTTGACTAGGAAGCAAATAGTTACACCATCGCTCTCGGCGCATTTGATATTATTAGACATACAAGATGTCTGTTGCCAGCATAAAGATCTGTTAACTATAATATATGCCTGTGCTAGTTATAGCTAGAACCTGGATCTCTAAGGATCCTCCGAAAGTGATTGAATGGTGGACTTTGTTAAATGAAATAAATGTAATGCAACTTTTATTAGCAAGACTTAGAGGCCCTAAGGCTTTGATAAGGAAGGAACAAATTTGGGGAACTTTCTTTGAATTGTGAAACTGAGGTTATAAAGGTTTGATGAGACCAGTTTAAACTTTGTGTTCATATTTTGTATAGTACATTTTTGAAACAGTATTATTTCTCTGTCTCAGATGTCAATTGTTAGCCTACGTTTGTTTTATACTTTATATGTGTTATACTATGTAAATTTAACGAAGATGTTCTTCTTGCAATAACATTAAAACAATTGGGGAAAAAAAAGAAAAAAATCTTTCTGTTACTCTGTTATTTTTTTCTCCTTACTTCACCTCACCTCTACTACCTTACCCTCCTCTTTTAGCCACTCCCTCTTTCTCTAGAGCTCTGTGTAGCTAAATGCTCTATCTAAGCTGTCCTTACCTAACCTTCGTCTACCTCACCTCTTTCTTGGTCTACCCAATATACCTCATTCAACTCCATCTCTTTCTACTGCTCACTCATGACTTGGCCTCTCCTTAAATCGTTGTGTTGACCTCTATATCTATCACTCTCTCAATCTGCTTTCTCTTCCCTAATTCTCTATGTACCCCAGCCTTTCCTTTCTACCTTACTGCTCTTCTCCCATCTGATCTCCCCTGTATCTTTCCTCCTTCTACTTCACTTCTGACACAACCCCATCTCTATTTTTGCCTATACTCTCTGTCCACAATTCACAAAGGTAAACTGAGAGGAAAGTCGAACTTTATGACTTTCGGTATTCACAAATGACATGTACGTGTAGTAAATGCCCTCTGTGCAGTGCTTAATTTGTGCTGGTGCTTTCCGGTGATCAGCACCAGCACTTACTTCATAGGGCCGGGGCTATTGTATTTTCCCCACACTGGGTATTGGGCAGTCCTGACAATTAACAACCATTAGGGATTCGACTAATGCATTTTAGTGCCAGTGTCCGTATCACCGCACTAAAATGTACTAGTGACGCACTTACATCAAGCTAAATTGCATGCCCAATGAAGACCTGCGGCCTGCACACAATTATATAAGAAAAGCGCTGCTGTGCATCAGCATCCATAAATTTGATTTAACTGTCTCAGAGATCAAAGGTGAAGGTGATGGCCTTAGGAGATTTCAAGTGTGTCTTTCACACATTGTTTTTGAAATGGCTGGCACAGGATATAAAAGAGAAAATCTGCTTTGTTGTTGAGGACCGGCCTCAGCCTCTAGGACAAGTGGATCCGGTGCATTCTCACATAAGCGGAGACAGAATCAGCTCTGCGCAGGCCAGGCCCAGCTCACGTAGATTTGGCGCTGCTTTCTGTTTTGCTTCACACTAGGCGCCCACTCCTGTTGATCGAAGCAGGATGTTCTCACTAAAGATTCCTAGCGCAGCCAGCCCGAGCCACAAGGAATTGCTATTGCCCCCGGAGAAATTCAAGTAAGGAACATCTATGACTTTCTTGACATGTGCTGCCCTCCCCTGCTCTTGAAGGGTTGCTGGGGGCTATGCCAGTCACAGTCAATGACTCCACAGACTACAGCTAAATCGACCATCCCGAGGCAGCAGGCATTATTTATCCACCACTGTCAGTGACTCCTTGGTAAGTCAAAGATAACGTGGTGTTTATTGTTCCTGCTGCAGAGGGATCAGAGTTTTGTTTAGTGCAAGTTTGAACTCACCAGTAGCACAGGAGGCTAACGTATGCTTCAAATAATGTGTATTTTGCATATCACAAAATCATATTTTATGTGAATAGTTCAGTGGGTTAGTGCTTGTTTAACAGATACCCTTTGGTTACTTGAAATTCATAAAATACAATCGTAATCCACACAATGGCCTAAAAACTGTTGTTAGTTAGTTTGAGTAGAAAAGCATTCTTATCAGTAAAGACAATCCCAATTACTGTGGCAGATTTTAAATCCTGAGTGCTTTTCCAGAGCACTTTTACAATATACTGCCTACCAGTATGGATGACGTGATCCTACACATTGTAATCCTCATTGTTTATTTAACATTTCCTAGGGTGATTCATTGTCTCTGTTCAATGTGTCTGTGGTATAAAGTGCTCTGACACCCTGCACCGGTATGAGCAGCACTATAAAAACAAATGAAATGTTTGTGAGAGGAACTATGGAGACATAAGGGGCACAGTTGGAGAGTGGTAGTAAGGGAATCCGTGGAGGAGGAGGTCATTGGAAAAGTGGGGGGGCAACAAAAAGTTTGTTGCATTGGGCACCACCTGTGCTAATGCCAGCTCTGAAAGAGTGAGTCAGTGATGTCTGGTACTCTGCTGTTCGACATTGTTAGTTTTGTCTAGTTGGGAAAGTGTTGTACTTTGTCAGTCAGTGGAGGAAGTGGGTGTCGCCTCCTAAAAATACCGAAATCGTAGGGGTCAACTTTCTTCTCAGTTTACCTTTGTGACTCGGGGCCTCTGTCTCTTTCTGTCTCTCTCCTTCTCCATATCTTTACACTTTATCTCTCTCTACCTCCCTCAGCCCTTTCCTTACCTCACTAACCCCATTCAGTTCTCGATCTTGTTTCCCTCTCCTCACATCTCCCTCACTACCTCACATTTGTCTTCCTCACAGTTCTCTCTTTGACTACCTAGCCTCACATTTTACCTCACCATTAGCTCACTATCTCACGTTCCATCTCCCCTTTCTCTGATTCTACCTCTGCTCCTTATCCTTAACCTCTTTAAATAAGTAACTGAGGCATCCCGTACTCGATTGTATAACGCTTACTGTATATGTGGTAGGAATGTGACGGTTATTAATTCAATAAAATGATCATACAGTCTCAACAGATTCAGGAAAGTGCACATTACTATTTGAAAGGTATATAGCCTTTAATTAGAATGATTCTGTTTCTGTTGAAGGGACACCTGTGCATACATGACTTTCATCCACAAGGTACTGCAGTCTGTTTTTGTTCCGCATAATTTCCTGTTCTGCTTCAATGACTAGAATGTGCTGACTTATACATAGTTAACCAAAGGCACTGCTGGTGGCTCAGTTCAATTTGAATAGACACGGTTTCTTGTTTCTTGATTATGTGTTCCATTATTTGACTGATGAAGCCCTGAAAATCATCAATCACAGTGAGCTTTCATGCTGCACTGGAAGTGCCCTCAATTTGTTGTGTCTGTTGTTTCTCAATGTCTGGTTGTGAGAGGTTAATAGAATTACTTCAGGTGTTTACATCAGCAGTTTATGTATGTTAGTATGACATTTAGCTTCAATTTATCTTGGAAAATCTTGACGGGATTGAGTTTGTGTACGAATGGGTGTGCCAAAGGACTTTGCAGTTTTATTTGGATTGGGTTTTTAGTTGTCTATTGCTTGGTGGGAGGAATGTGCTTTCTATAAATTGATCATAATCCGGCTAGCTCATTAGGATACACAGTTGTGCACCTGAGGGTGTGGTATTTTCATGTAGCTTTTATCTGAGTTGTTTTATGGTGAATGCTTAAGTGGTACGTTACAGTCCTGTTAATGTGACAGGGCTTTGTCCACTATAAGGGTTTGGTGCTGTATTGTGTGCATGAGTGTGTAAGTGTTCTGTGTAGTCTGGGCTATCTGAAGAGTGTCATTTCTAAGTTTATCATGAACATTGGTCTGCGGTGATGTAGGTGAGTGGAAAGTGATGTTGGAAATCCCCTGAAAGACATCAGGGCAGATTTACAAGGCCCTAGCGTCATCTTTACAACACTGTTGTGTGAATTCTGTGATGCAGCATCGTCGTAAACAATTCGTCACTATGCAACAGATTTACAACGTGAAGCATCTAGTGAGAGGTATCACGTTGTAAAGCCCTGTATGCAGGGTGGGCGTTCCGTCACAAGAAAGTCCAGTAAAAGTGACGCAGTGAAATCAACAAGATTTCATTGAGTCACTTATATGTCTATTCTACGTCAAAACCTTACGCCTGCTTGAAGCAGGCGTTAGGAGTGACGCAGCATGTTAGGTATAGGGATCCCCTGAGCATTGCTGGAGTTGCGTCAAGCTTGCAAAAAAATTCCAAAATTGTGCTGCCCTTACGCCAGAAGATGCGACACGCATCTGAGTATCCTTGCGCCAGGGTGCGCAGCATTGTAATTGCGACGCATCCGTGGTGGTGCAAGGGTATTCCTGCTTGTTGCATCTTTACTGGCGCATCCCTGCTAATAGGCAGGAATGCGCCAGTCCTTGTTAATCTGCCCCGTGGAATATATTTGAAGTATGTTTCATGTGTGCGGTAAAAACCGTGCACTGATACAGAGGATGAGATGTGTGTCTTGGGTTTGGGTGATGTTTACATGTTAAAAAAGAGCTATTTGAGTATAATGAAAGTCACTGGATTTTGGAATAAATATCCCCTAAGATCACTGCTGGCACCAAACCCACATTTGTTGTAAAGAGAGAACTACTGCCGCACTTTCCATTCTGAAAGTTTTCCTCTTCTGTATTGCACATTTTTCTCTAACAAGGAATTGAGGCTTTCGATACAAGTGCTGCCCTGACGTACATTGTGAGCAGGGGGATTTTAATGCAAGTTGGGCAGAAATGACTGACAGGAAATTATAACCCTGGTACGTATAATGTGTTTAACCTTTACGCATTCGTCTAGAAAAGTCAGAACTAATAAAATATAATTATGTTCAATTACCCTCCCACCTGTGCATGAGTATGAATCTTGGCCTGAATCACACGACCATGATTATATTAATAGTTACTTCGTTCTGCACATATATAAGACATGCATGCCTTCCTTGTAAATGTATTTAGTAATGCTTTCAGGGATTAGTCATTGAAAGAGGCACCTGGGTTCTTCTCCCATTTTGCTCCATCGCATCTTTTTGCCCGCCCTTCAGTTGATCGCAGTTTCAGGGACACAGGTACACCTTCTTAATCAGTAAATAGAGCTAGCCCACAGAAAATCATGTACCTAATGAAAAACATTTTACATCTTGTGATTAAAAGACCACATAATAACAAATACCAATTTTGTTTGCTTGCAGGTTATTTGCCTCTGTGGCTCTTATCCTCTCCCTTGCAGGCCTTTCTCTAGGGCCTAGCAACTACTGCCATTAGCTAACTTGGAATGTCTCACATGACTGGGTGCTTGTTGCCACAGGACCCTTTCCCAAGCCCTATTTGGATCCCCTCTCAGCTGTGTTTAACAAAGCAATTTTTCCAGCCAAGAGACAAGTCAATGAGTAATCCCCTGCATCAGTAACATCCTCCTTATTCCCGATAGAGTCCTGATAGAAACCTGTACACGTGAGCTGAAATTTATTTTTGCCACTGTAAAATTAGAAAAAGAAGATTTTTTTTAAGGTTTAGGAGGATGATGTGTATTTTTTAAAGAGTTTGATTTTCTTTTAGGCCCTGTTGAGATTATGCATGTTTTCCAGAAAAGCACATCTGTGGGGGCAGGCCGTGGTGGAGACCTGAGATGATGGGTCTCCATTGAGCTCTGCGACAACTACCTGCTCATCGAGTAATTAGGCACTACAGATGGCCTCCACCTATTCTATGTCAAATTTGTGACCAAGCAACAACTAACTTTGCATAGCGAACCCTGGCAATTTGTCTATCTTCATGGCGGTCCAGAGACATGCCCCTTCTGACTGTCCTGTGCTTTGCAAGTTCCAATAATTATTTTAAAAACATATAAAATATAAATATACACACTGCACTTTTACTTTATATACAATCCCATGTTTTTAGTACTACACTGATGTAAAAAAAAATCCCCAACCAAGATGGCATCCATTTAATCCAAATGATAAGGAAGAATCTTTAAATAAGAGTAAAAAATGAGAGGAACTCGATACCCTTTTTATTTTTAATTGTGATTGCATCTTCAAAATAGCATTACTATGCTGTTAACAAACAAGAAAGTATAACCTCACCAACTTATTTAAATATGTGACTTAAACGTAAGAGATAAAATTGAAATGTATTGTTCAATAGATTTCTTTCAAATTAGAGTTTAAAAATACCACCCTCAGTTTGAAGTACCATTTAAGAAAAAATACCATACTACCTATTAATATGAGAATAAGCAGACTAGCTCTAAATTCTCATTTTTTACAGAAATGGTAAATATTAAGTATTATTAACACTGTTCTGAATTGAAAAATAATATTTTTCTCTTCAGTCGACAGAATAAAATGTGTAAAAATATAAAATCCTCAACTTTCTAATAAATGTCTAATAATTTAGATTACTATTTTTTTTAAAGTTTCTACTGAATTAAAATGACCATTTCAGGGACTTTTCAAGAATCTCTAAAAATGAATTAAATATTTTTCAACAACACTAACTTGTGTTTATTGTTCAACCCATAACTGATATCGAAGACTCAAGAAATAAAATATAGAAAAAAGGTTATTTAAAAAAATGAATATAGCTTCCCATCCTTTCACAAAATAACTAGATAATCCTCAAACCGTCATTCAACAAAGGAACCAAGAAATACAAAGATATTAAAAGCCTATTTTTTTTCTTCACAATTTTAAAGAAATAGCACACACCTAGAAGAACAAATCTGTTTCCTAACAACAATAACCCATTTTTAAATCCTCAGTACAGGCTCAACAAAAACAGTTGACAGAGGTAACCAGAAACTACATTCTTAATAATTAAACCAATGATTCCTAATCATCTTTGTGTTGTTTTTTTCAGAACAAAGACATGGAAGCAAACTACCAAATGTAAACAGCACGTAATTCGCTGGTTATCATTTATTACAACATACAGGACACATTCACTGCAAGGCGAGACATACTCCGCCCATGGCTCATTGACAGTGTATGATCTACTTCCCAACTCGTTGTAGTGGCAAAGCAGTTACTCTTGGAGATGAAGTTGAAAACATTAACTGAACCTAACCACTCTGCCTCTGCAAAGAGTCAAAAGTAAGAGAGAACACATAAAAACATTAACTGTGACCACCAATAAACCCTGTGGCTCAGTATCAAGGGAAGCAGTGCATAACATATCTATGCATATTACTAGTGAAATGTCCACAATATCATATATAAAAAACAATGGTTTAAAAAAAAAACAGACAAGCAATTTACTGCTACCACTACTCAAAACAGTTACAGATATTAACATCCCCCTAAATTAACAATGCCTCTCAACCATAAGCCCTTTCTCCTATATGATAACAAAGACCCTCATAAAAATGACGACATGTTGTTACTCTGCCTAATACTCTTACTTTGAAGACTAGTGAAATCTGAATGATGGTGGATTGGTCAAAACAACACCCCATCTATTTACACAGGTTTACATTATTCACTCTAATGTAAATAACACTACTGTGCCTTTAGTTTATGCTTTACTACCAAACATTCTTCTACTTATGCTGTTTTGATGTCGGTAATAAAAACATGAAAAAAGTTCCAAGAAAATTATAATTGACTTTGAATTACCAGTGATTAGTATTCTTAATAAAACCCAAGTTCAATGATTTTTTCCATTTTTCCCAGCCGTATTGGGCAAATAATTAAAAACCTTCCTTAGCAGAAGAATATATGTCTAATAGTAAATTATAATTTGAATAGCAAAAAATACCTGTGCTATGCATTGTACCCCTGAACTTATAGATGGATACTACACATTAATTATTCAATCAAAGTATTTTTCCCATAAATGGAGAAAAATTGGCACTCCAGTTAAATTATTTTGAAGAAACCTGGTTGGTTACCGAAATAGGTCAGGTTGCAGGTCAAACCCATAAATTAACATTGAGGGGCCGATTCTGAGTTTGACGGTGCCGTGGTGGATCGCCTGTCGTCGCACTGCCAAACCCCCATAAGAACCTCCCACCACATAATTACTTTTGGAAGGCGATTCCTTTGGCGTTCCCATGGCAGTGAGTATATTTTAGAAACCATCATTGGAACGTCAAAAACAGTTCCAGCACCGCATGACCTGAAAAGGCCATGTTGTGCTGGAACCTCTCTGCATGCACACAGGGGGGCACATGTTGTGCCCAGCTGTGTGCATCCACTGGGCGAGAGGCACAAGAGGGCCAGCCAAGCATATGGATGCCTCTGGACTGCAGTGCGATTGCCAGGCAACAGCAGTTCCTTGGCGATGTCAGCAGTCCCAGGGAGGCGAGACCACTAGGGTCGTAATGTGGTGGTAACAAGACCCCCACGCAGCCCCATCATGAGTCTGACTGTCTGAGGACTGTCAGACTCGTTATCGGCACCTGAATGGCAGGACCAGTACTCAGCCTATTTAGAGGGATGTGCAAAGACTAACAATGCCAACAAGGGCTTGTATAATTCCTTAAATAATGCAATTTTGTAAATCATCCTACCTTTTATCATTTTTGGGAATTTTGAAAAAAGAAAACAGTTTTCAGGAAATGAGACTAGCTCAATCTTTAGCAGATAGCCTGCAACCTAAAGTTAGCAAGAAAAGCATCGAAATGATTAAAAAAGTACTGTCAAACATTCAACAATTTTAATTCCTTGGAGGTAAAGACTACCCAGGAAATATTGCAAATATTTAACATTTCTAGCAAGTATAATACTAAAAACGTAGAACTAAAAAACATTGCTCTTCTCTTTTAACGCATAATAAATCATTATTTAGCATTTTTGTAATTTTATTTATAAAAAAATTCTCTTACCTGGAGATGTTTGCTTTTCCAGAACTTGATGATATATTAAGTATCCACTCACCTACACCCTTGAGTAAGCCAATGACATTTTACTATGGAAACCATAAGAACCCGAAACCTATATCTATAAGTATAAAAATACGTAAGAACACACCTCATTTGCAATGGGTAATAAAGAAGTAGGAAAAAATTAATGTTACGTATTATAGTCAACACCTTCCTACTACTTAAGTTTAATAGCCATTGGTATCCAAAGCTGTAATGCTGTGCCTAGAGTGGTAAACATGTTTTGTAATTTTTCCTCTAGGTGTCAATCAATCAATCAATCAATCCGGGTTTATAAAGCACGGCTACTCACCAGTGACAGTCTCAAGGTGCTGGGGGGGGGGGGGGGGGGTACGGGGGGGGACTGCTGGTCCGTCTGGGTGTGGAGGATCATTCTAAGACCAGGTCTTGAGGTCCTTCTTGAATTGGGTCAGCGACGCAGATTGCCTGAGCTGGAAGAGCAGGGTGTTTCAGGTCTTGTTGGTGAGGTAGGAGAATGAACTTCCTCTGGTTCTGGTCTTGTGGATCCTGGGGACAGAGGCTAGGGCGCGTTGTGCGGAACAGAGTTGTATGGCGGGTAAGTGAAATGCGAGGTGGGGGTTCTGGTTTGCTGGGCCTATGTTGTGGAGAGCTTTGTAGGCATGTGTGAGGAGGATGAAGGTGATTCTCATGTTGACCGGGAGCCAGTGGAGTTGTCGGAGGTGTTGTGTGTTATGACTGGGTCAGGGGATGTGGAGGACCAGTCTGGCAGTGGCATATTGAACGTTCTGTCGATTTTTGAGAAGCTTCTGGGTGATGGCGGTGTAGAGTGCCTTGCCATCGTCAAGTCTGCAGGTGATGAGTGCGTGTGTGACAGTCTTTCTGTATTCTGTGGGGATCCATCTGAAGGTCTTTCAAAGCAGGTGGAGAGTATAGAAGCAGGCTGAGGAAACTGCGTTGATTTGGCTGTTCATTGTGAATGAAGAGTTCAGTATGATGCCAATGTTGCATGTGTGGTCCAGTCTGTAGGGGTGTGAGGGGGTCTCAGAGCAGCTGGCCACCAGGAGTCATCCCAGGCTGAAGGGATGTGGCCCAGGATGAGTACTTCGGTCTTGTCCGAGTTGAGCTTGAGGCATCTGTCTTTCCTCGAGGTGGCGATAGGCTTCGTTCCGCTGTGGAAGTTGGTTCTGGCAGTTGTGGGTTCGTTTGTGAGGAAGAGGATCAGCTGGGTGTTGTCGGCATAGCAGACAATGTTGAGTCCATGGCTTCTGACGATTTTTGTGAGTGGGCCATGTAGACATTGAAGAGGGTGGGGCTCAGGAAGAACCCTGGGGCACTGCACAGCTAATCTCTGTAGGTTCTGAGAGGAATGGGGTAGTCTAACTCACTGTATCTGGCCAGTGAGAATGGAGTGGATACAGTCCAGTGCCTTGTCGCGGATGCTGGCGTCATGGAGTCTGTGCGGTGGGAGACAGTGTCAAAGGCGGACGAGAGGTCCAGTATGATGAGGGCTGTGGTCTCAGCCCAGCCAAGGAGGGAGCAGATGGTGTTGGTGGCTGCGAGGAGTGAGGTCTCAGTGCTGTGCTTGCTTCAGAAGTCATGTTGGGAGGTGTAAAGGACGTGGTTCCCTTCAGTGAACTCAGAGAGTTGTGCGTTGATGGCCGTCTCTATGAGCTTGACTGGGAAGGGGGTGGAGGGATATGGGTTTGAAGTTCTTGAGGTCTGTTAGGTCTGCAGATGGCTTCTTCAGCAGGTGTATTCCGAGTCCCATGTCAAAAGCTGCTGAGAGGTCGAGGAGGATCAAGGCTGCTATTTCTCCTCAGTTGAGGAGAGTTTTGATGTCATCTGTGGCAGCGATCAATGAGGTCTTGGTGCTGTAGTTTGCATGGAAGCCAATCTAGGAGGTGCCCAGCAGGTTGCTATTCTCCAGGTGTTCAGTGAGCTGTCGGTTGATGGTCTTTTTGAGGACTTTGGCGGGAAAAGGGAGCATAGAGATGGGGCAGTAGTTCTTGAGTTTGCTGGGGTCAGCAGAGGGTTTTTTAGAGAAGGGGTCTGACCTCCACATGTTTCCATTGATCTGGAAAGGTGGTGGTCACAATGGATGCATTGATGAAGGAGATAAGTTCACTGCTGATTTCCTTGCTTCCGAGGTTGAAGAACTGGTGGGGGCAGAGGTCTGTGACTGATCCAAAGTGGACAGATTTCATCATGGCCATGGTGCTCTGTGTGGTGAGCTGTACTCAAGCGGTGAGTAGAGGCATGTGGGTGGGGTCAGTCACGTGAGGAGGCTGCAGAGGTTGGTGCATTGGGGTTCAAAGTTACTGTAGATGGTGGATATCCCAACATTTGCTTAAACACTCTGTCAGAAAAACAGACATTTGAAGTGAGCAGATTCAGAGTGCCAGTGGTGTTGTAGGGTACTCCATATAAAGTAGCTGCTCTTCAACTAAACTTGGGAACTGCCCAGAGTTCCCTGCTTCCTTTTTTGCATAATTTATGCAGCACTCTTAGCCTGAAAGGATATTGTCTTGACTTGTACTGGGTGTTCCCTTGTGTTTGGACAAGCTATACATCTCTGAGGAGCTCTAACTAGAGTGAAACACATGTCAGGGATTGTTTATATTCATTCCAGGTTGTCTTAGATGGTATTCTTCCATTCAAAAGCTGTAATACTTTGCCTGTAGTTGTGAAAGGCTTTTGTCATTTTTTAGCTCGGCCTGGTTGACATTTGCTTATCCGACAAGTCAAGGCTTTGCTGTAAAAATTGAAAAAGGCTTTGTCCCTTTCTACCTTGGTATAGATGGCACCTTGCTAATCACATGCTTAAAAACGCTATGGAAAAAAGGCATTTCAGTTGATCAGATTAAGAGTGTCGGTGGTGCTATGGGGTGCGCCATAGAAAGTAGCTGCTCTCTGCCTAAGCTTGGGAACTACTGAGTGTTCCCTTTTTCCTTTTTTTGCATAATTTATGCTGCAATCTAAACCTGAAAGTGTACTAGGCACTCCATTGTGTCTGGACAAAGGCATACCTCTCTGATGAGCTCCAACTAGAGTAAAATTCATATGTCAGGGGTTGATTTTATTCATTCTAGGTTGTCTTGGATGGTATTTTGCAAATCAAAAGCTGTAATATGGTGCCTCAAATGGTAAAAGCAGTTGGTCATTTTCAGAATGATGTGGATGGCACTTGCTTACCCTATGCTTAAAGACTGCTATAAAAATGGCAAAAGGCTTTGTCACTTTCTAGCTCAACGTGGGTGGCACCTCGTTAATCCTACCCTTAAAAACTCTGGTAGAAAAACAGACATATAAGGTGAACAGATTCAGAGTGTCATAGTGCTGGGTGGATTCTAATGTAAAAAACTTGAATGGGGATTTAATACGCATTAACATTTAAAATACAATGAATACTATCCTTAATAAAGTACCACTACCTCCTGCAGAATCTCCTTGCACTTTACGTTTCTAAAGTGTAAAAGTACAAAAAAGGTTTGATTTAGCCTGATCTCAGCTTCATCATCCACCTAAATGTAACCGTGAAGAACTATCAACTAAAGAAACTAAGAAAACTAAGAACATCAAACAACTTTTGCAGAATTAATAAATAGAAAAGCAACAACTTTTCCAATGAAAGTCAATGGGTAGCCATGGAAAAATGTTAATTAGATGGTTTAAAATACAGTTAAAATATTTACTGTATTATTAAAATACAGTTGTAATAAGTTAAATAAATAGTTTTAAATAAAATATATTTATACAAGTATTTTAGATGTTTGCATTGTAATTGATTATCTTTATGTGAGTATTTTTAATTTTTATGTGTTTCATTTGTATTTTAATTCTTAATATTATTATTAATGTTTATATTACTCATTACTATGGCCTTATTATGATGTCAGTCGGACACGCAGACTTGAACTGCCCGACCATAGGTAGGTGGTTCTGCCTGCTGAATTTGAATGCATGGTGGAAAAGGCTCGCAGCACAAGCTACCATTGTAAAATTGATGTTTTTGAAAGTCCCTGCACCGTGTGGCAGGCACCAGGCGGTGCAGGGACCAGGTTTCTGACACTGAAGCACGTCACTTACCTGTGAAAGTGCTTATTTAGCCTTCCCACCATAGCTGGTCAGAGCTCCCGTGTTCTAGAAAACAACATTGTTACCTTGCAAAGCCTCTAAGACATTTTGCAAAATCTCCAGGTGATACAAAATGTGGAAATCGTTGTTTAAGGAACTAGCCCCAATAATTTGTTTTAAGTAAAGAACCAAATGGGCATTTCTTGTTCTCGATTTTTCCGGTAGGACAAGGAACCCACACCCTACTTGTAAATGAAAACTTCACCAGGTGTGTTTCACCCCTCCTTCGCGTCCGGTCAGTATTCCTCTTTTCTATACAGTTCTCTGCATTCTGATAGCTAGGTTTCCATGGTGTAAATCCACACACATACTAATATATACATACATCCATGCCAAGACTAGTTAGCACAGTCACAGAGACACAGTAAATAATTACTATGAACTATGGGTAGGGCTGCTAGAATGATCTCACTGGGGAGGACCAAATTATGCAGCAAAAATGGCAAATTATGTGGTATAATACGACTCATTGTGTGATAACGTTACCTCATTATTTTGTCAATTTAACACATGTTAACACCAGTGCTTTAAATGGGCCGGTACTGTCCGGTACTGAGTACCGGCACTTTTTTGTTTTGAGAGGGAGAGTTGAGGCACTTCTCAAGAGAAATGCTATACTTTTATTTGGAGAGTACCAGGATTTCTCAGAAACAAGCAGGTACTCTGTTACAGTGTACCTGCACTTTTATTTTTCCATTTCAAGCACTGGTTAACACTATCTGGGCAAACGATTCAACTCATTAACACCAGACTATGGTGTAATGCAGTAATTCTATTGAAACATGTTTCTCTAATTCGAAATGTTTGATCAGGCCTCGTGGGATCACGTTTGCACCAAGTGTTGGGTTACTGCACACATTCAGAATCTACAGTACCCAGCTTTCCTTCTGGGCAGAAACTTTGCAGCAATCGGGCCGGGCTGTGCTCCGCTCAAACCAATGGGCCGGGCATCGCTCCGCCTTTCCCCTCGGCCGGGCTTGGCTCCGCCGAGCCCCCTCCTCACCGGACTTCATTTCCCAGCTGCCCCATTTATGGCAAGGACGCCGCCTCCATCTTTGCGTGGCGCCAGGAGGCGCTTAAAGGACGGACCGGGGCCGAGTACCCGGCGTAACAGCTTTCCTTCTGGGCAGAAACTTTGCAGCAATCGGGCCGGGCTGTGCTCCGCTAAAACCAACGGGCCGGGCATCGCTCCGCCTTTCCCCTCGGCTGGGCTTGGCTCCGCCGAGCCCACTCCTCACCAGACTTCATTTCCCAGCTGCCCCATTTGCGGCAAGGATGCCGCCTCCATCCTTGCGTGGCGCCAGGAGGCGCTTAAAGGACGGACCGGAACCTCGTCCAGCGGGACGCGCGCGGGAGCGCGCCGGGAGATGCCCGGGACAAGGGCGGGCCGTCTGTGGCCGTCAGGGGCTGCAGGAGGCTGGGCTGGGCCCACCCTCTAATGCTTACTCTTTGGTGTCTCTCTTCCAGCCGATTGTTCTTTGTAGTAAGTCGGTGCGGTATGTTATTTTACTTATAGTATATGTTAGCATCGCGGTTGTCGTATCCACCTTGTTTAAGTACAGGCTTCTTATATGCTGGTTCATCTCCCACGCTGCCATCCATCGCTTTGCTTGAGCTATTAGGATGTCTACAGGCATACTGAATTCCCTACCTTCCACTGTTGGGGTCTCTATACTCGGCCCCTTAGACAAATATTTTGCAAGGGCAACCAAAGAAATTGATAAAGAACTTATGCTAGCGGAGAAACGTGCAGAGCACCATTTTTCCATCGACCTTCTGAAAAAGAAACCACTAATCTCACCTCAGAAGGTACCTCTTCCCTCACAACGTCATAACACAAGCGTGTCGGAAGCAGATGCTGAGTTATTCAGCACTGACAATATTCCACTCATTTTTCAAGATCACACAACATCTCCTATTTCCATTGATATCACTAATGACTGTACTCTAAACGGGCCACCGGTTGTTTCCAACTGTCTTATAGGTTTAAATTCCCCCATTGTTTTGGATCTTGTCTCTCAGCATCAGTTAAGTTCTTCTAATCAACCAACTGAGACTGTTGCTCCTAGAGAGACACTTCCACTGACTACAGCTAGTGTGAGTAAAGATAAATCCAAGAAACCCCTGAGAGCACATCGCTCTCCACCGAAGAAAAGAAGGAGAAAGGGTGGGGATTAAAAAAGGCGAAAATACTCCACGCATCCCCCCTCCTCTAGTTGATCCAACTGATAACCCACCTGGTCAACTAGAGAAGGATGTATTAATAGGGCCCCCAATAACACCAACTTTAGGAGAAGCATTGTCGAACAAAGAGACAATGCAGTTGATTGAACGTCTCTTAAAATCTCTCTTGCTTCCACTCATAGAGAGAGTCAAAAGGCTGGGAGAAAAAATGGATTGTATTTTGGCAGCATCCAACCCCAGTGAAAATTCTAATCTTGTTAAACCTAAGGATCCCGCCCTAATAAATTAGCAGCCAACATCTAAAACATTGAAAACATCTAGACCACAGAAAGAAAGCCCAGTACTTAAAAATAAACCTGCTCCACCAAATTCAATTAAAATGACGGTCGCCCATGACACACACAAAGAGAAGGCTACGTCAGCTTCCCAAAAACCACCCCTTTCTACCAACCCCTCAGCAATGAAGCTGACGACAATTAAAACTAAGAGTGTAAAATCTAACCTTAGGAACATAGTGGAATTGCCAACTATGTGATCATCTTAACTGGAGTTCCAATTGTTCCTACTGGAAATATTGAATATAATGCAAACCTCAAAAATAAAGTCATTTTCTGGTTGCGAAACAACAGACCCCTTCCTCCACATCTAAACGGAGATATAATCTCCGGCAGACGATGTAAATGGGTGGGCCCTAGACCCAAAGACATTGAGGGGGACGTCGTGATAGTGAACTTCAGGGACCATAGAGTGGTTACGTATATTAGCGATTGGTTTCCAGGGAGAAGCGAGGGGGGTGTTTCAACTCGTAATTTGAGTTATTTTTATCCAGAAGCTTTATTAATGCCCCCAAACCACCCACCAAACTGTCGCAATGTCAACCCCTCAAACTTTGACCACTGTGCCTCACACCCTTCTTTTTCTGCTAAATACACTAATAATTTTCCTCCATTTTTCCTATGTCAACGTCCCTCTAGATATTCTCCTCCAATTACCAATATTTACCACCCTATAAATCCCAATGAGTATTGGAACATTCCGCTATACAACTTATTCGAACCCCTCTCAGGGCTAGACTCAAATGAATGACTCGACCTGTCACATCCTTACGTAGGAGTCACTCGAGATTGCATGAGCGTCTTTTACACATTAGATGAATTAAATGAAAAAGAAAATGTTTTCTCTTCTGTAACCCCTGCATTAAGGAGTAGTTTCACTGAGACAGAAGTTGATAGGCGGGAGGAATGTTGTGTAGCTTTAAGTAACCTGAGTATCAACCACAATAACACTGTCTGTTCACTGAATTTGCATGATATGGAAACTTTTCCTTTCCCTACAGAAGCGAAACAAGAGTGGTCTGGGGGGGCGGGGGGATTGTTACATGATGACACATCTGTTTTGTCTACCCGTACTAACCCAGATATTGGAAATTCTTTAAGTTCCCCTATAAAACACCCTGAATTTAATTCAGAGGTAAGTGGTAGGACTGTAGAATGTGTTGATATTGTATCTTTGCCTGCAAAATGCGCCCCTATGGGTCAGGAAAAAACAGCGGTCTTGCCTAACATTCTTACATCCACACCCGTTTACACTCCACATCCCATGCTCAGTTGGAACCTGGCCGGTCTCGCATCAAAAATTGTTTTACAACAGTGGTTAGACCTGGTGAATAGTTACTCAATCCTATGTTTCCAAGAAACCTGGGCTTTAAACCCAGTACACCTATTAGGGTACCAGACCTTCCACGCACCGGCATCGGTGACCAACCAGGGTAGAAACAAGGGTGGTTTAGCCATATATATTAGTATTTCTAGCGGACTATCCGTGCTGACACACATACCCAAAGACTTTTACCATATAGTTGTGATCGGCTGGGGAAATTCGCTCGATCTCATCTTTGTAAACTTTTATAATAACCTAGCCCCAGAAGTATTGAACCAAACACTAAAAGATTTAAGTCATACTGTAGTCACATTGAAAGAATCCACTCCTAGGGAGTGTATGTTCGCTTGGTTGGGTTACTTTAATTGTAACATCTGTCAGTATGGGCCAAAAGAACTATGTGGTTTAGACTTCTCAATGGACGATACTTTGAACCACTTTATTCACTCAAAAATAGGGGATATTTTAAATAGTTTTCTTTTTTATTTTAATTTGGATTTTGTTAACAATATATGCTCACCGCACGTACCCTTTCAGACTACCTTCCACGGAAGAGGCTCAAACACTGTGATTGACTTTACCTTATTTTCTAAATCACACGCCTCTTTGCTTTCCTCATGGAAAACTTTGGATGGTGTTTATGGGGACCACTACGCTTTAATGTTTAATATAAGCAAGCATATAGAGAGGTCGCAAACTAGGGAAAATATCTTGAGCTATCAACCTCATATCTCTATGGGACGGACCAATGGTTACACCATTAAATGGGATAAAGTGGTCCCTGAAACATTTTTTAAAAACGTATTATCCATAAGAAGATCGGAGATCATCACCTGTCTCTCCCCATTAGAAGATCCATTAAAAATACTAGGCTCTTTTACAAAAATTCAGGAGACATTAAAATCACTATTGTCCCGCCAATTCAAAGCCGGACTCAATAAAAATAGAGGCTGGTTTGATAAACACTGTACCTCTGCTTTAAAAACCTTGAAAAAGGCTTTGCACACAACTCCGCGATCCTTAGAGGCTGTCAGACAGGCTAGACGCCAATATCGTGGGGCCATTAAGAATAGAGAGAAAGCTCTGAAACAAAAGGCCTGGGAGGCACTAATTTCCTCTTCAAAAAATAAAGACGCCACAGCCTTTTGGAAGGCAGTAAATGCTCCCTTTGTACGAGGTAACCAACCGGAAATGTTAGACATTGCTATAAATGGGGACACATGGGTTGCCCATTTTAAAAATCTGTATGATTGCCCTGAGCCAGAACGTATCTTTCCTGAGGGTAGCACTGTGCCATCTGATAATTCCGGATCCTCCAGGAAAAATCTCCCGCTGGGTTTTGATTTTTCGTGCGAGGAGGTGAGTCTGGCCATCAGAGAAAACCCATCAGGCAAGGCACCGGGCCCGGACTCAATACCTATTGATGTTTTTAAAGCTAAATTAGATCTCTGGGCTCCCCTGCTAACCTTAGTGATGAATTGTGCAAATATCCATGGTTTAATACAAACATGGTCAGAAGCAATAGTGGTCCCCATTTTTAAAAAAGGGGACAAGCATGACCCGTCCTGCTACCGTCCAATTTCTCTTATAGATGCCTTAATGAAGGTAGCGGGACGTATTATCCTAAAACGTGTGCAAAACTGGATCAAGGAAGCTAACATTCTCTCGATTTTCCAGTATGGTTTCCGACAAGGTATGGGGACGGTTGAGCAGAGTCTTAATCTACATCTTTTAATTTCAAAATATACCGTAGCAAAAAAAGGGAACCTTTTTATTACTTTTATATATTTAAGTTCAGTTTTCGATTGTGTTGAACACAAACAACTGTGGGCTACCCTAAAAAGTCTTGGTCTGGACCCCCCAATTCTCAACTTCATTAGAGAGTTATATAGGGATGCCGGAGCGAGGGTACGCTTTGGACAAAAGGGAGAGTGCTCGCCAACATTTTCTATCAGGAGGGGAGTAAGACAGGGGTGCATTTTGGCACCCCTACTCTTCTCCCTCTACATAAAGGAAATTGGTGACCACCTGAATAGCTTTTGCTTTGACTACCCCGTAGTGCAGGGCCGCCCTGTCCCCATCCTTTTATATGCAGATGATGCCGCAATTTTATCTCGGACCAGCTTGGGCCTTCAAAGTTCACACTTTTATGAGAGAAAAGGGTCTGAAGGTCAACATCACAAAAAAAATTTCTATGTCCTGCCGTCAGGGAACGAAGAAAATACCCTGCCCCATTTTTATACAAAACAGAAAAATAGAGATAACAGATCAATTTCCGCACCTTGGGATTTGTTTTCATAGGAAATCCACTTGGAAAAATGCTATTATAGCTAGACAACTAGCTTTTTCCAAAGCGATTGGAGCACTGCAGAATTTCGCTATTAAAATTGGGGGTAGACCTGTCAAGGAGCTGACTGTTATCTATAAGGCTAAATGTGTGACCACGACCATTTATGGCTCAGGGGAATGGGGGATCGACTCTGCACTTTGCATCCAACAAACTGAGAACCGTTTCCTCCGGTACCTCCTAGGGGTCTCAAAATCAACCCCTACCTATCTCATACATATAGAACTTGGTCTACCATATATCTCGGACATTATAATGACGGAACCCATTCTGCTATGGCACAAGGTCTGGTTAACCCCTGAGACAACCTTTAATCGCAACACCATAACTGACTGGCTACAATTAGACGGTGTAAAGCGATTTAAATGGCTGTCTGTGGTAGAAAAAATGATGAATGACATTGGTCACCTGGAGTTTTTTAAAAAGCCGCTTAGCTTGGAATCAATCTCTAGGAAAGGGTTACGCAAAATGGTCATGGACCAGCTAGAGAATAAAAGATGGAACATGGAGAAAATAAAAAAGTCTGTCCTAGCCTATCAACACATTAATCCTGAACGGGGCCCCCAATTATATCTTATTAGTGATATTATTTGCTATGCTAGAATGCTTCTAACTAGATTTAGAATGGGTTCCTTTTTCCGATTAATCACATTCCCATCTTGTAACGATTGGTCGAGACAAATGTTGCCTTGTCCCTGTGACGATGTAGCCCCCCAATCAAATTTGCACTGCACTTTATTCTGTAAATTTTATCAAGTTCCCAGAAAAATTAGCTTAGACCAATTCTTAAGGAGTGGGGTCTCCGTTCTTGTAGAGACGCATTTTTTAGACTACAAAGGATGGAAACCCCGGAAGTGATCTATACTGTAATAAAATTCTTGAAATTATTGGTAAAATTCAGAAACTCAATGTAATAAATAAACTGATTGTACATATTTTATAAACTGTCTTAATGCATAGGGTTCTGTGAACCGGATAATTTTTTTATATTATTCTATTTTTTATCTATGAATGTGACCAATATTTCCCCTATTTTTATCCTAATTGAAATAGTATTGGCTCTTTGTGACTTACATCTGTATTTGTTTTGTGTTTTTGCATGTATTTTATTAATTGTATGCTTTTATGATATGAAAAATGTATATCGAAATAAAGCTTATTTTGAATTTGAATTGAATTACAGTACCCATAATCTGATTGCATACAGACTGATGCCATTAATAGGGTACACCGATCCAGACCGCCTATCTACGAGGTGCTCAATGAAACTGAACGTTACTAAACCTAATACAAATATTCAGTTCTACACAAAGGGATACATTTAGCAGACATGCTCAGATGTCCATTGAGCCTGAGATCATTGTGTTCCCACTGTACAAGTCCATGCTTGGAAAGACCTCAGAAGGCAAGTGAGCCTTACTCAGGATGAAATCCTGGGTGGCAATGCTCAGAGGACCTTTCCTCAAAAGATTGGAATGGAAAAGCGACTGAAATAACAGCTGAAGAGGGTTTAGTGAAGAAAGCTGCTTACAAGAACAAGGCCAAAAATAACAAAAAAACATGCTTTCATCATTTGGGGAGAGCTCAAGAGCTGTTTTCAGAAGACCTGTCCATTTCACGGCCTTTCACAACGATACAAAGCAAGTTGGGGAAACAGGTGGGCTTCTGATCCCAGCACCAAGCAGTGAGTTACTATCAATTCGAGCTCTAAAGTCTATAATCTTCCAAGTCACAAATATGTTGCTCACCAGTTTGAAATGGATTAGAAGCCGTAAACTTTGCAATCCTTTAATATGTCATGTCCCGTGATGATGCAAGTGTTGGCAGTGCCTGGTTGAAGTGGTGCAATGCTATGGAAGTAGGTCTCATAATTTGCTATCTTCACAGCATCAGACTGTAGTTTTGCTCCCTTACAGCAAAAACACATAAATGAGTTTTTACCAATTTGCCCAGGCACCTAGAGTCTAACACCTTTCAGTGCCTGTAGGAGAAAAAGCTGATTGAAATAGATTTTCCAATTTGTTTAATTTCATTCATTAAATTCCCATGTGCCAAGTCGTTTTCTAATTACGTGAGCTACATAATACATCATATATAATTGGGATTGAGTGAAAATTACATTTCTTGTATTGAAAATAATTTTTATCAGAAGGCAACATTTTAGAAACATTGTGCCGGTTATTACTATGCAGCAAACATCACCCTAACCCAAGATAACCCAGTAAAGCACACAATCAGTACACACCAGACAGACTTCAGTCATTTACAATATGTTTGAATCGGCTAATAAACAGAAGCACATTCCAGCCAACAATATTCATTGCACAACACCTTGACAGTTACATGTAGTATTTACCTGTTTCAAACAGAACATGTGAAGCAAACACCCAACACCTTCATTTATATAACATGGCACCAAATCCGTGTAATGTACAAAGAACTGCCTGCTTACCAGGCACTCCCCAAACACCACACCAACAAACAGTTTAGAGAAACTTGAAGACAATTAGCTTAAGCATATACATCCATCATTACTCACCAAAAAGCATTTAACTAGGGGCCAGAAGTACAAAGACTGGTAGCAAAATACTATCCACAAATTATGACCACAATTTATGCGACCTGTAAAGAATTTTAAAAACTGATCCATGTACTAATATGCTGATTCGTGAAACCCCAAATCAAAGTGGGTCATGAGCCAACCTACCTCAGGAATATTATGATGTAGGTCACAAATTGTGACTTATTACAATTGGAAACCATCACAGGGATGGTGGCTGGCTAGGGTTATCAGACACAATGGCTCTGGTTGCTGTTTAATAAAGTAAACTTTAAAAAAATAAATGCAGCCCATTTTCGTTAAAGAAAACATTACCATGTATTAATAAATACGTTTACTTCTTTCCAATGTTTTGTTTGTGAGTTGGTAGTGGTCCCTTGAAGCACTGCCCGCTCCACAACAACCTTTTTTAATTCACAAAGGTGAAGGGGTGCCCTGAAACTTCTTACCTTTTTGTGAATGTATTACCACCACAACTTGGGAATCCAAAATGTTTCAAAGTTTTGCAACCATATCTTGGTCGAATAAATTGAATAAATATCATACCAATCGTTATTAGTAAGGAATGCCTAAAACACTGCTTAAAACACTCCGTATGGGGTCGCAATTCCCTGTCAGGAGTTGGTAAGAGTTTACCAACTACTAAAATGAAATTAGGGCATTCAAGAAAACTTTTTATAAACATCAAGTCGGCGTGTTTACGACCAGTAAAGTGCTTTGTACATCTGGCCCAAGATGTAAACATAGGTAAAGACACACAACCAACCAGACACAGAAAACAGCAAATAAAATCTGCAAATCAGTTTTTGAAAGCGTTAGTAAAAGCAGAATGTGAGATATAAATGCTGATACTATTACATAGAATAGCACAATATAACATATTAGAAGACTGGAGCAAACATGGAGGCAATCCTTAGCACAAGAAGCTTAGGGGCATATTTACAAGAGTTTATTGCCACCAGAACGTCACTTATTGTGACGTTCTGGTGGCGATAAGCCCTTCACCTCATTTACAAGGCGGCATTTAGTCACTTAAGGTGGCTTCACGCCACCTTGTGAATAAGGCCCCCTTTCACACAGCACTTACCGTGAAAGGGGCGAGCAATGGGTGTAGCGGTGGGCGTTCCGCTGCAGCATCTATAGCTTTTTGACTCTGCCCCCTATTTACAAGAGTGGCTAAATAGGAGGCTGAGCCAAAAATAAGACCAGGGAAAACCTGGTTTTAACCTTGCTAAACGTTGAGAAATTATTAATTTCTCCTTGTTTATGATGTTTCCATGTGTGCTACAATATGCAGCGTACATAGAAATAGGAAATCGCCAATAGGGATTGTTCATGTGCAGGAAGGTGTCCCTTCCTGCACATAAGCAATCATTAAAAAATGACAAGTTGCAACTTTTATGTGTGCTGCATAAAGCAGCACACGTAGAAAATTATAAATCGCCATTACTGATTGTTTATGTGCAGGAAGGGACATCTTCCTGCACATGAACAATCATTCCCGGCAACACAGGCACCCTTGCCCTGTGGTGCAAGGGTGCCTGTGTTGGCGCTAGGCAGCTAAATTTAGCACCAGAGCAAGGGAAACACAAGGGTGCGCCGCATTCTTGAAACTATGGCACATCCCTGCATTTTCAGAATGGCAGAGCGCACCGTTAGCAATTTTGGCTAAACGCCATGCTCTGCCATTCTCTTGTAAATATGCCCCGTAATGTCTTGCAAGTGATATCCAAACCCAAACAATCTCAATGATATACTGTGTTTTGTTTGTGCAGGTGGTTTGTAAGTGATGGTACTTACAAGGTAGAGCAAGACAGAAGGGGAGAAAGGAGGAGAAAGGGGAAGAGGAGAAAACTGTGACAAAGAAAGAGGGGATGAAAAACAATTAGGAGTGAAATAAAGATACAGAAAGTGTAGAGTGCTGGAAGAAATGAGTGAAGTGGAATCAAAACAAAACAGAGATAGGGCCTGATTACTACTTTGACGGTTTGGGAGCAGGCCGCCACACCAGTGCCACAATACTAAACTGCCAGTTTTCGACCCCCACCCACCCGCCAGATAACGGGTTTCCTCGTTGTCTGGCAGGCGGGCAGTGTAGCGGTCCCATTGCGGTGTCTATTAAAAAGGCACCACAGTGGGAACGCCTAAGGCCATACGCTATGGACTGTGCAGTCTATGTCATGCAGGAAAGGGGGTGCATGCAAACAATGAGGCAGAACATGTGCCCCCTGCATGCAACCCCGAGCACAGGGGCAACAGGTAGCCCTCTAGGGCCACCTTTGTGTCCCCACCACCAGCCTTTCAATGACAGGCTCCCCCCCATGAAAAGGGGGTGAGGAAACTTGTAATGTGCTTGGCGGTGCGGCAGTAGCACCGCTAAGCACATTGCTTCCCCAGACCGCAGCAAGACCACCAGGGATCGCAGATTCCTGGCGGTTGCAATGGTTCCCTGGCGGTCCGACTGCCATACTCTTAATATGGTGGTCGGACCGCCAAACTCGTATTTGGACCCTAAGGGATCCATTACGATGTCGGGCGGATCGCCACCGCCATGGTGGCGGTGGCAATCTGCCCGACAATAATGCCCGCCCGCCACCCTTTCCCCCCCCCCCGCCACATTACAATGGCGGGGGGACCACAATGGAGAGAAACACCGCCCGCCACTTTTCCGCCCCGGTCGCCTTGCGGTCTTCCCTCTGGGGGCCCCCTGCGGGCCCCCACAGTGAAGTACAGGTGGGGGGTGCACGGGGGGGTACCTGTGGTACCCCCCTTCATTGTCATTTGCAAAGCGGCAGGCACTGCGCGGTGCCTGCCGCTTTGCATATGACAATGTTAAAGTGCATTTTCAGCATTGTGGCGGGCGGTGCAGAGAGCACCGCCTGCCACAATGCTGAAAATACAGGATGTGCCCGCCACTGTGGCGGGCACATCCTAATGGCACCCCCGGGACCCCCGCCCTTATGGCGGGCGGTCCCGATTTACGATGGGATGACGGGCGGGCAAAGTCCGCCCGTCATCCTAATGGAGCCCTAAGTCTTTGGCAGGACTACCAGTGGGCTCCTAAGAAAGGCATAGACTAGACCCTGGCACCTACTGTTTTTTGTTTTTTTATAAACAGCACTGGTGATATGGAAGATAAAATTACGTTTCCATTGTGGAAAAGATAATTCATCGTCTTAATCTTTGCTACTTTCTGTGGAATTTATGCCGAAAATCAAGACAAAGGTCGAAGCAGCGGGCATGTAAATGTTTGCAGTGGGACACCTCTGTTTCAGTTTTAATTAATCGAAACAAATAAACAGAGCAATCATATTTTAAAGGTAAAATCATTTTTATCAGGAAGTTGTCAGCCAAAGACAGACATCTTGTTCACAAGTGAGAGTCATTATGCATGGCTCTCTTTGGGGATTGTCAATGAGCTGTGAATGACACTCTGGAAGTGGATGTTATGACAACAGCACCTACAAAAATTGAAAATATGTTATCAGTCCTGCAGGCTTAATTAGTGGGACCTGGTTACTACTTGCAGAGCTTCTAAGTAAACAATGCAAAGATAAGTGGCTTTAAAGTACATTTTAAGCATGCTTTAAAACCATTTGTTTTGCATTGTTTATTTAGAAGTGCTGCAAGTAGAAACATGGCCGGCAGGACCTAGGCAATCAAACCGGCCCCCACTGGCAGTGAAACTGGACCCCACCTTCGCAGCCCACCGAAACACCTGGTAGTCAGTCTGGCACTGATGGCCACTGGTCCCAATCAATCACCATCAATATTGCCAAGGGGCCTTAGTTGTAGTGTATGTGCATAATGTTTGTATTAGAAGGTTGGGGTGTTGCATGCCGGGAGCTGGACCAGGAGCTCTCATTCTGGAATCAGGACTTGCAGTTGGCAGTTAGAGACCTGATCCTGGTGATGGAGGACACTTGTTGATGGGCTCTGTTGGAGCTAACAAATAAAACGTACCTCATGCTTGTCTCAGCATGGTGCTATTTTAGAGATACTCCCACTACAACCTTCTTGCACTAGGTTTGCACTTGAACCTGAAGTAACAGAAAGATTCAGGCAGCATACAGAGCCCGGTGCAGCATTTCCATCTGGTCAAGAGACAAATAAGGTTGACTCACTAGAAGATGGCATGTTTCATTCATAGACCCACAGGCTATGTTAAGCTCCAACAAATGGCTCATCTTAGAAGGAGCTAGGGAAAAAAATGATGGCCACTCTCTAGGCATTAAGGTGTGTGTTTCCCTCCAGTTAATATTCATTTAAAGGTCAGGCTCTTAACCATAGCCCCCAAGTATGGTGGTCACACAATTGCTCGGGAAGGTTGGCAATGGTGTCAAGAGGCACAGCAGCTTACTGATTTTGTTTTTAGTACTATTGCACAGCATTGGGGCACCCAACATGGCCCCCCCACCATTTGCTACAGCTGATAGTGAGTGGGAGCCGCAAAGAGCATTTTCCCCTGGGGTTGTTTCCTTGAAAGCCAGCACATATGGCAGACACCTAACTGGAGATTGGATAGTATTTGTTTCTCCAGCCATTCTAAATTATACCATGAATTGCTGCTTTGGCAAGCACGGTTCAATCGCTCGCGGCAAGTTAGCCCAGCACCGTGTGACTCAGGGGAATAGCTCGCTTAATCTTCCCGATAGCCTCCCAGCGCCGGGACACCTCTCCGGAGGTAGCTGTGTGCTATACAAATGCTGGTATTTCATAGGGTAAGGACTCAAGCAGGAACAGTTGCCATTATGTCTCAGGAAAGCCCTTGATACTGGAAAATTTCTAGTCCTTGTTAGGCTTAAGATCCAGGTTGAAGTTGACACAATATGAGGGACATTTTGGTTTCTATCTCCTGTGCAGTTACCACATTTTATAGTGGGCACTGGGTATTCCCAGGTACTCCTTTTGGGTGGATGGCAAGGAATGAGATGCCCCCCTCGTTTTTACCTTGCCTTGTCCAAGGGAATTAATTCCACCTACTGGTGGTCCAGGCTCTCTAGCTACACCCCTGGGTTGCCCATGGTTTTATGTTTTCATGTGGTGTAAGCAGTTTGATCAACGGTGCTCAGAGTAGGAACGGTGTGTTAAGCAGTTCTATGGTTTCTGGTTTTGGAATTCATCTTTGTCATGATGTCATATTCAGCATTGTATAATTCTTTGTATAATTCTTTGCTGTACATATATTCGTTAGATTTCAGTTTCTGCCAACTGAGAGGGAATGTAAACCGGTACAGGTGTGAATTCTCAATACAATACTGGGTGTCATGATCTTACTTTGTAAATTAAACAAATTTAAGTGAGCTTACTAACACCACTCTGCTTTAGAGTCAAAAGATTGATGAGAGCAAGATATTTTCATTAAATACACTGCTCTCTAATGCTTGCTAGAGTGCGTAGGGAGAAAAGGTGATGGGGAAATTAAAGGGATGGGAAGCATGCAGAATTCCAGTTCATGGCTTAGCAGGGGTGCTTACTGGCCCTAATCCAAACATGGCAAATGTGCCTTCCAGCTCCTGTTGGGCAGTGAAAAACAACCCCTGTCAGAGTGCAGAGGGCCCCTTACAGCTCTGGGTCCTGGGGCCTCATTTATGAAATGTGACGCATCGCTGCGACAAAACAGCGATGCGTCACTTTCCATTGCGCCCTCCTTGCGACCCCAATGATGCGTCATATTTACAATATGTAGCATCATTGCGCAAGGAATTACAGATACGTCAATATTTCTGACGTATCTGTGAGCGCAAAAGTGACGCATTGCTGGAGTGTGTCACAAAAGTGACGCAACTCCAGCAATGCGTCCTTTCACATGATGAAAGCCCTATGTAAAATGGCTTGCGTCAGTCTTACGCCTGCTGTGAGGCAGGCGCAAGATTTTGACGCAACAGCGTCCTAAAAGTGACGCAGTGAAATCTCATAGATTTCACTGCATCACTATTACGAGGCTTTTTGCGGGGGAACGTCCCCTCTGCATACATTATACCTGACGCAGGTATAATGTAGCGCAGGGGTTTACAAAGTGACGCATCTGCTTAGATGCGTCACTTTGTAAATAGTGCGCAACAGGAGGCATGTTTTATGCTGCCAATGCGTCACAAAAAGTGACGCACCGGCGGCGTAAAAGTGACGCACTGACTCATAAATGAGGCCCCTGGTGTCTCTCACTTGCCCTGCTGCATCATTGATACCTACACCCATGCCAATTCTGGGCACGGTTTAGGCAACATTTGTCAGGATTTGCGCATTACAGCACAACTGTGCTCTTCTAATTCTGAAATAGGAGAGTTCATTGCAAGTGAAGTGTGAGGCTTATTGTTACACACTACAGGAATTCTGAAATCATACGGACTGTTTACAGTCCTGAACTTTTGTTTGATAAACTAATTCATTCTGGGTACAGTAGTCTTGCTTCATTTCCATTGAACTAATCAGATTAACACATCTGAAATCAATTACTTTTAGGTGAAAAATTCAGGATTGCAGAGTGTCCTTATTGACTTAGAGAGTCGCCCTATCGGTAATAGAGGAGAACTCCATGGAGAAACCCCCTTTTCCTACACCTCCACCAAATTCTGGTGATTATCCATTCACCTTCCCATCCTTGAACGGGATTTACACTAGCCGTTGGCTGGAATAAAAGACTGTTCCTTCCCAGGGTAGAACTGGAAATGAGAGATGTCTGAGAATGCCCACAAGCATACATGTTTGCGGATGATCACAAACCACCAAGACTAACTTTGCCTGGGAACGTCCATTTTCCAACCTCAAAAGAGAGATTTATGGTTATGGAGACATCCTCACTCATAGTAAATATTTTAAAACATGTTAATGGGTTTATACATGTCACAAATCCTGGAAATTCTTGGCATCTAAAAAAGGTGCAAAATTCAGTCATAAACTAATGTTTACTAACGAATTTACCTTTGTGAATAAGGTCCATATCTTAGTTCACTGTCTGCAATGGCTGCTTCTGAAAGACATCCGCTTAAGGCATGAACCAAACTAGGTTTACGTGTAAACCAAGTAAGGACACTGGGACCAATTTACAAAAGAAGTATGAGTATGGGAATTAGTAGTACAACTAGTAGTTCAACTACTTATATAAACGTGCAAAGAGGGCAGAGTCTTTTCTTTATGTACTAGTTCATGAATATCCCTTGAGTATTGCCAATTCCATTTAAGATGTTTTGGAGCTAATGCACAAAGGCATGTAAGAGTATGTGGAAGACTACTAGAGGACCTCCACTCTGAAATGAATTTGTGGAGAAGCCCCAACGTTCATAGGTACCCACTTTAATCTATACCTCATATAGCGCAATATTATTGGAATTTCAATGTTTGATCATTATCTGTAATGTAACTTATGCAAGTTATCCCTTGTCGATCTCCAATAACATATCAGGATTAAGCAAGGTGATTTGCAATTCCATTTGGGGCCCAATTTGCTGTAGCTACTATCCAGTCCAATACACATCACTAGAAACGTAATGCAATGCCATATACAAACATATCTTTTAAACTGAAATCTGTCATTTTCTAGAATACATGTGTCCATCAAGGAACTATTCTAATTTACTCCATATTGTGACCTCAAGCCAATAACAACCCTCATTTTATTTTTCACTTATTTTTCCATTTTGTAACGGGCTACAGGCCACAGAATTGATTTCAGAGCACTCACTTGCACTACTTAAAAAACTAAGAATAAGACCTAGCTCTCTAAAATTACTTTTTCCAAAACTGAAGTGTTTTAAACCAGCAAATCCAAAGCATCGTCATCCTGTTATGTCACTAATCCTGCTCTTGCATTGCTCACTATTGTAGATAAATTAAAATAAACCATTATATTTTAGCTTGAGTGTAATTTTTCCATTTACCTATTTCCAACACAATATAGAAGAGCTTTGTTTTTCACTAAGAATTGATCTCATAAATAATTAACTTACTAGTTAATAGATATATTTTCAAGCACCTTGGATTTAAAATTCACGTCTGGTGCGATATATACTGTTATTATTGTGTTGATGTGTACTTGATTTCTTTTCGAGCCCAATTCACTAGCCTCCCAGAGCCCACATTCGCTACTTCTTGTCCCACTAAGGGGACAATTCCGATTCGGGAAAAAAAGCGTCCGCCCGAATCATATCCAGAGCCCTCTCTGTACGAATCGTACATGTTCATCCGAATCGTATAGCACCTTTCATAAACAAGCATTGGCATAGCCAATAGGTCTCGCCTGTGTTTAGGTAGAATTTTTGGCTATATTGTAGAGCATTGTGGCCGCTGTGCATTATGTTGCAAAGTTATAATAAAAAGTGTTATGCATTTTTGGTACCTTTATAGAAACGAAGATGACATTATATATAACTGAAAAACTTTATTAAAAAAAGATTTTAATTAAAAAATGTCTTCTATTTTTATTGTACTTGCATGTGGCGTGTAATTATGTGGCACTCAGTGGTATTATTTTGAGTATATGTTGCATTGAATGCAGTGTATTTATGTAGCATATAACTATGTGGCACTGAGTGGTATTGTTTGAAGCGTATGGTGCATTGCGTGTAGTGTAATTGTGTTGCATATAACTATGTGGCACTGAGTGGTAGTGTGTGGAGTGTATGTTGTATTTAGTAGTGTTTAATTATGTTGTGTGTAATTATGTGGCATTTAGTGGTCTTTGGAATGTATGTTTCATTGAGTGCAGTTTAATTATGTAGCATTTTATTATGTGACAGTGTGTGGTATTATGTGGTGTGCATTTATGTTGCATTGAGTAGAGTGTAAATATGTGGTGTGCAATTATGTGGGACTGAGTGCTATTATATGGAGTGTATTCATGTTGTATTGAGTAGAGTGTAATTATGGGCGTTTATATATGTGGACAACAACTAAACAGTTAGAAAGAGGGTCCAAGGGATATATAGTTTAAAGACCCACACCTGATTTTATCCCCAGCTCCTACTTAATGTACAACACACGAAACACAGGGGGTCTACCAGCTGTCTAGACAGATATTTGCTACGGTCTCTCTTGCACTGTTCTGGTTTTTTAATTAGGAGGCGTGTCTTGTCCGCAGAATAAAGTTGTTAGAAGGAGGACATTCCATCCTATTTTAAGTCACTAAGTTTCCTGTTGCACTTGTTTACTTTACCATCAAAAGATCAGTCATCATGGACGGTTTGTTTATTTTGGTGGACCAAATCCTAAAACAGCAATAAGGTGTGGTGTTTGATGTCCCAATGATCAGGGGACCAGCCTAATATGCACCAGGGTTTGGCCAAATGATAGGACTGATCTTTGAGTCTATTTGATGGGAACCCTTTACTAATTGCTTTGGATTAGTCAGCCATGTACGAATAACCTATGATGTGCCGGTCTCTTCTATGCATTTAGTGTTCACCCCTCTCTCTTTTTTCAGAAATACGCTGTCTCAATGTGATACATACACTCCGAGATCTTGTGGACTCGGTCACAACAGTGCAGCTTTAGAATTTAGCTGGTAGACCCCCTGTGTTTCGTGTGTTGTACGTATATATATGTGGCCCTAAGTGGTAATATGTTGAGTGAATTTAAGTTGCATTGAGTAAAGTGTGATTATGTGGCTTGTAATAATGTGGTATTTAGTGGTATGTGGATTGTACTGAAGTTGCATTGAGTAGAGTGTAATTATGTGCCTTGTAATTATGTGGTACTGAGTGGTAATATGTGGAGTGCATTTAAGTTGTATTGAGTAGAGTGTAATTATGTGGCTTGTAACTTTGTGGTATTTAGTGGTATGTGGAGTGTATTGAAGTTGCATTGAGTAGAATGTAATTATGTGGCTTGTAATTATGTGGTACTTATTGGTAATATGTGGAGTGTATTTGAGTTGCATTGAGTAGAGTGTAATTATGTGGCTTGTAATTATGTGGTACTTCGTGGTATGTGGTGACCCTTGAACCTGCTAGGTAGGTCGCCCCCCCTCTGCACAGCACCGACTGTATGTCCTTACCCCAGCTGCCGCTGCTGAGGAAGTTTAAGGCCCTCCTCCACCTGCAGGCTACCACCTGCGCCTCATCCCTGATGGCCAGTGGTAGGCCATAGGTTCGTATCATCATCTGTATCTGTATTGAATTGCCTTATTGTTATTTTGGTGTCTTTGACTGCTGTTGTCTGTTTTCCCCCGGTGCTTGTATTTGGTCTGTGTCCTCTCCTCCTTCTGTTCCGCTCGCTGTCCCGTGTTTCTCTGTCCATTTTTGCCTTCTGTTCCCGTCGTTGCCCAGTGCTTCTCTGCCCATTTTTGCCTTCTGTTCCCTTGTTGTCCCCATAATTCTGTGCCCGTTTTTTGCCTTCTGTTCCCTTGTTGCCCCCGTAATTCGGTGCCCTTCTGCTTTCTGCACCCTTCGTCGCCCCTCACCGCTCCCGCCGCTGCGTCCCCTGCGGCCCCACCCCCCTGACCGCCCATTCGCTGCCCCTGCCCTGCCTTCTGCCTCCCAGCTGCTCCTCCCTCCCACCTTCCCATATATGGCAGCAACGCCGCTGGCGCACCAAAGGTGCGCCTAAGGCTAGCCCGTCTGCGCCCGTCCGCGCCTGGACCGCGCCCAGCGCCAGAACCCCTGGTCCCCACTGTTAAAACCTAGACTACAGTGTCAACATTATCGGCGCCATCTTGCCCCCTTTTTGAGCCTATTTGTGCACGTAAGCAGCAGCCATTTTAAATACCATGGCCTCTCTGTCCATCGCCGACAGCCAGCACGTCTCTCTCTCTCTCTCCAGACCTCGCAAGCATCCCCCGCGCGCTGACAGCCCCCGCTCTCACGTGCCTTGGGCCATAAACCCCTCTTCAGCACAACTCTGCCTCGGAACCCCATCCAGTTCCCAGCTCAACACCTCCCTTCATTCCTTTCATGATCCCGGGCCCTTTGATAAAACCCTCCTTTCCTCTGTGCCCGATTGTCTTACTCGTTCCCAGGCCGCCACCTGGCCCTGCGGATGCTGTTTATTGACCCCCCATACAGTAGGAAGCTTCTCCCATCAAAGGATCCACGAGTTGATCAAAGCCCCCACCCCATGAGATCCGATCAACCACATACATTCCGTGAATCGGCGGAATGTCCAGCTGCGCGACAATCATCACCTGTTGTGACCGGGGTGGGGACTTCAACTGTAAATATGTGTGGGAACGGGCCTGAAGCGGGGATTCCGTGGATGTCCTTTCATACTTAAAAGCATTTGCAGGAATGTACGGCATGCAATAAACTGTAATAAAGATCGTAAACCAGTGTATAAGAGGCCAGGCATCAGAGATGCGGTTAGAGCACCTCGAGAAGATACCCTGTTGTCTGATTTTGATGTGTTCTGCTCCGTCCGAATAAAACTTCTGTTTCCTGCCTTCCAGTCTCCAGCGCCTGCCTCTTTGTTTGGTAATTTGAGTGGTATAGAGGCGGTTAGCGCCGGGCATCTTTGAAAAAGGCCATCAGCCCTACCTTTTTCCACACCGCGCCAGCCACATCGACCGCTACGATGCCAGCACACTCCATGCTCTCAACTCCAGACGAACCCACTCCTGCTTCAAAGCTGCCCCAAAACGCACACATGACCCCTTCACCTGCCGGAACTGCAGCTACACCAGCCTCAGAGCCGCCAAACCACCCACCAAGAAAGGCCACAATCACCTCAGATGCACCTACTGAACACCCGTTCCGCATGCAAACATGCTGTCGAGCTCTGGGACCTGCTAGACACGTCACTCCGGACTTGGCCTTCCTGATAGAGACCTGGATGAAAAACTCCTCCAAACCCGACATCGCCATTGCCATCCAAGACGGCTAGATAATCAACCGCAAAGACCGCACCAACGGAGTCGGAGTAGGAATCGCCATCGTCCAGAAAAACAGCATCAGGGTCTCGACTAGCACCAACGACACTCTCAGCCCCTCTGAACACATACATTTCCAGATCGACACAGACCCCAACTCCACCCTCAGAGGCACCCTCATCTACAGACCCCCTGGATACAAACCTCGCTCTCAGCCCACCCACCGAACCCTCCAACACCGACGACGCTGCCCACAGCCTCAGACGCTGGATCGACGACTGTGCCAACACCCTCGCCCGCTGAAGAAACCCTCCTACAGAGACACCAGCAAGAGGGCCAGCTGGCTCACCCCAGAACTCCTAGCCTCCAAGCGAGCATGCCAGAAACTAAAGAAGAAATGGCACAGGGAACAGACTCAGGACAGCCACGCAGCCCACAAGGACGCCATCCGCAACCACGATCACCTCATCAGGATTGCCAAGAGGACCTCCTTCAAAGACCGCCTAGACAACAATGCACACAAATGCAAGGAGCTCTTCAACATCGTGAGGAACTCTCCAACCCCAGCTCCAACACCAACGACATCCCACCGTCGCAAGCCCTGTGCGACTCCCTCGCCACTTTTTCCCACCGCAAGATAGCAGACATCCACAACAGCTTCAACACCCAGACAGCCCCAACAGACACAACAGACTCTTTGCACACCCTCAACCATGACCCCCTGCTAGCCTGGGCCAATGTGAGCATCGATGACACCATCAAGACCATGATCACAATCCACTCCGGCTCCCCGTCAGACCCCTTCCCGCACCACATCTTCAACAAAGTCAGCAGCTCCATCGCACCCCATCTGCGCAACGTCATCAATCTCTCCCTCCTGACCGCGACCTTCCCAAAGAGCTGGAAACACGCCGAGATCAACGCCCTAATCAAAAAAACCAAGGCAGACCCAAGAGACCTCAAGAACTTCCGGCCCATCTCCTGCTTCCGTTCCCGGCCAAGGTCATCAAGAAGATCGTCAACAGACAGCTAACCCAATACCTCGAAGAAAACAGAATCATGGACCCTTCCCAGTCAGGGTTCCGCATCAACCACAGCACCGAGACTGCCCTCATCGCCGCCACAGTCGACATCAGGACCCTGCTGGACAACGGTGAGACTGTGGCCCTCATCTTCCTGGACCTTCTCTGCCGCCTTCGACACCGTCTACCACAGCACACTACGCGCACTCCTCCATGCCGTAGGGATCCGAGACAAGGCTCTGGAACGGACCGCTGCCTTCCTCTCTGGCAGAACCCAGAGCGTCCGCCTCCCACCATTCCGATCCGAAGCCTCCAAGATCATCTACCCCAGGGATCCTCCCTCAGCCTGACACTGTTCAACATCTACATGACCCCGCTCGCACACGTCACCCAACAGCACAACCTCAACATAATCTATTACACCGACGACACGCAACTTATCCTCTCCCTCACCAAGGACCCCATCACCGCCAAATCCAACCTACACGAAGGAATGAAGGCCGTCGCCGACTGGATGAGGATCAGCCGACTGAAGCTGAACACGGACAAGACGGAGGTCCTCATCCTCAGCTCCAACCCTTCAGCCTGGGATGACACCTGGTGGCCAACAGCACTGGGGCAGCCCCGACCATGCATGCAACCTGGGAATCATCCTCGACTCAACGCTCTCCATGACCAAGCAAGTCAACGCCGTCTCCTCCTCCTGCTTCAACACCCTCCACATGCTCCGCAAAATCTACAGGTGGATCCCGACAGATACAAGAAGAACAGTCACCCAGTCCCTCGTAAGCAGCAGACTTGACTACGGAAACGCCCTCTACACGGGAGCCCCGACCAAGCTCATTAAACGAATGCAACGTATCCAAAACACCTCTGCACGACTGATCCTCGATATACCACGCCACAGCCACATCACCCCCCACCTGAGAAACCTGAACTGGCTCCCCGTCAACAAGAGGATATCCTTCAAGCTCCTCATCCACGCACACAAAACACTCCACAAGACCGGCCCAGCCTACTTCAACAGACGACTTTCCTTCTACATCCCTAACCGCCAGCTCCGCTCCGCCGACCTCGCACTCGCCAACGTCCCTCGCATCCGAAGATCAACCACCGGCGGGAGATCCTTCTCCCACCTCGCCGCCAAGACCTGGAACACCCTCCCACTGAGCCTACGACAGAGCCAAGATCTGCTGACCTTCAGGAGGCTACTCAAGACCTGGCTGTTTGACCATTAGCGCCCCCCCTCAGCGCCTTGAGACCCTCGCGGGTTTGTAGTGCGATCGACAAAGGAAAGATTAATTGATTGATTGATTGATTGATTGTATTGAGTTAAGTGTAATTATGTGGTGTGTAACTATATCACAGTGAGTGGTATAATGTGGAGTTAATTTATGTTGCATACAGTGTAATTATGTGGCATGTATTTATGTGGCATAGTGTTATTATGTGGAGTTTTAATATGTTGCCTTTAATAGAGTGTAATTATGTGACATGTAATTTTGTGGTAGTGCGTGGTATTATATGAATACATCACATGCACTTATTAAAAATAATTAAAAATTAATGCAGGGAAGTGTGAGAAAGTGCCAACTTTCTTGCCTTGGTATGCCCCCACTTTTTTTCTGAATTGCTGATGTGCTTTGACTGAGTGTGCCCTGGGCTCCTGCCAACCAGGTACCTAGGGCCTGTGTTCCTTCCCTAAAACTGTACTGAAACAAAACCCAATTGGCATCTATGGCCACCTGTCAGCCCCTAGTAGTGGGTACCCTAGGTACCCAGGGCATGATGACCAGAGAAGACCCCTGAGGGCTGCAGCACTTATTGTGTCACCCCCAGGGGCCCTGTACCCTGGCACCCACACTGCCTTTGCAGGCTGAGTGCCTAAGTACAGAACTAAAACCAGAGTCGACATGGCACCCATCCCTGTGTACCATGCCCACAGAACCCATTGCCATGGCATACTTCATTCACCCCTCTAGCTGGATGCCCTATGCCAGAGGTGTAGGCACATGTGAATGAGCCCTGTGCCCCTACAGTACCCAGGGCCATTCCTGGGCACTGTAAGTGCAGTGATGCCATTAAGAGTATATGGTGCTGGGAGGTTGGCATAACGAACTCCACAGCACCATAATGGCTACACTGAAGACTGACAAGTTTAGTATCAAACTTCTCAGCACATTAAACCCGCACTGATGCCAGTGTGGGATTTAATGTAAAATGCACCAGAGGACATCTTAGAGATGCCCTCTGAAACCCAAAACTACAATCTACGTCTGGCTGAGTGGCTTCAGAGGCTGCCACACAACAGACATGTTGCTGGACCCCTGGGTAGGAGAGCCCCCGCTCTCCTGGGCCTGCAACAATGCACATCCTGGGCGAGGTTCTAGGTCTCCTCCCCCAGGATGGGCAGGGAGGAAGCTTCAAAGGCATGCCGCCTCTGTGAGCTTCTCAAGACCATTTGCTGTACCCAGCAACCAGCCCCCACCAGTCCTGCCCCCCACTCTGGCAGGAGGACTGGCGGGAAAAACTACGTCAGAAAGGGGGGGTGCCAGCCTGTGCCAACCGCACCCCTAAGGTGGGGGAGACGAGGTGAAGCACGACCCCGGGCTCCAGCCATCTTGAAGCTGGGGAGCCCTGCCCTATCACAGCTAGGCTCCTGCCCCCTCCCACAGGAGAGGAGCAGGCTAGGGGGTTTACCCACCCCAGGGCAGGGACACATTGGTCCCTGTCCTTGCCCTACCTGTAACGCCCCTAAATTCAGTATTTAGGGGCTCCCTGAACCTTCCTTCCTCAGATCCTGATACCAAACAGAAGAAAGAAGATCAAGAAGAAGAAGACCCGCTGTGCAGCTGCTAACAACAGGACAACAACAACTGACTTGGCCCCAGCCCTCCCGGCCTGTTGATCCTGGAACCTTCTCCTGCCTAAACTCGGTGACCCCTGCAGACAGCAACCTTGGGACACCCAGAGGACCTGCCTACCTTGACCCTCTTGAAGATTGGGACTCCCATCATCAGAGGCTCTGCTGCAACAACCCACCTGGTGTCTACCAGGAAGCTCCGGACCAGCCCACTCTGCACCAGCCGAGCCCAGGCCGGGCCAACCCGAACCAAGACCACGAGGACGTCCCCCTGGTGACTGGGACCCAAAGTCCAGTGCCCAAAGACCCTCCTCGATGAACCAGCCGACGCCTGCAGACTCAGAACCAGGGGCGACACCAACGGCGACCAGCAAAGGGTAAGCTTTTAAGACACCCAAAGACACCCCTGCACCAGGCGCCGTACAGCCCCCTATGTCGCCCTTTGGGGTACCTACCTGTGCTCCAAGATCCCAAATTACCTCTCGAAGTGCTGGTCGCCCCTGGAGAGTCTCCGTCCCCGAGCCTGCAGCCTTTGTTACTTTTTGACCTTTCCAATTGGATAACATTGAGCGCCTGATGGCTCAAAAGCACCCTGCACCCATCCGCCCGAGTGCCGCTGGCTGTGACCCCTGTGTCCTATCCTACTACCCCCCTTGCCCTGAGCAAGTGACCAGGAGCCCAGCTCCCACAGCTGCGTGGCCTGCTAGCCAGCAGCCACCCTCGTTGGATATCATTGGGCCTACCTAACTCTGCACCCGGCCGCCCCTGTGCCACTGGGAGGAACTAACTGTACTTACCTGACCCTGGGGGACCCCTGAGTCTATGCCCAGAACCTTAACACCAACCAAGTACTCACCTGGAAACCGGTAAATTACTTACCTGCCATTGAATAACATTGACTCATTTTGACTTGAAAATTTTCGAAGTGTGAAGTTTTGAAACCTGAAAATATTCACATAAAATCAGCCAAAGTCCGAATTCCGAAGTACTCCCCTGTGATCAGGGGAGAAGCCAGTGCTGTACCTTTCAGCCCAGTACTGAGCCGCAAACGTAATACCTAGCGGGGTTACTAGCAATCTGTATTTTCTCCATAGGAACCCATTGTCTGCTTTTCTATGAAATTTCTTCTGTCTACTTTTGAAAACTTGAAATATTCTTTAAAAATCACACGAAATAATGAAACGCAATTACCTTCCTGTTTTGAGTTTAGACCCCAGTGCTGGCCCTAGGAGACCAGTGCTGGGTTTCAAAAGTAACACGATCGTATTCTACCTGCAACCGGAATTTTCTCCCATTGAATAACATTGTCAGATTTCCTTTGAAAAGTTTCTAAGTGTGAACTTTTAAAACAGCTTTATATTCATGAAAATTCACTACAGTAACTAAAACGTTTTTGCTAACCTGGTTTCAGCTTTGACCCCAGGACTGAATCTCAGATCTAGTCCTGGGACTACTAAAGTAATCTATATAGTAATCAACTATACTTACATGTGGAAAACCCATTGAGCTCAATGCTATAGTTTGTTTTAGGATTGTGTTGCTTACTGTCAATACTGTATTAATTGTGTGCACGAACTTTATTGCTCATTTGCAAAGTAATTACATGAGAGAACTCATAACAAGAAAAGTATATTTTTATAACTGTTGGTTCTAAAAATAAAACACCTATATCTGTGGATATAAAAACCATTGGCCTGGAGTTCAGTCCTTGAGTGCGTGAAGCCTTTTGCTGACTGAGTGTGTACAACAAATGCTTTACACTGTCCTCTGGTACTGCCTTACTGCTCGACCAAGCTACCACTTTGGAGAGCAAGGTCGGTTCTGACGTTAACCTCTGTTATACCTCTGGGGTTGGTGGACTCTATACACACTGTTCTTCATTCTAGTCCAGTATATATAGAGCCACTTCCTCACAGGAAGCCTCAGACACAACATTTTAATACGAGTACACTGAAGCGCTACCTTCGACGACTTTTGAGCGTGCCCGAACATCTTAAATTTATTTTTCAGTGGTGCTTTGTTTTAAACCAAATAGCAGGATGTTTAGTATCAGTTTCCTAATGTTTACTTTAGTGTTTCTGTATTGTGTTTTTAAACACTTGAATGATTTACAATAGACATTATCGTCTTTTAAATACTCGTGTCGAATTATTGTCTATGACTAGCGGGTGGGGGGGCGTTAAGGCGAACACTGTCGCTTTCTGCATGTTTGCACTTCATGCACGAATATGTTTTTATGCAGTTTTAGATATCGCGAGCTCGACCCGAAGGTATTGGAGCCCTTTAACCCCTTCGAGGCTAATGACGAGCTGGCCTCGTCATGGCGCTTACCTGCCGTGCGCGGATGACAAGGCCAGCTCGTCATAAAACAATATAAAACAATAAAACCCAGCGCAGGACGGGAAAACGCCTAGCAGCCATGGGGTTAATAAGCACCAGTTACATTACATAAGTATGCATTATTTTTTTTGGTAGGCAAGGGTGATTAAGGGGTTTATTTGCCCAGAAACACAGGATGTTGCGCCGACTCACGGACTCAAACCTTGTTGCAGAGTTTCAAAGTCGCCAGCTCTGACCGTTAAGCCACATACTATCTCAAGCTCTCCAAACTCTTCAAGCTGAGGACTTTTTGTGACCTCACCAAAAGCATTCGTGCTTAGCAAGACAGTCCCAAAGTCTCATAAGGCTGAGCATGGTTTGATGGACGAGCACTTGAAGATTAATTCAAGGCTTAGGTGAGTGGAAACATGGATGGGTGCCAGGAAAGATGGAGGCACTGAAGTGTGGATAGTAGAATGCATGGGATGGCTAGATGCTCTGGTGAATGAATACATTGATGGATTGGTGGATGCCTGTTTAGGAGAGTGTGTCTGGGTCTGGAAGGATGGTTGGATTGACGCATGCTCAGAATGATGGATAGATGGATGGGTGGGAGGATGGATGGATGGATGGATAGATGAATGGATTGAAGATTGCATGTCTATGAATGATGTTCTGGTGAATGTGTAAATGGACGGATGGATAAGTGAAAACCAGAATCTGTCTAAAAGGATGGATGAATGCCTGCAGGACCAGACGAATGCCTTGGATGATGGAAACAGTTGAATGTATGGGTGTATAGATGATTAATCCATGGGCAGTTAGATGGTAGAGTGAGTGCAGGTCGATGGATAGATGCTCCCTATCTGTGCTTATTTTGTTTTTAAAAATAGGTTCTGGCGCCCATAGTCACAACATCGCTTAACAATGGTCAGGGGGCCTTGGGGTCGGACTCGCGTTCAGGCTGCAGGCTGGGAAAGTGGTGTTTTTTCACCACTCTTTCATCCTCCTAATGTTGTTAAATAAAAGGGTAGGTTTGGGTAGAAAAGCTAATATTGCTGGTATTTGCCTGGGCGGATTGCCAAACTAAAAGAGGAAAATCCTGGTAAATCTGTGACGCCTGGTGTAGTCTCCATTTTCAGAGCCTTAGCCCGAGGTAGTGTTCATTGCTGCCATGAGGTTTACTCTTAAGAGAAAACAAGGAAAAACGCGAGCGTCATCTGTTTCCAATTAACGTGGATGTGATAATTGGAAACAGATGGCATTGATGAGCACCCTAGGCTAATTACAGGTTAATAAAAAATGAGCACACACACAAGCATATGTTCAAAGTTCAAAAGCCCTTACTAAATGCCTCACAGAGCAGCGCATGCACGCTGGCTCAGGAGAGACCTAAAAAGCAAGATAAAAACAATAACCTGGACCTCTGCTAACCTATGAAAGAGGTTATTTTATATTAAATGTTTAGCTTTAACATGAAAGTAACTCATAATATACAACCTAATTTTATTTGTGGAGTAATTATCTTTATTCACCTTTAGATTAACTATAGGTAATATATGCCTGAACTTTGAAATGACTAACACTGGGGGCATGGCCAAGATGACAGAGCAGTGCAATGCTCTTTACCAGTGCTCCCACCAGCTTTCATAGGCCCCAAGGTACCACCTGGCCCAGGGCAGGGTGAACGGGGGACACACTCCCTGGACCCAAAGGGACAAGTGGGAATGAGGATGGGTGACCCCCGCCTCTGAGGGAGCCTGCCACGGAAGGCCCTCATGGCCCAGATGTAATTTGGAAGCAGTGTTAATGGATACCCGACAGCTGCGACCTGCGACCGGGATGCAAGGAACTGTCTTGGGGCCCTGGTTGTAATTTGTAAGAATAGAACTGCAGAGACAGGCCGAGGATACTGACATTTTGGCCCAGTGAGTTAAGCACCTGACCCTTTGGGTCCACAATGAGGGTGCATGACATCAGGCCGAGAGATCACAGAAGGTTCATCCAAGAACACACGCTTGCCAGGCATCACGGTGTCTGGGCGGAGAGTGGGCTCCAGGCTAAGGAAGAGCAGTTCCACACTAATGTGAGTCTCCCATGTGCCCCCGTGACTCCCTAAAGCAGTGCGGACAACCGTATGACAGCCCTCATCGCCTCTGGAGTCACTGGAGCAGGCATACGTCTGCATCAGGCATGTATCAGGCTGACAACATCATCCTCAGTAGTGAGCTAGAGGAGGCTATACAGGAGTGAGCAGCACATACTATCCTGCTGGAGAGGCCCACTGAATACATACTACGGTAATAGCTGCATGGCGTGTTAGTTGGGACATTATAAGTTGCAGACATGTGCCTCTTCTATGCCCCCTAAAAAGAAATCTCAGGCAAGAGGCTTGCTCCTGGCATATTTGGACTATCACCGACCTGACGAGGTGAACTGGCGGGGCGGGATCCCCAACAAAGCAATGGTGATGACAAAGGCGCAGCTCCTAGATAATCTCCCCATCTTCAAAGTGGAGGTCAATAGGAACTCAAGTAAGATCTCGCAAAAATCTTAGTGGAGAAACTCGAAGACCTCAAAAATCACTCGAGGTGGTAAAACCTCCACCATAGAGGTCCCAGCCATGGGGAAATGGTGTAATGAGTTGCTATAAATGGAGAATCCATACGGGCTGGGTACACCGGGGCATTGCCCTGCCTACAACCACTGATGAGGAAGAGAAACCTGCACGTGTGCCATCCCACTAAGACGGTCATTAGATGTGGCCACCAGGTTTCCCTCCCCCCAGCGCATATGTTCCCTGGTATGGCTATTTGGCCTTACATCTGCTACTGAGCCATGACCGGCGAGGGTGGGAGAGATGGAGAGCCATGAAGTCTCTGAGGTGGATTGCTTTGGTCTGGCCTGGATTTCTGGTTGAAGAGACCTGGAACAGCCGCCAGGAGGGGCCTTCAGGTAGACCTGAGAGGATGGTGCTTTTCCTCCGGGTGTTCCTGGGGGTTGGGGTAGTGCAAATGCAAGGCAAACTCTGGATAGGGGTTGTCCCTCTGTGCACAGCTGTGAAGAAACAAAATGTTTACAATCCAATATAATTTTCAATCAAAAGTTCAACCAAAATTCTTCAATCAAAGGTATTTATTGATCATTCTCATCATGATCAATCTTGTTCCAATTTTTCCTTTTTTCACTGTCAAAATCCAGTGTGTTTTCTCAAATGTATTATTCACCACAAATCATTCTCCCAATGCATTTCGGGCATTAACTATGCCCTTCGTCAGGGGTAACTCTACAAGCAAAAATAAATGAAAAGGTCTTAATGAAGGAGCATCTTGCTGCATCTAAGGTCTGGTAAAATCAATGTGACTTAGAATACGTGAAAAGCGCGTGTCTCACTAAAGAAGGTGAACGTGTCCACATGCGTGTATCAGAACGATCGACTCAATGGTGAAACGCAACTGGAATAGGATGAGTCATGCGGAAGTGAATGATATAAAAGATGACTATTGCAGGATCCAACGTGTGCTCTAAACATCAGCCTGATCGCGTGGCAGAAAAAAGTCCCTATCAGTGCATGCATAGTAAAAAAGTGCTAGAGATCTCATATTGTGTATTCCAATGTGTGGGATTTTTTGTGCAGATGAAAAAACCTTACATAAACGAACACGGTGCATCATACAGTGAATATTAAAAAACTAGGACGTTGAAAAAAGAGGTCAACACTCACGCGGTGAACAGTAAGCCGCCGTATAATCTGAAACTGAAGACATAGATACAGTCATCAGTCGTAAGGATGTGAAAATGCCACTGCATTCTATAACGTCCTCTGGATGAGGTACTTACAAGATTAATGTAGCGGTGAATATTCAAGTTAGTCCCGGCGCTCTTCGGTGATAGTAAACGACCTCTGACCGGTGATCAGTAGAGAGTGAGTGGCGGCGTCTATAGTTGTGCATAAACGGTGGGCGTGGTGGGTAGAAGAAGGACTATTCAGATGGCCTCGAGAACAGGCGCCATCTTGGAACGGTAAAAAGGGGTGACAGGGTAAACGGGAGGCGCATTTTAATACACAAGGAACCTGCAGCCAGAACAACATACATGAAACAGAAAAATAAAAATGGAATGTCCTGGCTGTATCCAATGTGTTTGAACGAGTGAACTGTCAACAATACCAGTGTAATATATAATACGTGACATTACAGTAACATCTTTACATCGTTCAAGTTATAGATAACATGAGAATTCCATTCTGTCATTAAGCCCGTTAGGCTGCATCGTGCACATAAAACGGATCCAATAATTTTCTCTCTGTAACAGTCTGTTTTTGTTATTGCCACTCTCGGAGGGTTTGATGATTTCTAAAATTAAAAGCTTGAGCTGTGCTACTGTATGATTGTTCTCCATGAAGTGCAAAGCAACGGTAGATTTGGCATTTTTGGTCCGTATGTTGCTTTTGTGTTCAAGAATCCGTGTGCGGATTTTCCTTTCTGTGTGTCCCACATAGCAAGACCCACAGGACCATTTCAACATATAGATAACGTTAGCAGTGTTACACAAGGCATTAACTTTCAATTTGATCTTAGTTCCCTTCATTGGATGATTAGTATGATTTCCTGAAATTATGTTGTGGCAATTGCTGCAGTTGTAGGGTACTAGTCCTTTGTACAATGAAGGTGTAGGACTGTCAGTGGGTCGGGTTAACATTTCTTTGAGGTTCCGGCCTCTCGTGTATGCAAAGATCGGCTTATTCTTAAATAATTCTCTGAAATCAGGTTCACAACTCAACAGGGGCCAGTGTTTCAAAATGATATTCCTGATTACAGCACAATGCCTCCCGCTTTAAGTCCATGTTGTTAAACTTGTTTTCATCAGGCTTATTTTGAGTGACATGTCTGCATTTCATTTCGAAGACAGTCTTATCGTAAAACTCTCGATTTATATGTTAGATTTGTAGGGGGCTGTGAAAGATTCCTTTACGGGGGATTTCTATGCGATTTTATTCGGAAATCGCTCCCTTTTCCGAGCGCTGCCTGTCAGTGAAGATTGAACCACGGAATCCAGGTGGCTCCCGTGGTGAATGCGAGCAAGGCGAGGCAGCACTTTTCGGCGCATTCTTTGTGGGAGCAGAGCAGCGTGCTGAATGGGGAGTGCGCCGGCATAGAGGGAGTTAACGGTCTAAAGCCAGTCTTCCGCCTCACTTGATGGCCTCATCGTAGGCAGCGGCAATGGCAGACACGAAGGGGGGAAAAGACTGAAGAGAGAGTGGCTGCAAATCGTCCTGGAAACAGTAAAAAGTAAAAAAGAGGCAAAAGAGGAAAGTTAGCAAGGTGACAAGAACTGAATGGGACTTGGTTGGATTTGGGCAACAATTTATACAGGGTGTGCAGAAAGGTACCTTCTGTGGAGGTAAGGAGCGACAGAACCTCATACTTGTTTAATGATACAGCTGAGAGCTCGAGGTGGAGCTGGGGACCATAGCGCCTGACACAGGGGTGCGGGTGAGAGGCGGAGAGACTCACCTTGTACACGCCGCAGCTAGGGCCCATACGCTGTTTGTTCCTCCCGCCGCCGTAGCCATCCACCTGCACGGCCGCCGGGGAGGTGAACTACAGCTCCCAGCATGCCGAGCGGCATACTTCCGGTATCTGCGCGCCCGGAGGCGCTGAAAGCCCGGGACAAGGGCGGGACAAGGGCGAGCCATCTGCGGCCATCAGAGGCCAGAGGAGGCCGGGCCGGGGCCATTCCCCTTGGTTCTGTACGATGGAGAAGAAGAAAAAGTATTAAAGGTACTGCTACCCTTTATTTATCCCCCGTTTACTAATAGGTCCTTCCCATTCGCCACCATAGTGGAACTGTTGAACTGGTTTCTTTGGAAGATGGCTGATGATATGACCTGCAAGGGGGGTACCAGAAATATCTCCGCCCAGAGTGACTTGTTCAGAGGAACAATGGACCATTACTTAAAGAGAGTAACGCTCCCCATTTTCAGAGAATTAGAGAGAATAGTGCCAGCCCTGGATAGTTCTCCCACTATGTGCTCTCCTTCACAGACTGCCGATGTAGCTCCAGAGATATCATTACTGGAGGAACTAAACAAAATGTGTAAATCCACGTACGCTCCATTGGAAATAGACAATGTGCAAATTAGTTCCCCTATCTGCGCCATAGCAATGACTAGTCCTCGGTCTAGCAGTCAACCTCAACCAACTCATAGCATACATGATGCCCCCTTTTAACACGACCAAAAGAAAACTCACAATCTGCATTGAACCCTCAGCTCACTATCGCTAAAAGGAAGAGAGATGGGGTCAAACAATTGGGGAGTCAGGCCAAGCATCAAAAATTAAATCCTTATCTCGTACCGCCCAACATTCCCAGCATTGCCATATCGAATGCACCTATCCATGCTTCTTTAATGGCCTCGATCGAGAACATGATTAAGACTATAATATCCCCGTTGATGGATAAAATGGCTAGTTTAGGGGACAGGCTCACGGGTGTCGAGGAAGCTATTAAGGCCAATTCATTACTTGTAAAAACTATGGCAGTACCCACTCAATCACAGCGCCCAGCCTCCATAGAAATGCCTGAAACCTCTACATAAAGCAGGACCATTCGTAACCAATCAGTATCTCCACATGTGAAAATTTTTAATCCTCCTGTCAAAACTGTACGGAGCTCTCACCCTAGCGTAGGGCTAAACAAACAATTGACATTAAATAAGGGAACAGCGGTTAATCACAACAATATGTTACTCAAAACCAATCATCTACATTTGCCTCCAGAGGCCGCTCCTATCGTGTGCGTCCTCTCGGGAGTACCAGAACTTATAAGGGGGAAACACGAAAGTCATATGGACCTAAGAAACAAGGTTGTGTTTTGGCTAACCAAAAATAGACCTCTACCACCCAACATCGATGGCACTATACTAAGTGTCAGAAGGGTGGGCTGGCTAGGACCTCTGCGTAAGGATTTAGCGGGCGATTTGGTACATGTCAAATTCAGGACTAAATACGTTGTTCCTTTTCTCCAATCTTGGCAGCCACAAATAGGAGATGGTCTCATATCTATCTGGAGCATAAGTGACTTCTACCCTAGATCATTATATTTCTAGTCGAAATGTCAAAAACCACAGAACAACCACCTGATGGGTAGGAGTGGTCTTGTATCAAGTGGCCGTATTATCTCCACGTCTGATCAATTTGACTCATTATCTCGCTCTACAATGTTTAGCTGATTTATTTGATCGATTTGATTTTATTTTAACATATGTAATTTTGATTAAATGTACTGGTGTATATATTTATGTACTGTTGTTGCTTTTATGATTTTTATACTGAAATCGAATAAAGCTAAGATTGATTGATTGATTGATTGATATTCCTGAATTTTTTGCTGATGATAAAATATTTTGACACTACTACCATCCGTTTGCTGGTTTATTTTTTCTTTACTTTCAATAGGTCTTGCCTATTGATGGTCTTACATCTGTTTTTTTTCAGCAGTTTTTAGAATTTCTTCGGGGTACCCGCGTTTCTTGAATCTGTTGAGCATACCAGTGATATGTTGCTCGCTCTCCGAGGGTGATGAAAAAATGCGTTTTACTTTAAGGAGTTGTGAGAATGGTAAGTTGTTTTTCAAGCCTGGTCTAAGGAAACTGTTGTAATGCAAGATGGAATTCCAATCAGTAGTCTTGCGGAATACGTTGGTAGACAGGTTACCATTGGAAAGTTGTATTTCAACGTCCCAAAAATGTTTCCATTGTTTATTGAAGTCCCAAGTGAATTGAATACGTTCATCTATCTGATTCATCCGATGTAGGAAACATTGCAATGAGTCAGCTGTGCCGGACCATAAGATCAAAATGTCATCAATGAATCGCAAAAATAGTTTGCCATGTTTATGCCATGTTAGATCGTTCAAAATGTTTTGTTCTTCAAAGTGCCACATGAACAAATTAGCGTACACAGGAGCTGCGCAATTGCCCATGGAAGTACCACATAATTGTAAATACCACTTGTCATTCCAACAAAAATAGCTGTGGTATAAAGTAAACATGAGTAGTTCCATTAACAGTATTTGGAGATCTGGATCAAGAGTGGAATTTATTAGAACTTGTTCAATAGCTTCTGTGCCAAGGTTGTGTGGAATCGACGTGTACAGGGCCCGAACATCTACTGTACACAGCCAAACTTCCTCCTCTGGAAGGATGAGACAAGAGTTAAGTTTAATCAAGAAATCTGTAGTATCTCTGATGTAAGACTTAGTTGAGATGACGAACGGCTGCAGGTGTTTATCAATGAATTTCCCAACGGGCTTGTGGATGCTGCCTTTAGTAGAAACTATCGGTCTGAATGGTGGTTGTGTGGGATGTTTATGGATCTTGGGCAGCATATACAATGATGGTGCCTTAGGACTTGCTTGAATGAGAAACCTATTAACTTTTTCAGTGATAGTTCTGTTTTCTAATGCTTTCATAATGATGTTCTTGAGCGCAGTGGCATATTCATTGGTAGGATCTTTGTCCAATTGTACATAAGTATTCATGTCAGACACATGAAGTGCAACTTGTTCCTGATAGTACGAGGTGTCCATAATAACTAATGCTCCCCCTTTATCAGAGTTCTGACAAGTGATAGACCTGTTGTTGGCTAGCTTTTGAAGGATGCTCTTATCTTTCATCGTTAGATTGCAGCGTTTTGAAGTTTGTAAAAAGGTCAAAGACGCAATGTCATGCTTAACAAGATTCTCAAAGGTGTCAATGATCTTATGGCTCACTGGGGCCATGAATGTGCTGTGGGGTCTTAAGCCTTGAAGGATGTCTTCTTCTTGAGTTTTTGTTTGTACCAGATTCTCAAAATAGTGTCGAAGTCTGATGTGTCTCAACAATTTAAACAGACTCACTTCCAATTCCAATGTATTTGTCATTGTTGTAGGTACGAATGTTTGACCTTTTTGTATGGAGCAAGTTTCTTGTTGTGTTAGTTCTTATGAAGAAATATTGATCACAAGGTTATCAAAATGTGTTATTTCTTTCTGCTGCTCTTTTTGTTCTTAGTTTCTACCGGGGTTTTCACTGTTCCTGCGGGTTTTTCCCTGCCTGGGTCTGCCTGTTCTTTTTGGCCTTCCACTAAAAAATGAACTGCAGCTTTAGAGGTGTTGCAGTTTGTCCATCTGTACGAGTAGCCCTTTATGTGGTGTGTGATTTAGCTTCCCCAACCGAAGAAGAGGTGTCAGTTTCCGAATAAGGATTGTACGGGCGATTTTGACGTCGGCGGGCATACACTTCTGCCCAAGTGTACACCTCGCCGAGCTTGTAATCAATAGTGACGCATTTGAACTTGCGAATCTTACGCTCTTGAATTTCTTGCGTGTATTTGTTAAGTTGAATATTAATGCCATCCAGCATTTTTGTGAAGTCTGTGGTTTCCATGGTGTTAGTCAGCTCGGTTTTTATGTTGGATATCTCGAGAGTCAATTCCTCCAATGCTTTTGAAAGTTCCTCTATAATGAGTAAGATCAGATCTAAAGAACACTTGTTGAGAATGGGGTACCATTTCTCAACAAAGCAAGAGTTGTTTTTGCAGAGTAAGGGTTTTAAAGGGACTCTCAGGCCCCTCGGGATCCGCTGAGCACGATGATATCTGACAAGCGTGCTAGCATGTAGTTTTTGGTTGGATTCCATTTTCAATAGATAGACTAATTGCTAAATGTTACTTTCTTTGCTTCTCCTGTTCGATAATGGCGAGCTGTCTTCTTGTATAAGGCCATAAATTTTGGTGGCGTCGTCCTCTGTAAAGGCGAATGTATCAGCTTTGGAATCAGTGAGATTTGTAATGGACTTGTAATTCATCTTGTGTATCTGTGGCGTACCGTGTCCCGGACAGAAACGTGTATATAAACAATGGGAGATGGGACTCGCACAGCCCTGTAGTCCAAGATTGAAATGCTATTCAGTTGTAGCGTGCTACAGAGGTTTCGCTGTCTGTTCCTAACAGCGTAGTAAACATGAACAAATGCAAGGCAACCTCTGGATAGGGGTTGTCCCTCTGTGCACAGCTGTGAAGAAAGAAAATGTTTGCAATCCAATATATAATTTTCAATAAAAAGTTCAACCAAAATTCTTCAATCAAAGTTATTTATTGATCATTCTCATCATGATCAATTTTGTTCCAATTTTTTTCTACAACTGAATAGCATTTCAATCTTGGACTACAGGGCTGTGTGAGTCCCATCTCCCATTGGTTGGGGTAGTGCCTCATTTTCTGACATCCCATGATGTTTGTATGCTTTGGTTTGGTTTCATCTTTTTCCTTCTTTATTATTGTTGGGGGAATTGCAAAGGGGATGGAGGATACGCAATTGTGTCTATCACAAAGACTGCATTCCACACCTGCTTAACCTCTATTCATAATCCACAATGATGCAAATCGTCTCACTTAATACACAGGGACAAACGTGGTGCTATTTGGTGTGCACTTGGAGTTTCACTACAAATGTAATCTGTCTACAGGAAGCCCATCTCCTGGGCAAAAACCAGAGTAAATTGAAACATCTTGCCTATTCCACATGCTACAATGCTTAGACTACCACTAAACAGAAGGACGGGACGATATACAAACCTAAAACGCAACCCAACCCTGGCTGTTTCACACACCTGTTTAGATGAAGAAGGTAGCTATCTTATCCTGGTAGTTGCATTGGAAGGCCTGCCTCTCACAATAGCCATGTTCTATGCTTCCAATTCTGCTCAAGACTCTTACTTAGTGGAGTTCCTGGAGACACTGGCAAATGTGGCCCATGACGATATTGTTCTGACCCGAGACCTTGATGTTGTTTGGGACCCATACCAAGATCAGGAGGAAGGGCAAGACGTCAACTCAGAAACTTTCTCCAAAAGACTGAAAAAGGCACTGAGAGACTTAGGTCTACAAAATATATGGTGGGAATTACACCTGTCCACAGCGGCCTTCACTTTTTACTCACATGTGCACCATACACACTCGTGGATTGATTACATACTGTAAGAGAGTAGGGTCTGCTATCCTATGGTCACCCCAATTTTTGCTTTTTGCTTCACTGGTTTTCGACTTACTGAGGCTGTGGGCCTGCTAATCAGACCCCCAGCCTGCTGTTCTCTCTCTAAATTTATATACATGTGCTATAGGTACATACCACAATTGGAAATGGACTCCTTGTCAGCCCCTGTACCATGCACTATAGGTGCTCAGGGCATAGGTGCCACCAAGGCCTATCAGGGGCTGAAGCATAGCTTTTGCCACCCCTGGCTGGTTCTTAAATTGACACAACTAGCTGATCACTCAGCTGGGGCAAGTGGGTGTAATCACCCCTTGCTTAGATATAGTATACCTATATATAAACCTATATCTGGACACATATAAACCTGTGAGCCACTCCTATGGAAGGCCTCATAAATCCTGGAGGCAGAGTGCATGGTTTTATGTGAGATGGAGCTCTGGCATGAGCTGAGCCTGTCTGCAGCTGTCGGGAACAACTCCCTAAGCTGATCCGGGATGATGCCATACCATATACTCTTAAGCGCCTTATAATCCTCGCGGTTATATAGCAACTTTGGTTTGGCTTTATCAAAACATGTCGTGTAAGGTGTCACACGAATTGGAATACTACCCCCTCGCCAGTTCTGGCGACGGGGGTAGCATTCCACCCTTCTAGAGGGATAAGACATGTTACTTTACTGAAATGCCGTTGATTTAAAATGAGCCTCAGATCCACAAAATGGATGCCTCTGCCACAGACACGGGTCTGGCCTCCTGCTGCTGACCGAAACTCAGCAAATGGTGGCCTGGACAAAGGGTTTCCTGTCGCAGGGCGGTGTCAAACCACCCCAGACAGGAGATAGTGGATTGTAGCAGGGAGGTTTCAAAGAAACCAGACACTGCCTGGGGAGCACAAGGCTGCCCCTTGCATAATCCGGCCAAACCGGTTCTGGGGCCTTCCAGCCCCAGTCCCAGCGCGGCCTGGATCAAAGGAAAGGGGTGTAACCACCCCCTTCCTGGGTCCCACCCATAGGAGGGGACCTAGCAGGATGTCCAGCCCACCAGATTCGAATAAGAGTGGGAGCAGTGCCAATGCAACTCAGATCATCCTGAAGAAACATAAGAAACGAATTCTGGACCCTTCGACTTTCTACTCAACATAGAAGACTGAAGAATCTTCCTTGTGGTCAAGGAGTGACCACCCTGTGCAAACAGGCACCATCCAGCCCTCGACCCTTGCTTTGTTGCAGTTCCCGCCGGAACTCGAGCAACAGAGATCGACGAGATCAAGCTTGCCTGCCTTCTCCCAGCCCGATCCACATCCCTGCAGAGCTGAGACCAGTGGAGGCGACCGGAAGCGTGGGGCACGCCATCTTGAAAAGGCCACGAGACGCTGACCGTGCAGCCCACGAGTGACCCTCGAAGCTGTACACCGTGGTTTTAGAAGCCCCCTCCCCGAGCTACACTTGCACCAAAGCTACCCCCTCCACACTCGACGAGTGCTGCGTGGGGCCCTTCTGCTCGTGTTGGCTCGACGCGTTGGCCCGGTCACTTGCCAGCTGGCTTGTGGCCCCTGTTCTGACGAAAACTTGAATACGACTTAATTTTCTGGTTGCTCCAGATCTGCACCAGCTCCTATGAAAAGGAGCCCCCACTCTGACCCTCCTGGTTCGAGTGAGAAGCAATCTCCCGGTTCCGTGTGGATTGCTTTTGCCAAGTGCTGTTTGCTGCAATCTTGAAGCTGACGGTGCTGACGGCGAGAGCCTACGTGGGACAGATCGTGACCTGCTCCTGGATGTCGCAGATGCCCCAGAGCCCACGTGACAGCGGAGAGAAGCCTCTCGACAACCACCTGATTGCGCCCGACATTGCCTGGTTCCATCCTGGTTCCACCCTGGTCACTGCTGAGTGACCCAGACGCTGTCCCCTCTGCTTTCAGGTACTTTTCGACTTCGATCCACCCTTGGATCACACCGGACACTTCTGCTTTACATCGCCTGCAGCTTCTTCAGCTCCAAGCACCAAGAGCCTGCGTGTCAAAACCCGACGCCACTTCGACCCTGTGCACCCACTTCCTGTGGGTGAGGTAACATTGCAACGCCGGTGTTCCCACACTGGTACATACCTCTAGGGTCTGTGTCTTAAGTTTTGTTCCTCTAGGTTCAGCGGAAGTATCTTTAAACTCACTTTGTGTAACTTTTACGCACCATTGACATTGCATTGGTGCAAGCCGCACTTTCCGTGCTGCACCCGAATTCCGTGGGCTACTCCCGACTTCAGCATTGCTAGTCCTGACTGCTCCCAGCGATTCTCTAGGCCCTAGGCCTAACCACTGTTCGATTGGTATCTCTTATACCACTTTTTTAGTATATAGTTTGAGTGGCCACCGGCCTTCATCCAAAATTGTGCAACTTTGTATGTTATACTGTGCTTTTGATTTAACGCTTGTGCCCCTTTCCTCATAAAGAGTACTGAGGAGTAATTTAGAAATAAATACATATATTTTTACAATATATACTTGTGTGGTGTCCTTTCATTTGATTACAGGATTGTATGTGGTAAAACAGCTCGCTTAACACGACCTCTTAAGTTAAGCCTTTAAGGCTGCTTAGTCCATGCTACCACTAGGATAGCTTGTCTAACAAGGTTGACTTACAACCAGACATCTTTGGGGTTTGTTTGGACTGATACCAAGTGGTTCCAGAATTGGAAACACTACATATCAGGCCAACTTCTCACATTGGGGTGCAGCGGTGCGGATTTGAGCTTGCTGTTTGTTTTACCATTGCAATCTTTATATCAAATTGAAAGATCACATCAAGTACCTTAGGTACATATAAATCAAAAGCTTAGCATATTAAGTTCTACTGAACTTAGTAGTTGTAGATTAAAGGGATTAGCACACCCTGACTACAACTCACTAGCAAGGTACAGTAGGAAAACACTTAGTGTAGGTAAGTGCATCACTTACACCTCACTAGCAGTCATGTCTGATACAGGTGGAGCCTCAGGCTCTGCTCCTGTAGCAGTTGACCCTATCAAGGCAACTTCCAGATATGACAACCTTAGCCACAAAGACCTGAGTGCCTTGTGCACAGCCAGGGGGCTAAAAAAGGGCAGAGGCCCTACTATTCCTTCCCTGATAGCTATCCTGGAAAAGGATGACTTAGATAAGGTGAGTCAGGCTCCCTTAGTTTCAGGTGAGGGGGTAAACTCCCCTGAGAATGAGGATCTTCCAGATGAAGAAGAAGAGGAGGAGGAAGAGGAAGAGGAAGGCTCAGAAGAAGAAGAGCCTGAAGATCAGGATCAGAGGGTGACCCAGGTACAGGTTGGCAGGCTTAACCAGGCCAACCTAGACCTACATGGGAATGGAGAGGGCCAGCACCTCTCCAGATCTCATAACCTAATTCTCCCAGGCAACAGGAGGGTGAGATCTCAATCAGGGGACTCTCGTGTTTCTAGTGCCTCAAGAGAATCTCAAAGAGGGATGACTCCCTCCCAGAGGAAAGAGCATAGGGCCAGAGTGAGGGCTGTCCAACTCCAGATAGAGAGGGAAGAGGTAGCCTTGGCTCAAGCTAAACTTGCTTTAGCAAGAGAAAGAAAATTGTGTGGCTTAGATGCCACTGGTGGCAGCAAAGTTCCTAAAGAAAAAGACAGGGCCTATGATAATAGAAACCTGACAACAATTGTGCCCCCCTACAAGGAAGGGGATGACATCCACAAATGGATGACTGCTCTTGAGAGGGCCTGCATGGTACAGCAGGTCCCTGAGGATCAGTGGGCAGCAATTTTATGGTACTCCTTTTCTGAGAAAGGGAGGGATAGGCTCCTCACTGTTAGACCTGAGGATGCCAAAAACTACTCTGTCCTGAAGAGTGCTCTTATTGAAGGGTTTGGCCTAGCCACTGAGCAATACAGGTTGTTGTTCAGAGACACCCAAAAAGCACAGACTCAGGACTGGACTGATTTTGTTGATTGTGCCACTAAGGCTCTGGAGGGTTGGCTGCAGGGAAGTAAAGTCTCAGACTATACAGGATTGTACAATCTTATGATGAGAGAACAGATCCTTAATAACTGTCAGAACCAGCTGTTGCATCAATACCTTGTTGACTCTGATTTGACCTCTCCCCAAGAATTGGGAAAGAAGGCAGACAAATGGGTCAGAACAAGGATTAAGCAGAAAAACCAGAACCAAGGTGACCAGAAGAAAACAGACCAGAAGGGTGGGAATCAGAAAGATAAAGAAAAGGACCAGAAGTCTTCAGGCCCCCAAACTAGCAATAAGGAGGGGGGTTCCCAAAATGGAAACAAGAAAAAGAAGAATGATGGCCCAAAGAAACCTTGGTGTAATACCTGCAAATCAGTTTCACACTGGGGCAGTGAATGCACTAAGAAAAATCCAGTTCCTACCACTGCAGCTCCTAAAGCAACTGCACCCCCTAGTACAGTCAGCAGTGGTAGTGCACAACCTAAGGGGATAGTAGGGTTAACCTTGGGTACTGAGGTGGAATCTGGCCTAGTCAGAATCCCCACACAGGCAGTTCTCCTATATGATGTGGACTTATCTTTGACCACTGCAGTGAGCCCCAGTAACCTGGGCAAATATAGGCAGACTCCCTTAATCAATGAGAATCTGGCTCAGGCCTACAGGGACACTTGTGCCAGTGTCACTATGGTGACACCAGACTTTGTGGACCCTGGTCAGATTGTACTAGGTGAAAGTTACCTAGTGACCAATGCAAGCAACTCCACGACTTCACATAGTGTGGCTGTTGTGAACTTCTCCTGGGGAGGGGTAGATGGCCTAAAGAAAGTTGTTGTGAGTGCAGACCTCCCAGTAGACTGTCTGTTAGGCAATGATCTTGAAAGCTCAGTTTGGTCAGAAGTGGAGTACAGGACTCATGCAGAAATGCTAGGGATTTCAGCTCATGTCCTTGCAGTGACAAGGTCTCAGGCTAAGAAGTGCCTTCCTGAACCAGTGGTGGATCTTGAAACAATAGACCAACCACAACCCAAGAGAAGGAGCAAGAGGGTTAAGGCTGTGCCTTCCCACTTGCCCCAGGTTGAGGATCAAGTTTCACAGGAAACTGATTCTGCAGTCCAAGAGGAGACTGTCTCAGAGGAGCTTGAACCTGACCAGGTTGAGTTTCTGGGGACAGGGGGACCCTCAAGGGCAGACCTGGGGCAGGCCCAATTAGATTGCCCTTCACTTGAACCCCTCAGACAGCAAGCTGCTGAGGCTGCAGGGAATGCTCAAGGTACCCATAGATTTTATTGGGATGAAGGACTCCTTTATTCAGAGGCTAGAGACCCCAAGCCTGGCACAACCAGGAGGTTGGTTATACCTTTGAAGTTTAGGGGTTTCCTTCTTAGACGCCCACGGGTATTCGCCGCGCTCTACAAATGTCAATAAATAAATAAATAAATAAATACCTTGACCCATGATATTCCCCTTGCAGGAAACTTAGGCCAGAATAAGACTTGGGACAAGCTTGTTCCACACTTTCACTGGCCTCACATGTCAGAAAATGTCAAGGAGTTTTGTCGCTCCTGTGTCACTTGCCAAGCCAGTGGTAAGTCAGGTGGCACAACAAAGGCCCCCCTGATACCACTACCTGTGGTGGGGGTACCCTTTGAAAGAGTTGGAATAGACATTGTGGGTTCCATGGATCCTCAAACAGCATCTGGGCACAGATTCATACTGGTGGTAGTGGATCATGCCACCAGGTACCCAGAGACAATTCCCCTGAGGACCACCACAGCACCTGTGGTGGCAAAAGCCCTCATTGCAGTTTTCTCAAGAGTGGGCTTTCCAAAGGAGGTTCTTTCAGACAGAGGTACCAACTTTATGTCTGGATACTTAAAAGCAATGTGGAAAGAGTGTGGAGTAAACTATAAGTTTACCACACCCTACCATCCACAGTGCAATGGGCTTGTTGAAAGGTTCAACAAGACCCTAAAGGGAATGATAAAAGGTTTACCAGAGAAGCTTAGGCGGAAATGGGACATCCTTTTACCCTGCTTGCTCTTTGCTTACAGAGAGGTCCCACAGAAGGGGGTTGGCTACAGCCCTTTTGAACTTTTGTTTGGCCACCCTGTGAGGGGTCCATTGAGTTTGGTGAAGGAAGGATTGGAGTTACCTCTCAAAAAGCCTAAACTAGACATTGTGGACTATGTACTTGGTCTCCGCTCCAGGATGGCAGAATACATGGAGAGAGCATCCAAAAACCTTGAGGCCAGTCAAGAATTACAGAAAGCTTGGCATGACCAAAAGGCTGTTCTGGTTGAGTTCCAGCCAGGGCAGAAGGTGTGGGTGTTGGACCCAGTGGGCCCAGCAGCTCTCCAGGACAAATGGACTGGACCCTACCCTATCATTGAGAAAAAGGGAGAAGTCACCTATGTGGTTGACTTTGGCACCCCTAGGAGCCCCCACAGGGTGCTCCATGTAAACCGTTTGAAAGCATTTGTTGACAGGGAGGACATGAGTCTCCTCATGGCCACAGATGGGGATCAGGAGGAAGAGAGTGACCCTATCCCAGACCTGCTTTCCCAGAACCCTGATGATGGTTCAGTTGATGGAGTAGCCTTGGCAGGCAGCCTCACTGAGCAGCAACAGGTGGACTGCAGACAGGTGTTGCAGGCCCACAGACATATGTTTTCACTCACACCCAGCCAGACTAATTGGTGCACCCATGAGGTGGACACTGGTGACAGTCTGCCTGTGAAGAATAAGATCTACAGGCAACCTGACCATGTCAGGGACTGTATAAAGGCTGAGGTGCAAAAGATGTTGGAGCTTGGAGTGATTGAGCCATCAGAGAGCCCATGGGCTAGCCCAGTGGTCCTTGTGCCAAAACCTCATACCAAAGATGGGAAGAGAGAAATGAGGTTTTGTGTGGACTACAGAGGTCTCAATGCTGTCACTAGGACAGATGCCCATCCCATTCCAAGCTTTAAAGAAGGAAGGAGTTAGGCCCTTATTCAGTGGGGAAGGCTGGACCTTGTAAATAGTTTTATACCACAAAAAATGCCACCCCACTCATTCCGTTAGCCCTTGATTATAGGCAACACATCAGCTTCAGTCGGATATGTCAGGTATTTTATTTACCTTTGTTCTCAAAAAAAATTCAAAAAATCATAACTTCTCATGGCAGAGAAGAAACACTATACATATAAAAAATAATAGACACATTAACAACAATACAGTATTTACAACATGAACAAAATCACAAAGTGAATCATACAAAACAACTGTACCAGTTTCAGGATGTTCAAACAAAGGTGCAAAATGAATATGCAAACCTCAATGAAATTGATGAACAAAGTTTTTGAACACTATTGGACAGAATCACATTAACAAGGAGATGTCACATTACACAAATGTTGTAATTCTACAAACTCTCAGTGATCAAAAATTACGTCTCCTTTCATGCCGACGCGTTTCGAACTCCAAACAGTAGTTATGGGTTCTCTTCAGGGCCTGGTTGCTTTCTGTCTGTATGTGTATGAAAGAAAGGTATCAGTGTGTGAATATCAGTGTGTAACCTCCTTAATTGTAACTGCTAGTGATGTATCACATTCAGAAGTGATAATACCTTATTTGTCGCTGTAGTTCTCAAGTAGGATTTTGTGCATCAATGAGACTGTCGTCTGAGGGAAGTTAAATTAAAACAATCAATTTCAAGCATCGTTCTATGCTAGCTAGCTCAGCTGTGACCTCATGTCAAAGCGCTGCAGAACGTACCTTTCAGTGTTTATCGGTCCGTATGGGGGCCATCCCTACGCACGGTGAAGTTTTTGTCCTAAGGGAAAGGCGGGGATAGATTTACTGTCATTGCGCTTCTGTGGTGTTCTCAATGAGCAAGGAGCGTTATGTGAACGATTCCTACCTTTTCAGCCTGCACCGCGCGTTTCGGGAGCCGCTGGCTCCGTTATCAGCTGATTTCAGTCGGTGTCTCTTAGCGCGGGTCCCGTGTGCGTTCCCGTGTTGCTTTTAGCTGTGCGCTATTTGAAAAGGACAGGGGGATTAGTTTATGTCCCTGTAGCGGGCAAGAGTTGTATCTAGCATCCTTTAGAACAGCTCACCTCGTTTCAGCGTCTTACTCCCACTAAGATTCCGCTCGCTATGGCAGGCGGCGGCCCGGTTGCTAGGTGACTAAAAGGGTGTTCTGGGACCATAGGCATTCTGGGTTATGTAGTTCACTCGAAGTGCGCTGCGTGCAACAGAAGCTTTATTCTAACTCGCCTGGTGTTCTACCCTTCAGACAAGGGGGGGCATAACAGACCACGTGGAGCCCCACGTAATTAAGACATTATAGCCTGGACACTTCAGACAGTGAATTTAGTCCATTAAGCGTGCTATTAAATTTTAGAATGAGATATGCTTCTTTCCTAAGGAGTGTTTCTTCGATATCAATTGGGCCCTTATTAACAATTGGCGCTATTGTACAAAGTACAGTCCATTTAAAATCCATTTCACTGTGATTTTGATCCAGGAAATGTTGTACCATGGGAGCACTTACAACTTTCTTTTTGATTCTTGACCTGTGTTGGGTCACACGGCTGTTGACCTGCTGGGCAGTTTTACCTATATAGATCTTCTGGCAATCACAAATGATCGCGTATACCACGTTACGCGTTTTGCAATTTGAAAAACTGGCATGTTTGCATTTGATACCTCTATGGACAAACTCCACCCCCTCAATTGTGGAGTCGCATGATATGCAGTTTCCACACTTGTGGTGTCCTTCAATAGGTTTGAGGCCCCATAGTGATAGTAAATCACTTTTAGGCTTTGGGGCTGTCACGTCGGCTCTAATGAGGTCCTGACCAATACTTTTATTTTTCTTATACGCGAACAGCGGTCGCGGGAAGGGACATTCAAGTCCTTCAAGCAAATGCCAGTTTTTTAGGATCATCTGTCTTACTTTATGCGTGTCTGGTCCAAATGTTGTTACACAGACCAGCCGGTCCATGTCTTGCTTAACTGTTCTCTCAAGTAAGCACTCCCTGGGGGTGTATTTTGCCCTCTTCATCGAATTACTCAGTAATTTCTTAGGATAGCCCCGATTCTTCATCTCATTACAAAAACGAGTTGCATGTTTCTCATAGTCTGTTACTTCCGAGCAGTTCCTCCGTATCCGAAGCAACTGCCCGTAGGGCAGATTGTCCCTCAGACTCCTGGGATGTGCACTTCGGTGGTGGAGGATGGTGTTTTTGTCTGTCTTCTTTCGAAAAAGAGAAGACTTCAAAAGTCCATCTGTGCAACTTATTTCCAGGTCTAAGAATGTCATTTTTTCATTGCTGGAATCTAATGAAAACTTTATGTCGCGGTGTCTGTCATTAATCCAACGGTGGAAGTCGACCAACTCTGCGCTGCTCCCCTGCCACAGGAGCCACACGTCGTAGATGTATCTCCACCATTGTCTGATGTGTTTACTGAAGGGGTTGTTGGAGTGAATAAATTTATTCTCATACTCCGCCATGTACAGTATGGCCATCTCCGGCGCATATGGACAGCCCATGGCCGTACCTTTAATCTGCATAAAAAATTGGTCATTGAACCTGAAATAATTCTTTTTAAGCGTTAGTTCAGCTAATTTCAGGATAAACGAGGTGGGGACCTGATGAGGTCTGTCTCTTTTCTCAAGGTATAGTTCTAGCACTTCTAGTGCCTCACTTTGCGGAATTTGTGTGTACAAGGACGTAACGTCCATTGTCACCATAAGTTCCGTCATAGGGTCAAACTGGGTTCCCTCAACTTTTAACAAAAAGTAGGTGGTATCTTTCAAGTATGATTTAACATCACAGATGAAGGGCTTCAGAAAGAAATCAATATATTTCGATAGGGGTTCCAAACACGATTCACATCCGGAGACAATTGGTCGTCCTGGGGGTTACTCCGAATTTTTATGAATTTTAGGCAAAAAGTATAGGATTGGCGTCCTTGGAAATTTCTTTATCAAAAATTCACTTTCCTTTGGTCCCACAAATCCCTCTTCCACACCACTTTTTATTATCTCACCGATTTGTCCCTGAATAGACCGCATCGGGTCATCTGGGAGCTCTCTGTACCATTCTGAGTTGTTAACCTGTGTCGCACCTTCCTTGAGATATTTCTCCCTGGACCAGATCACCACTGCACCACCCTTGTCCGCTGGTTTAATAATGACCGATGGGTCACACTTCAAATTTTTAATGGCTAAGCGTTGACCTTTAGTGATATTTGGTTTAGTGTATTTCTTATTCTTTTCTAGTTTGTTGATTGCCGATAGCATTACCTGTTCAAACGCAACCACCTGTTTCGGGATGTTTTGGTAGGGGATAAAAGTGGATTTATTCCTCAAGCCTGTTACCTCTGGGTCTGGGTTTGGTGGTTTGTTTGCAAAAAAGGCACGCAGCCGGATCTTCCTACAGAAGGCAATGGTGTCTATTTTAAGTCTAGTGAAGTCTGTACACTGGGTGGGGACAAACTTTAAGCCAAGGTTGAGAACAGCTTCTTCATCTTTAGTGAGTATTTTGGTGGAAAGGTTCACTATAGATGATGGAGTGGGATTTATGACTTGTAAAAGTTCCTGCGGGTGCGCATTTCCCATTGTGGTTTGAATCGGGTTTTTGCCTGGGGGCCTTTGTCTAAAAAAGGCCCTTTCTTGTTTTGGTTATTCCCTCTCTCCTCAGTTCCTGATGAGTTTGATGAGGACGATGTATCAGAGAATGTTTTGAAACGATTTCTTGATCTACCCTGGAAATTATAAAGGGCTCCACGTGATTCTGTCTGCGTGTAATAATCCTCCTTGAGGAAAGGGTAGGCTCTCTCAAGTGTAAACGCCTTTGAGTCCCTCTCGTATTGTGCAGATTTTGAGTTTATAGTTATATCTCTGAAAGTTTGAATATCTTTTTCGATTTTTTCGAGCAATGCCTTGGCATCAGAAACAGCCGGGCTATCCTGAAAGCTTTTAGTAAGAGCCTCAATTTCTTCCAGTTCCTTTACACATAATCTTTGAGCCGTTTCGATGGTGTGAACCATCAGATCCCGGCTGCACTTGGTGTTGATGCAACTAAAGCCTTTTTTATATTCACTATCCTCCGTAAATATAACTGGGACGTTTTTAACCTGAAGGCCCCATGGGATGGTCCCACCCCTGAGGTGTTTCAGGAGAAAATGTCCGTGGAGTTCGGTTCGGATGTGTTTTTTCTTGAGTCTGATAAGCTTGTCTGACTCGTTTTGTTGTTGAGCGGAGGTGCTCAAGGTGATATTATCAAAAGCAGTTGAGGCACACAAGTTCTGAATGTGTGCTTCAGAGAAAGAAAGAGTGTCTTTCTCTGCCATTACTTTGGGAAGACCTGAAAATCCCCCACAGTTATTATGATAGGTAGTTTGGGCGAGACTTTAAATGCCCATAGTCTACTCTCGCGAGTGTGCACCCGCTCTCAATCTTTAAAGAAGGAAGGAGTTAGGCCCTTATTCAGTGGGGAAGGCTGGACCTTGTAAATAGTTTTATACCACAAAAAATGCCAACCCACTCATTCCGTTAGCCCTTGATTATAGGCAACACATCAGCTTCAGTCGGATATGTCAGGTATTTTATTTACCTTTGTTCTCAAAAAAATTTCAAAAAATCATAACTTCTCATGGCAGAGAAGAAACACTATACATATAAAAAATAATAGACACATTAACAACAATACAGTATTTACAACATGAACAAAATCACAAAGTGAATCATACAAAACAACTGTACCAGTTTCAGGATGTTCAAACAAAGGTGCAAAATGAATATGCAAACCTCAATGACCATAGATGAACAAAGTTTTTGAACACTATTGGACAGAATCACATTAACAAGGAGATGTCACATTACACAAATGTTGTAATTCTACAAACTCTCAGTGATCAAAAATTACGTCTCCTTTCATGCCGACGCGTTTCGAACTCCAAACAGTAGTTATGCGTTCTCTTCAGGGCCTGGTTGCTTTCTGTCTGTATGTGTATGAAAGAAAGGTAACAGTGTGTGAATATCAGTGTGTAACCTCCTTAATTGTAACTGCTAGTGATGTATCACATTCAGAAGTGATAATACCTTATTTGTCGCTGTAGTTCTCAAGTAGGATTTTGTGCATCAATGAGACTGTCGTCTGAGGGAAGTTAAATTAAAACAATCAATTTCAAGCATCGTTCTATGCTAGCTAGCTCAGCTGTGACCTCATGTCAAAGCGCTGCAGAACGTACCTTTCAGTGTTTATCGGTCCGTATGGGGGCCATCCCTACGCACGGTGAAGTTTTTGTCCTAAGGGAAAGGCGGGGATACATCACTAGCAGTTACACCAAAAAGGTTCAGTGGACAGTTAGCTGTCAAAAGGCATTTGATGACCTGAAGAAGGCCATGTGCTCTGCACCTATCCTGAAGAGTCCTGACTACTCCAAACAGTTCATTGTACAGACAGATGCTTCTGAGTTGGGGGTGGGAGCTGTGCTTTCACAACTTAATCAAGATGGTCAAGACCAGCCCATTGCTTTTATTAGCAGAAGGCTGACCCCCAGGGAGAAACGTTGGTCAGCTATTGAGAGGGAGGCCTTTGCTATGGTTTGGGCCCTGAAGAAGTTGAGGCCATACTTGTTTGGTACTCACTTCCTAATTCAGACAGACCATAAGCCCCTCTTGTGGCTAAATCAGATGAAGGGTGAAAATCCCAAACTGCTCAGGTGGTCCATTTCCCTACAGGGGATGGACTTTATAATGCAGATGGTCTCTCCAGGTACTTCCACTTAGAACATGAAGACTTATCTGGTTAAGGTTAAGTTTAATGTCCCTGCGTTTGGGGGGGGGGGGGTTGCGTAGGAGAGTAGGGTCTGCTATCCTATGGTCACCCCAATTTTTGCTTTTTGCTTCACTGGTTTTCGACTTACTGAGGCTGTGGGCCTGCTAATCAGACCCCCAGCCTGCTGTTCTCTCTCTAAATTTATATACATGTGCTATAGGTACATACCACAATTGGAAATGGACTCCTTGTCAGCCCCTGTACCATGCACTATAGGTGCTCAGGGCATAGGTGCCACCAAGGCCTACCAGGGGCTGAAGCATAGCTTTTGCCACCCCTGGCTGGTTCTTAAATTGACACAACTGGCTGATCACTCAGCTGGGGCAAGTGGGTGTAATCACCCCTTGCTTAGATATAGTATACCTATATCTAAACCTATATCTGGACACATATAAACCTGTGAGCCACTCCTATGGAAGGCCTCATCAATCCTGGAGGCAGAGTGCGTGGTTTTATGTGACATGGAGCTCTGGCATGAGCTGAGCCTGTCTGCAGCTGTCGGGAACAACTCCCTAAGCTGATCCGGGATGATGCCATACCATATACTCTTAAGCGCCTTATAATCCTCGCGGTTATATAGCAACTTTGGTTTGGCTTTATCAAAACATGTCGTGTAAGGTGTCACACGAATTGGAATACTACCCCCTCGCCAGTTCTGGCGACGGGGGTAGCATTCCACCCTTCTAGAGGGATAAGACATGTTACTTTACTGAAACGCGGTTGATTTAAATGAGCCTCAGATCCACAAAATGGATGCCTCTGCCACAGACACGGGTCTGGCCTCCTGCTGCTGACCGAAACTCAGCAAATGGTGGCCTGGACAAAGGGTTTCCTGTCGCAGGGCGGTGTCAAACCACCCCAGACAGGAGATAGTGGATTGTAGCAGGGAGGTTTCAAAGAAACCAGACACTGCCTGGGGAGCACAAGGCTGCCTCTTGCATAATCCGGCCAAACCGGTTCTGGGGCCTTCCAGCCCCAGTCCCAGCGCGGCCTGGATCAAAGGAAAGGGGTGTAACCACCCCCTTCCTGGGTCCCACCCATAGGAGGGGACCTAGCAGGATGTCCAGCCCACCAGATTCGAATAAGAGTGGGAGCAGTGCCAATGCAACTCAGATCATCCTGAAGAAACATAAGAAACGAATTCTGGACCCTTCGACTTTCTACTCAACATAGAAGACTGAAGAATCTCCCTTGTGGTCAAGGAGTGACCACCCTGTGCAAACAGGCACCATCCAGCCCTCGACCCTTGCTTTGTTGCAGTTCCCGCCGGAACTCGAGTGACAGAGATCAACGAGATCAAGCTTGCCTGCCTTTTCCCAGCCCGATCCACAGTCCCTGCAGAGCTGAGACCAGTGGAGGCGACCGGAAGCGTGGGGCACGCCATCTTGAAAAGACCACGAGACGCTGACCGTGCAGCCCACGAGTGACCCTTGAAGCTGTACACCGGGGTTTGAGAAGCCCCCACCCCGAGCTACACTTGCACCAAAGCTACCCCTCCACACTCGACGAGTGCTGCGTGGGGCCCTTCTGCTCGTGTTGGCTCGACGCGTTGGCCCGGTCACTTGCCAGCTGGCTTGTGGCCCCTGTGCCGACGAAAACTTGAATACGACTTGCTTTTCTGGTTGCTCCAGATCTGCACCAGCTCCTGTGAAAAGGAGCCCCCACTCTGACCCTCCTGGTTTGAGTGAGAAGCAATCTCCCGGTTCCGCGTGGATTGCTTTTGCCAAGTGCTGTTTGCTGCAATCTTGAAGCCGACGGTGCTGACGGCGAGAGCCTACGTGGGACAGATCGTGATCTGCTCCTGGACGTCGCAGATGCCCCAGAGCCCACGTGACAGCGGAGAGAAGCCTCTTGACAACCACCTGATTGCGCCCGACATTGCCTGGTTCCGTCCTGGTTCCACCCTGGTCACTGCTGAGTGACCCAGACTCTGTCCCCTCTGCTTTCAGGTACTTTTCGACTTTGATCCACCCTTGGATCACACCGGACACTTCTGCTTCACATCGCCTGCAGCTTCTTCAGCTCCAAGCACCAAGAGCCTGCGTGTCAAAACCCGACGCCACTTCGACCCTGTGCACCCACTTCCAGTGGGTGAGGTAACATTGCAACGCTGGTGTTCCCACACTGGTACACACCTCTAGGGTCTGTGTCTTAAGTTTTGTTCCTCTAGGTTCAGCGGAAGTATCTTTAAACTCACTTTGTGTAACTTTTACGCACCATTGACATTGCATTGGTGCAAGCCGCACTTTCCGTGCTGCACCCGAATTCCGTGGGCTACTCCCGACTTCAGCATTGCTAGTCCTGACTGCTCCCAGCGATTCTCTAGGCCCTAGGCCTAACCACTGTTCGATTGGTATCTCTTATACCACTTTTTTAGTATATGGTTTGAGTGGCCACCGGCCCTCATCCAAAATTGTGCAACTTTGTATGTTATACTGTGCTTTTGATTTAACGCTTGTGCCCCTTTCCTCATAAAGAGTACTGGGGAGTAATTTAGAAATAAATACATATATTTTTACAATATATACTTGTGTGGTGTCCTTTCATTTGATTACGGGATTGTATGTGGTAAAACAGCTCGCTTAAAACGACCTCTTAAGTTAAGCCTTTAAGGCTGCTTAGTCCATGCTACCACTAGGATAGCTTGTCTAACAAGGTTGACTTACAACCAGACATCTTTGGGGTTTGTTTGGACTGATACCAAGTGGTTCCAGAATTGGAAACACTACATATCAGGCCAACTTCTCACACATACTATTGAGCAATGCGCTTGTGGGCCTGACCAGCATCACAGAGATAGATCTGATCTCAGTCTCAGATCACACCCTGATTGTGATACAGCTTGACCTGGGTCTGCGCAAACCAAGGAGTAACTGGAAAGTGCATCCATCCTTACTCAGAGACCTAGTCACAAAAAACTAAATAGGTCGGCACATAGATAAGTGCTTTGAGAACACAGGGGAGGTGCCCATTTCTAGGGTTTGGGATGCTTTTAATGCTTTCATCAGGTGCCACTTTACAGCTGTAGCAGCAGAACGTAGACACCTTGCACTATGGAAGTCCAGAGACTTGTGGGAGAAATCTGAGACCTGGAGGCGAAAGCTGCTGCTGCCTTTACGACACACTACCTGTGCACTAACAGCAAGAGGCCAATTAAGCATGTGTTACCCCAATAAGGCGGAACTCTCACTACTCTGTCTTACAAATCACTCATACATTTCATATGACAAAGTTTAGACCTCCCTAACTCGACTCCTTCAGGGAAATCAAAAAAGGGAACATGTTATGGAAATGTTAGCTCCATTAGGGACTCTGCTAAAAGAAGCTGCTTGGAAAGTGGACACATTCTGAGACTTAAATGAGAATTTCTATAGTAGCAGGTCACTTTCACCTGAGGAAGAGGAGACCTTTCTAAATAATGTCCACATTTCCAAACTTATAGATGATCAAAGAGAGTCTCCAGGAAAGCCCACTGCTCCCTGAGGAAGTGAAAGCAGCCATTATGATCCTTAAGCTGAACAAAACCACGGGCCTGGGCCGAGCTTCTGGAGTTTCACTCCGTGGAATTCCACAGTGTTACAGAGAAACTCTGTCAAATTCAGTAGAGTTCCACAAGCAGGCGGAGTATTGCTCAGCCACCCATAGTTGGAATGAGGCAGGATGAGTGCATGTCACCGTAAAGTGCAGGACTATGGAAGGATGCACCAATGAGAAAACAGAACTCAAACTGCTGGACAACAGGTGAAAAGGCTGCTGCAGCCCACTTTATGTTCAAAGTCCAGAAAGGGTGAGCTGGGGCATGCACAGTGCCCCCCCATTAGACGTGAGCACATGTGGAGCATGCACAGTGTGGGGCAGGTATGTTGCAATTTTTGCCCTGGGGGCATCATCCGCTGGGATTAGGCCTATTTAGAATGGGGGGCTGAAAGTCCCCATCAAAGGCCTCCTTTTTTACATTTTGTAAAAGATTTAAAATGGGATGGGGCCGATTTTTGCCCCGTGGACTCCATCCCCAGGTACCCAGACCCTAATATGGGTGCCCTGTCAGGGCACCCACTTCCTAAAGATGGGGACCGCGAGAGGAACCTGAAAGCCCCTGCAGTCCCTGCCTGCTCTCCGCCTCCTCCGGCATTGCCGGCATTGCTTTTACACATATGGAGCTGCTAACATGGAGCTCCGTATGTATGAAAGCAATTGTGCTCCGATTTGAGCAAACAAGAGCAAAATGCTCTTGCTTGCTCAAGATGGAGCACAGTTTGCTATGACTTGGCGGGAGTAGTTTCACACCTGCCAAGCCATAGCAAAGAGCTATGTCCCAGGAGTGAGCACCCCAGGACATAGCAGGAGCCGGCCCTGAAGGGTGGCAGTTCCCAGGGTCATTAATGGCTTTAGGATGGGTGCCCTTGATAAAGGGCCTGTCCCAGGGAAGCGGCAGTCCCCAGGGCCAAGAATGGCCCAGGAAGGAGCCACGCAGCCCCCTATTGCTTAAAAAACACTTTGTCCCTTGGCAGGTGATGGCCCTTGGGGCCCTGGGGGGTATATGAGACCCCACCATATTAATAATTAAAAGGCCTGGAGAAGTGGTGGTCCTTAAGATGGAGGGTCACGAGGCCTCCACCAATTTCAGTTTAATTAGCCCCGGGGAGGTTGCAGTACCCTGGGCTGCAGGGGAGGCCATACGGGGCACCCCCGCACAAATTGAGTATATAGCCCCGGGAAGGTGGCAGAACCCGGGGCTGTGGGGGTGCTGCATGATCACACCCTGCATATTTTTTAACACATGCCCCTGAGATTTTGCCCACCTGGGGGCTTCTTTCAAAATACACTCACAGTCACTAAATGGTGTCATTAAGTGATGTCATTTGAGATGTCATCAGTGATGTCATCAGTGATGTCACTGACCATGTCATGAGTGATATAATATGTGAGGTCATAAGCTGTGCATTGCGAGGGCACAAGTTATAGTTAGCTCAGCTAACCATTACAACTGAATTTCACTGGTTTTGTACAAGTGAAACCTGAGCCTAACTATAACGTCCTTGTAACCTCTGGTTTTTACAGTGAATTTCTAAGGGTTTTTTTTGTTCCATTTCCTCCCTATAACGTCCATGCAAACTTGTTTTTTTTCAGTGAATTTCTAAGGTTTTTTAAATGCTAATTCCTAACTATAACGTCCCAAAAAACTTTGTTTTTTTCAGTGATTTTCTATGGTTTTTTAACTAGTAATCATGTTTGCAGAGTGGTGGAGTAAGGAGGTGGGTCCTCTGAATAGCTGTCAGAAATCCCTGTGTGTAGGACTTACAGGAGGCTTCAGGAGGACTTATTTGCCCCCAAAGTCCCTCAGCATCCAAAAGGACTTAATTCCCCAACCAGTAGTGTGCCAGGAGGCATGTTTGCACAGTGGTGGAGACAGGGGTGTGTGGCCTCCGAAGACCTTTTAGCGATTCAGCTGTATGGAACTTACTAGAGGTAACAGGAGGGGTTGCTCAACGCAAGGACACTCAGCAGCCAAGAGGACTACATCTCCCAACAAGTAATGCGCCAGGAGGCGAGTTTGCCGAGTGGTGGAGAAAGGGGGTTGGGACACAAAGACCTCTCAGAAATTCTGCAGTGTGGAACTTACTAAAGGTAACTGGAGGGGTAGTTGGCCCCAATGACATCCTCCAGTATGTCCCACACAGCATGATTGCTGAGTGGTCTTGGGAGGCCATGCCCCCTTTCTCCACGACTCTGCAGAAGCACCTCCTGGTTGAGGGATGAAGTCCACTTTAGTCTTGAGGGTCCTTTGGGGCCAACTACCCCTCTTGTTACCTCAGTAAACCCCACACAGCTGGATTGCTAAGTAGTTGTGGTGGCCATGCCCCCTTTCTCCACCACTCTGCAAACATACCTCCTGGTTGGGGGATAAAGTCCACTTTAATCTTGAGGGTCTATGGGAGCCAACTACCCCTCTTGTTGCCTCCAGTAAACCCCTGACAGCTGGATTGCTAAGTAGTTGTGGTGGCCATGCCCCCTTTCTCCATCACTCTGCAAACGCGCCTCCTGGCACACCACTGGTTATGGAAGGAAGACCACTAAAGTACAGTGATTCTCAGGAGCCAAGGGTACTTAATCCCCCAAACAGTATTATGCCAGAAGGCACAATTGCAGTGGTGCAAAAAGGGGGTGGGGCTTCCAGCATCGTGTCAGTAGCTTTTTCTTTTTTCTTTGTTTTTTGTATTATAAGAAAAGGGGGCCACACGTCCCTGGGCCAATGTTGGCCCCGGGAACCTTATCCCCTGGGGCCAGGTATTTTTGGAATGCGGTGGGCCACGTTCCCTCCCTCTCCCTGGGCCGAATACAGTCCTGGGAACCCTAGCCCCTGGGGCCCGGCTTTTTTAAAAATATATATTCTCTTAATAAAGGAAGTGGGGCCACATGGCCCCCTTCTCTGGGCTGATTTCTGCCCTGGGACACCATCGCCTGGGGCCTGCCCTTTGGTTTTTTTATTTATCTTTTTAACATGGAAGGGGAGCCATGCAGCCCCCCTCCTAGCCTAATTTTGGACCCGGGGACCTCACCCCTGGGTCTTGGCCACAATACTGGCTGCCCTGGGTGGGACCAGGTCACCCGGTTTCTCGTGTTGCGGACTGTGGGGGAGCCTGAAGGCCCCCACAGTCCCTGCCGGCTCCCCACATCTTGTGGGAGCTTGCATTGCTTTTGGACAGAGGGAGCTGCTAAACATGCAGCTCCCTCTGTCCAAAAGCAATTCTGCTCTACTTTGTGCAAGCAAGAGCATTTTACATGCTATCACTTGTACGAAGCAGAGCAGAGTTTGCTATGGCTTGGCAGGAGCAGTGCCCTCGCCAAGTCTTAGCAGGCAGCAATGTCCCAGTGGTGGCTGTAGCATCGTGCTACAAGTAAAACACAGACACTGCTGGTGGTATAACTGGAGCTTTCTTCTATGCTTCCAACACCTTTCCTGTCCCTACTCTTACTGTCCGGTTCCTGTCCCCGGCTCCTCCTGTTCCTCCCATAACTCCGCCCCCAACCACGAGACTACCTCACACAATTCTACATCTCCCCCTTTCTTAACAAAGTGAGCTTAATGTCCTCAGTGTTCGCAGTTCTTCAATCCACCACACGGGTTGGCGGACAGCCTGTTCTTCAAGCCTCAGTAGTGTCGAATCAGTGGTGGGCTTGGCTTTGGTCAATCTTTCCGGTGTCTTGATCAGGGCATTCTTGACCACGTTGCGTGTAAACTGTTTACTCTCACAGTCTTCAGTCCTCATGTTTCTTTCTGGTGGTGTAACTACGGTTAGTTCAGATGCTCGATCTCTTTCATGAGTGGATAATGTTCTCCTCTTCCGACCGCCCGCATCTACTTTTACTTCCTTTTGTCCTGTCCGGCCGAGGGCAACACTGCCCTCCAATTCAGTGTCATGTATACCAGACAGTACGGTGCTATTTGATGAGACTGTCTTGGCTTGATTCGGTAACTCATTCACCGCATCTACTTTTACTTCCTTTTGTCTGGTCCGGTCGAGAGCAACACTGCCCTCCAATTCAGGGTCATGTATGCCAGACAGTACAGTGCTATCTGATGAGACTGTCTTGGTTTGGTTCGATAACTCATTCACGGCCTCGGGTTGTCTGGCGAACTCGTGAGCTCTCTGTGCATAGGCATGTTTTTCTCTCATCTGATAATCTCTCTCTACTGACACGTCCGTCTTTCCTTGCGGAATGACTGGCTGGTCCCTTCCCATCCGGTGACTAAGGTCCACTGTCTCTGTTTTCCTTTTGTAGGTCCTTTGAGTCAGCCTCGCGGACCCCTTCAGGGGTGACGGTGTCTGATCTGTGTCTGGATATACTTGTGACTGACATGACAGGTTGTCCTGTGGAGTGACTGAGTATTCAGAGACCTTAGTGTGTGACATGTTGCACTTGACGGGAAGGATGTCCTTTGGGTCCGTGGTGTGTTCGGGTGGTTGACGCCATGTCTGTTGTCGGGACCCTGACTTGTTCGACTCATGGGATTGAACAGGCGTGCTTTCTGGTTCAGAGAAGTCCCTTGTCGACTTCCAGGATCGGACAGAGCCGCTCTCTGAATCAGAGGAGTTTCTGGCCATACCCCTTTTAAAGGAGCGGACAGACGCGCTCTCTGAACCAGAGGAGTTCCTGGCCATGTCCTTTTTAAAGTGTCCTTAGAGAGGGTAACAGGTAATGGATTTCTGCAATGAGTAGGCCGTGACACGTTGTTCTTTGACTCAGGGTTGTCTTTAAGACGCTTCTCCGGGCGCCTTCGTCGACTTGTCTTTGACGTTGTTTGAATTGAGAAGTTGTTCAATAACCACGTGCTCGTTCTTTGTGTTTGGTCTTGAGGTTTTCCATCTTTGCCTTTCTCACATATCAACGACTTCTTCTCAGTTTCTTCAGTGTCCTGAGTGCCATTGATGCGTTTGTCTTTTCCTGTTCGTTGTTGGGGAGGACCAGTTTGTCTTATGCAACCTATTCCTTCTTCCCACTTGTTTGGTGCTCGGACACCCATGATACGGGTGTGATGTGTTCTCCTGCTGGATGTTCCCTCAGACTCATCTTCACGACTAGACGAAGAGTGTTCCTGCGCCGACTTCCAGTTTTGACCATTTTGATCTCTCCTTCTATAGTTTGTCTTCCTTACTCTCTTGTTGTGTAGGTTGCCATCTTGTCCAGGGGTGCGATCTGTCCCACTTGACGCTCCCTCCTCGTCAGACTTTGAATGACACCTTGAGGGTGAAGAACTCATTGAGGTTGTCCTTTGACTGATTGACTCGGAGTATTCCTTGTCACTGTGTCTCTCCCGTTGGTCAGACTTTGAATGACACCTTGAGGGTGAAGAACTCCTTGAGGTTGTCCTTTGACTGATTGACTCGGAGTACTCCTTGTCACTGTGTCTCTCCCGTTGTCTTTTCATTGGTCTGCCTTCCCTCTCTCTCTTTTTTGTTTTGTCTGTTTTCCGAGTTTCATCTGTCCAGGCATCTTGACAATTTGCGATCAGATTCGGGTCCTTTGATCTGTCTCTTGCCTTGACGTGCATTCCAATTTCAGCCTTCCTGATGATTTCTTCTAACGACCACTTTCCTCGCAAGATCTTGAGCTTTGTGTCGGGGTTTGCGCAGCCTTCAATTATCCGGAGTCGAACTGCGTCCTCATTCGTAAAGGTGTTGAAATGGCAGCCTTGTACCAGGTTTTGCAACCGAATGATGAAAGTTGGCAATGGTTCGCCTGGTTCCTGCCGAGCTGTGTTGAAAACGATGCGATCATGATCCACCTCTGCTTGTGCGGAGAGACGGGCACATAGCTTCTCTTGGAGTCTTTCATAGATTTCTGTGTCTTCTTTGGAGAATGTTCTGATTGGGCATGGGCCTTCAGGACCCACCAGATGGAGGAGTAGCATCAGACATTTTCTCTCTCTTTGTTCACCATTGGCGTCCAGGAAGTCACCCAATGTCGCCAGCCATTGGTTCCGTTCGAGACACAGACTCCAAGTATCATACTGCATTCCTGGGGGTGGTGCTCTGATGCAAGGGTTGCGTCGTTGTGCTACTTCTTCCCTCGCCATGAGAGGAGGATTCTGATTGATTGTATTCGGGCGGGTTGTTCACTCGGCTTCTCGTTGTTTTAGTTGATCCTCTTTAGTCGAGGCCTTGGGTCTGGTCATCTGCTGGGGCGTTACTGATCCTTGCAACCACCACCGTATGCGCCAGTGACTAGAACTTGGATTTCCTGCGTTCCGAAATGTCCACTATCCAGCCGCACTGTGCTAGTCACACGGCTCCTTCTCTTTCGAATCGCATGCTAGTGGCAGGTGGTTACTGACTCTTCCGCAGTGAGGCTGGGCGTGTTTGACATCTTTGTTCGTTCGGGCGTTCCCTTTACCCTAGTGCAAGTCCTTCAGTCACCTCCGTGTATGTTGTGCTTGTTTCTGGGACCGTCCTTCGCAGTCTTGCCTTCTTCCGAATCTCATGCGATTTTGTCTTGCCGCTCTTCTCCCTTTTTGCGCTCTTCGGTATGTGTTCACGGTCACCTTTACCTATTGCTCGTATTTGCCTACGCTTGTTTGCTTACTGCACCTCATGCCGGTGTTCGTGCTTGCTCGGTGTCAGTCTCTCGCGTTCACTCGTGCTTGTTTCCTTGTTGCACCTCTTGCACTCGCTCGAGTTTGTTTTGTGCCGACTCTTGTGTTTGCTTAATTTTGTCCTTGCCAGTGCTTGTTTATTCACTCTTGACATTGCTTGTTTATTTGCTCTTGTCAAAGCTTGTTTGTTTCTTCTCGCCAATGCTTGCTTGTTTGCTCTCGCCAATGCTTGTTTGTTCCTTCTTGCCAATGCTTGTTTGTCTCTTCTCGCCACTGCTTGTTTATTTGCTGTTGGCAGTGCTTGTTTCTTTCTGTTCGCCAGTGCTTGTTTATTTGCTTTTGACAGTGCTTGCTTTGTTCTATTCGCCAATGCTTGTTTATTTGCCTCAATCAGTGCTTGTTTCTTTTGCTGGGTGCCTGACTTCAAGATGGCCGCTCAATACCAACTAAGGGTTTTGTCCTGAAGAACGCCTGATTTCAAGATGGCCGCCGTCCCTGCAAACACACGAGGCTTTCTCTCTCTCTCTTCATTCAGTCTCCACTTGCTCTGGACTCACCGGCAGCAACTTCAGGCAACAGTGCAGGTCAGGATACCTTTTCTTAGTCACTGGTGCCACCAGGTGAGGTTGGGGTGGGCTCCCACCTTGCTCTGCAGGTTTTCGCGCTTCTTTCCGACCACCTGCCAAAACTCACGCATCGGGCGTGAGGTTTTCCGCCGTCGGGAAATGCACAAGCCCCGATCTCTGCGCTCTCAACAGCGCTTGACAGCGGCGCCTCCCTGACGACGTTAGCTGTTCTGGGGGGGCACTTCTTGCTCAGTTTTTCAGCGCCACACAGGGTCGGATTGGGCTCCCGATCTCTGCAATCGCGACACTCACCCAGGGCACACGCTTCCAGCGTGAGATGCGCGATCGGCTCCTCTTCTCAGCTGGGCTTCACTCGGCGGCGTTTTCTTCGACGCTGCCTAGGGACAGGTGTTTACTTAGGGGCTGCAGGCAGGGGATTCACCATCCCATCCTCGTCGCCAGTTGTAGCATTGTGCTACAAGTAAAACACAGACACTGCTGGTGGTATAACTGGAGCTTTATTCTATGCTTCCAACACCTTTCCTGTCCCTACTCTTACTGTCCGGTTCCTGTCCCCGGCTCCTCCTGTTCCTCCCATAACTCCGCCCCCCAACCACTAGACTACCTCACACAATTCTACAGTGGCCACCCGGCGACATTGCAGGAGCCGGCCCTGGGGCCTTGTGGTCCCCAGGGCCAAGTATAGCTCCAGCAGGGGGGCAGCACAGCCCTCTTTTTTTGTCATCTGCCCCGGTGAGGTGGTGGTCTCCAGGGCTTCAGGGAGGTCTGCGCACCCCGCAATGTTTTTTGATAAAGCCCTGCCTTGGTAGGACCACCCATGTAAAAAAATAAATAACCCCCGGGGAGGTGGTGGTCCCCGGGGCAGTGGGGGAGGTTGTATGGGCCTCTCCCACATTCATTGTTAAAGAAGCCCTGGGAGGTGGGGTGCCCCTTAACTTGCCCAAACGGGGCGCAACAATAAACAAAGCGCAACAGCCCCACTTTGTTTTTTTACATTTTTGGCTGGCTCTGCAGATCCCACCAAAATCTTTTTAAAAATAAACTTTTTTTGCCCCTGCGTATTCCAGTCAGACCCTCTCAAGAGGCCTAGACGGTCAGGGGGTTTCTACCCTTCCCCCTTTTCTTCTTTTTAACTCTTTTTGTAGGACTCAGCTTCAAGGCTGCCAACACTTCCTGGTTGAAGTAGTGGCAGCCAATCAAATTTCTGTTGGATTTCAGTAGGATTTTGGGGTACCAGATATCTATATTCGTTCAACTTAAACATCACTGAAATTACTCAACGGATTTACACCAAATCACAAAAAGTATGCTTTCTGGACCCACATCTGTCTTTCTGCCAAATTTGGTGTTATTTATTTCAGCGGTTAGGGCTGTAGTTGTGTTAAACAAATGAAAAATCCCAATAGGCATAACATAGGGGAAAACGTGTTTTGTGACCCCCCTTTTTTCTCGACCCTCTCTTGATGGTTCACCCCAAAACTTCCAACACAGCAGCTGAACCAAAAAGGGGAAGTTTTTTGACAATTTTGTGAAGATTCGCCCAGCGGCGCCAAAGTTATTGGCAAAACAAGAACACCTTTCCTATGGGAACTTTGGTCCTAACTATAATTATCGCCAGTAAATAATACACATTTATTTATTTATTTTAGGGGAATGTTTTGAGTTTAGGATGTGTATGGGTTTTGGGGTATATCACAAAGTTACAAAGTTTCCCGGGGAGTAATAACAATGTGTGTGTCTAAGGGAGGGGAGCAAAGGCAGGGAACAAGTGTTCCCTTATTGGAACTAGAAGACCTCACACATCCAGTTAGTTAGATGTCATGCTTCATCATTGGTCTCCTGCTCCTCGTCAGACTGGCGCTGCAATGTTCGACGGGCGCCGAAGAGGCGCTCTTTGTTGGAGTTCTTTTGTTCCAGCCAATGGTTGAGTGCATGTGAGGGGTCTGGTGAAAGTGTAGTCGTGAAGGTGGGGTGATTTAAAATTAGGTGCGTCAGTCCACAAATACTTTTATTCGCGTGGCTGGCTCCCTAGGTTAAAAGGGTGGGAGGGGAGATAGGGACTGTAAGGGGCACAGTGGGCTACCTCAACCCTCTAGAGTGGTCGACATGTTTCTTGCCTAACTGGCAATTCTTCAGGACCTAAAAGTGCTTGGTACTACACGGTGAATAGAACAGATAAATAAAGATGAAAAATACAACCTCTCTGGGTCAGTAGGTTCAAGTTCAAGTTCAAGTTCAGGAATTTGTATAGCGCACTACTCACCCAGAGGGTCTCAAGGCGCTTGGGGGGAGGGGGTGCATTATTTATCGAATATCCAGGTTTTAAGTTCCTTCCTGAAGGAAATGTGGTTCTGGGTAAGGCGGAGGTGAGTGGGGAAAGAATTCCAGGTTTTGGCAGCCAAGTAGGAGAAGAATCTTCCTCCCATGATGGATCTTTGGATGCGCGGAACTGCAGCGAGGGCTTGATTGGAGTTGGCGGGTCGGTGTGTAGAAGGACAGTCGTGAGTTGAGGCATTCGGGTCCTAGTTTGTAGAGGGCCTTGTGTGCGTGGGTGAGGAGCCTGAACGTTATTCTCTTGTTGACGGGAAACCCGTGGAGGTCTTTCAGGTGACCGGTAATGTTAGCTTGACGCGGGATGTCCAATATGAGTCTGGCTGATGCGTTTTGGATGCGTTGGAGTTTTTTGTCTAATTTGGAAGTGGTTCCGGCGTAGAGGGTGTTTCCATAGTCCAGTCGGCTAGTGACCAGAGCATGGTGACAAAAACAACAGAAGCCCCTGCTCTAGGATAAAAGTAATTAGAACTCAATGGTTTCTGTTTGGTGTGTCAATATTGACTAAAGCACATTAACCATGTTACAGAGTCAGTACAATGTGCCCAGAAAGAAAGTTTGCAATGGAGTAGAATTCTTCTTAATGAAAACACTTTATTGTTCCTCTTGTTGTGGCCAACACGTGTTTCATCGCAGGGAAACAGACTGCGAATCTTCAGGGCTGGGTATAGATACAAGAAATACATTTGTATGGTTGTTCTTTAAGAGCGAAGCATTAAAAGTGGTGGGTGAACCCTTAGTGATACTACGCAGGCATGCCTTTGGGTGACATAGTGTCATACAAGTGTGACTTGGAATCTCGTAGTTCTGGTGACTACAGTGTTTGTGAATGGTGATGTCTTTTATAATGTGGTTATGCAGAATGTGTGAAAGTGACTTCGGATAATCTGAGATTAAATCTTTTTTTATTTGAAACAACGGGGCAAACACAATGACCAGTGTGCGCATTTGTGACATTCATTAAATAGAATTTCGAAAACAATCTAACAGTAGGTGATGAGTGGAAACGAGTGAAAAAGTAACTGTGCTAGTGAACAGGTATACAGACCATTGTAACCTGTAGTGACTTTATTGGTGAGTTTATTGTATCTAAGTGATTTATAAAGACAGTCAAATTGGAAACATAGATAATTACGTACTGTCAAACTGACAAGAATGGAATATCCTATCATAGCTACACGAATAGAATATCCTATCATGTGTCCTATCATATCTACATCCATGGGTGTAATATGATTCCATAAAGTTTAATTTTGAAGAGTATAGTCGAGATACGTGATGGTGGATCCTGATGGATGAAGCATTGATGCTTATCACTTAGTATTATGGACACGTAGGACTTGTCCAATTAATAGTTTGTAGTACAACCTTGTGGAGGTGTCTACATCTTGTGAGGAACCTAACAATCCTTCTATGTGCCACTGGTCAATATGAGCGCCGGCACGGAACAAGGAGGGATGGGGTAAAAGTTTTTTATTTCATTGCAGAGGTGTACAGTGTTAAAAAACCACTCTATTTGGTTTTTGATTATTAATTTTCACATCCGAACACCGCACGTGGGCCTAGCGTATTTCTTCAATACACGCATTTCATTCTTAAGTTGAGGCACACTTTTGGCACACAAGTCTCGTCTAGGTTTGCGCGTAGTTCGAGTCCTCATCTATGTTAGAATACAAATATACATTAGTTAACTCACCCTTTCTTGCGAGAAAAGACGGGATTTAAGTGTTGAGGCCAAACGCCCAGGAGGACGAGAGTGTGGGGAAAGCGCTATAGGCGCGTGGTTTATTTCATACCTATGAGTAAGCAGAAAGTGAAAAAATCGAGAATTCAGATTATGCCGGCCCTTATTGAAGTTAGTTTCCGCGAGAAAGGGGAAAAATGTAGAGAGAACATCGTACCTTATTATGTTCATAAGGGGGCCATAACCGGGAGGAGAGTTGAATTACAGCTGTTACGCTCAGTAACGGAATACAGGCGGGTGCACCTGTAGAGGGAGTAAGAAACAGCCAAGCGGTGTTTTAACACTCTTCTGTGATATTTTAGTGTTTACAGAGTAGCGTTTTTGCTGGAAAGGGCGGATGGACAATTTACCTGGTTAAGCTCGTTCTCCCTCTTGTGGTTCCCGGCGCCGTTTGTCGTAGACGGTCACCTGACCGGAAGTGGGAAGGGCTATTTATGCTATGTTTCCGCTGTTATCCCAGCGTTTAATGAGAAACTAGACCGCGAACTTGTTATCAATTTCGGTTTGAGTAATGGCTGTTTTTAGAAGAAATACTATAAATGATTTATACAAGAAGGGTGAGAACTTGATGGTACCTTTGGGGATTATTCTTAATATTGCTAATATTTATTTATAAGCCAGTGAGTGCTCTGATGGACGATGTTCTGGTGGACAGAGTGAATTTGAATATAAGCTCCGAGTTTGAGCTTGGTTATTATCTCATAGGCGTTATGGTAAACGGTGTTCTGATAGAGAAAATGAGTTTGAATGCAAATAATGAGTTTGAATGCAAACTCCGAGTTTGGGCTTAGTTATTAGTTATAAAGGAATGAGTTTGAATGCAAACTCGTAGTTTGAGCTTGGTTATTAGTAAAGAGATGTTGGGTTTCAAACTTCTTAGTTCAAATGACACAAGATTCATCAATCAGCAGGCGATTTAACAAAAAAATATACATTATTATGAAGTACAGTTATAAACCGAATACATGTGAAAACATAAGTATGGTTCTAATAAAAAGTACTAACAAGGCGTTGCTGTGTGTTGTAACAGTAGACACATTACGAGAATATAACTACAAGTGTTACATTATGAGAGTCGGTTTCTTGAGTAAGCACATGCTATGATTGTCAATGTTGTTCTTTTTACTTTTTTATTTTCAAAATCAGTCCCCTAGGAAATATTGCATCTCAGGGTCATAGTTCAAGCCGAATTCAATACTGCGCAGACGCATAATCCAGGTTGCTTCCTTGCGTCTCAACGCAAGTTCTCGGTTACCACCCCTTATATGTACGGGTACCGTGTCAATGCCGTAAAAGCTGATACGGAAGTCTTCAGTGTTTGGCTGGCATTTGGCTACATGTAGGGCAACAGGATACTTGGGGTCTTGCTTCTGTATAGCTCTCACGTGTTCTGAGATCCTGTCTTTAAGACACCTTATTGTGCTACCCACATATTGTTTGCCGCAATGACACTCAATAATGTAAATTACATATTTCGTGGTACAATTGATGTTCACTCTGATGTCGTAAGAGTCTCCATTTGGACCAATAAATTTCATTGTCTTGTGTTTCGCCCATTTACACATTATGCAAAAGCCGCATTTGTGAAAGCCTTTGCTGCGTTGCGTCAGCCAGTCTGGAGTTGTGTCTATTCTTGGAACTGTGGGGCTTAGTCTGTTCCTCAGGGTTCTTCCTTTGCGGAAAGTTATTTGGGGAACTGAGGGAATGAGATCCTTGAGTATTGGATCATTTTTAAGAAGATTCCAATGTTTGGACATACTGGTGCGGATAGGTCTGTGTAGGCTGTTAAATTCAGTGATCATCCTCACTGTGGAATCTTTCGCCTTGTTAGTGTTGTTACATTTGAGTGTATCTGTTCTCGTGATTTTGTTGAGTCTTTTCTTATCTGTGGACAGGGTGGCTTGTGGATAGCCACGTCTTATGAATCTCCGTTCCATGTCTTGTACAGTGTCAGCTAGATCGCTGTCCTTGCTGCAGTTTCTTCTGGCTCTTAAGAATTCACCAAAAGGTATTGATCTGATCTGGTGTGGTGGGTGGTAGCTGTCCGCTCGAAGAATAGCATTACATGAAGTGGGTTTCCTGTAGAGTTTGCTGTGCAATCTATTGTCGTGAACATAGAATTCCAGGTCTAGAAATTCTATTTTAGTTTTGCTGTGCTTCATAGTAAAGCTCAGTTCCCAATCATTGTGGTTGAGATATTCGAAGAAACTTTGGAGAAGTTCGTCTGAGCCTGTCCACAGTAAGATACAGTCATCAATATAACGTCCCCAATATAGTATGGAGTCGGTATATTTACTGCCCTTGGTGCCCCAGATGTGGTCGCTTTTGAAGGCACCCATAAACAGATTGGCAAAAGATGGCGAGAATTTGGAGCGCATGGCTACTCCACGTTTTTGTCTGTACCAGATTTTCTGAAACATAAAGAAGTTGTTGTTGAGGATAAGAGTCATCATAGAGATTAACATTTCGGTATGTGCCCATAAGGATGCTGGTCTGTTGGACAGAACCCGTGCTATAGCCTCGATGCCTAGAACAGGATTGATGCTCGTATAAAGGGCAACTACATCCATAGTTACTATGGTGGTGTTGGGTTGCCATTCAAGGTCACTTAGTACACTTAGTATGTGTTTGGAGTCCTGGATGAATGAGGGTAAATTTTTGACCAGAGGACCTAGAAACAAATCAACATACTCTGCCAATCTCTCAGTTGGGCCCCCTATGCCCGAGACAATAGGTCTACCCGGTGGGAAGGGGAGATCTTTGTGGATTTTGGGGAGGGTGTAAAGCCACGGATATGTCGGTTTGTGTACCTTGAGGTACATGTGTTCCTCTTCATTCAGTAGGCCATCTTCTTTCCACTTCTGCAAGTGATCATTAATTAGTCTGGTGAGGGTGCTCATTGGGTTGATGGTGATTAGTTCATAACAAGAGGTGTCCGCCAATTGGCTTAGTACTTCATTGTTATAGTCGTCTGCATTCATAACTACAATGTTCCCTCCTTTATCCGCTTCGCGGATCACAATGGTGGAAGTCTGTGTGAGTGTAGCGAGGGCAAGACGCTCTCCTTTGGTGAGGTTGTCTTTAAATGTGAATGTTTCATTGAGTTTTTTTGTGTTTAATTTGTTAATGTCTTCAAGAACTCGCTTGTGGAAATTGTCAATCGTGTTTCCACCTGGGAGTGTTGGTGTCCAAGTGGATTTGTTTTTCAAGCCGCTAACAACCCCCAGATCTGTGTCGATGTTCAATTCCTCTAAAAGTTGTTCCATCTCTAAGGGGCTGTCCTCACATTCAGTAATAGATAACAATAGGTGAATTGCTTGTATATCTTTTATTGTAGTCACATTGTTTGTTAATACATCAGGAATATTTTTAACATTTCTCGTGTTAGTAGTTTTTCCAGCAAAATATTTCTTCAACTTAAGGCTCCTTACAAATTTAAAGAGGTCTATTTTGGTTTGGCATGTGTCTCCTATTGAAAAGGGATTGAAGTTTAGACCCTTGGAAAGGAGATTTGTCATGTCGGGAGTAAGAGGAAAGGAGGAAAGGTTAACTATTTGGACCTCATTGTGACCACTCTCTATCTCCTTGCTGTTCCTGACCTCAGTTTTTTTCTGTATTCCTCGTTTGCCACCCCTGCTGCCTCTGTGGGTCTTTGATCTGTTAGGTCTCTTTGGGGTTGTGTTTTGTTCCCTTTGCGCATCCTTCCTAGCTCCACTAAAAAAGGGGTACTGTTGGTATCTAGCAGGTCTCGATCGGGTTCACTTATTCCCGCTGAGTTGAGTGAAGCATTACTGGATGAGACAGAACTCGGGGCGGATGTGACATTGCCACTTTTCCTTAGGTTGTCTGATCGAATTAGAGAATCGTATTTCCGATCGTAGGTGAAGATTCGACCATTACGGTAGTCTGCGTCATCTCTTTTAATCTGTCTGGCTTTCCTGTTCTTTATTTCTTCCTGATGTTTAAATAGAACCTCATCCAGAATGGTGTAATTTTTCACAGTTGGTTCTGGTAGGTTGAGGTCTTTAATCTCTTGCTCCAGTATCGCAATTTCCCCCAGTAGTTTGCTGGACTTGCGATCTGCACTTTCTATCAAGATGTCCATAAGGGCAAAGGAGTTATTAGTAACAGACTCCTCCCATTTTTTTATTAGATCTAGATCGAGATCATCATATGTTGGGAACGTATTGGAGCGTAAGCCTCTCGGTATTTGTTTTTTGCGCATGTATTGTTTTAAGGTCGTAGAGTCCCACCAGCGTGAGTTCTCTTGTTTTTTTAGTCTTTCTAGTTTCTTGAATTTTTCTTTAAGGCCCTCCACTCGGGGTGGACCTGCACTTGCCGTTGCTGTGTGAGTAGGCATGCCTTTGGCCAGATTATCGAATAAATCTGCCGCTATTTTGTCTCTATCCATGTTGGTATGGAGATATATTTCACTTAATTGTTGGTCAATGTGCTTAATGTGGAGATGTGGTTGTTGAGAGAAAGTAGAAGTACGGGGGGCAGCCTATACTGGAAATCAATAAGCTATAGATCTGCTGAGAGGGTTTGAGGTATTCCAGATTAAAGAAGGCGCACAGCCGAGTAACCGTAGGGTATTGTGGTGTAGTAGGGTATGAATTTCCAGGCAATGGGGCGGGCGGTAATCCCTCGTAACCGCTCAAGGGTGGATCAGAAATCCACACACAATGGACAAAAACAACAGAAGCCCCTGCTCTAGGATAAAAGTAATTAGAACTCAATGGTTTCTGTTTGGTGTGTCAATATTGACTAAAGCACATTAACCATGTTACAGAGTCAGTACAATGTGCCCAGAAAGAAAGTTCGCAATGGAGTAGAATTCTTCTTAATGAAAACACTTTATTGTTCCTCTTGTTGTGGCCAACACGTGTTTCATCGCAGGGAAACAGACTGCGAATCTTCAGGGCTGGGTATAGATACAAGAAATACATTTGTATGGTTGTTCTTTAAGAGCGAAGCATTAAAAGTGGTGGGTGAACCCTTAGTGATACTACGCAGGCATGCCTTTGGGTGACATAGTGTCATACAAGTGTGACTTGGAATCTCGTAGTTCTGGTGACTACAGTGTTTGTGAATGGTGATGTCTTTTATAATGTGGTTATGCAGAATGTGTGAAAGTGACTTCGGATAATCTGAGATTAAATCTTTTTTTATTTGAAACAACGGGGCAAACACAATGACCAGTGTGCGCATTTGTGACATTCATTAAATAGAATTTCGAAAACAATCTAACAGTAGGTGACGAGTGGAAACGAGTGAAAAAGTAACTGTGCTAGTGAACAGGTATACAGACCATTGTAACCTGTAGTGACTTTATTGGTGAGTTTATTGTATCTAAGTGATGGTCTGTATACCTGTTCACTAGCACAGTTACTTTTTCACTCGTTTCCACTCGTCACCTACTGTTAGATTGTTTTCGAAATTCTATTTAATGAATGTCACAATGGGGGCGAAGGGAGCGACCGCTTCTGAAAGCGTCAGGTCCTGCTCTATCAGAGTGACCCCAGGAGTGTCCCTAGTGGGCCCCGCAGTCTGTTCCCGTGGGGCTGCTTAGTGAGGTATGATGCCTCTAGCGGGAGCAGCCCGGGTCTAGAGCCCTACTCACACGTCTAGCGCTCCAGCTAATTGGGTGCCAAGAGTAATTGTAGGGTTTAGAGTGCCTATGGGTTTTTGGATGCCAATGATAATTTTAGGGTTTAGGGTTTACGGGTTTTTGAGTGCAAAGGATAAATTTAGGGTTTTGGGTGGGAATTGGCTGAGGGGTTAGGGGATTTCAAGGATATATATATTACCTACTGGCGTTCGCCAGTAGGTATATATAGTTAGGATTATTTGTCTATGGGATTTTTGAAAATTCTATGTCTAATAACTTTGGCGTTTGTGGACGGAATCTTGTTTCTGAGCAGCCCCTGAAAATTTGGTGGGGTTTCGTCAAGGGGGGGCTGAGAAAAAAGGGGGGTCCCAAAACGCGTTTTTTACATTGAGTTTTTCATAGGGCGGTTGGACTCACTTTTAGCTCGAACGGCTGAATGGATTTGCACGAAACTTGGCAAAATTGTAGGGACTGTTAGCCCGATGTGCCTTTGCTAGGTCTCAATATATGTGCTTCAGTGGATTTTGAGAAATTAACGTTCAAAACAAGATATATATCTGTAACAGCGCTCTGGGCAGCGATCCGGTCCGCTTACTTTTCGCGAAACGGAACTTTGCGCGCAGAAAGCTGATTGGCTCTCCGGTGTCTGTCAACATTCTAAACAGTCCGGAGCGGCCGCCATCTTGTTTCTCGGTAGGATCGAGAGAGAAGAAGATGTGAAAAACGAAAGGGGAATTTAATGAAAGGGGGCAAGGTATCCCCCTCTTGACCCCCTAGGAATGTTGTTGGGGTTATTAAAGGGTCCCGTGGGGAAAAGAAAAAAAAATGATTTTTCACGGTAGAAGCGCTTCACGGGCCGCGAACTGGGCCGCAAACTGGTAGCGAAACGGGAATTCGCCATTTTGTGCTTCGTTAATTATATTATTAGGTATAAGGGGGTGCGGGAGACGTATCCTAATCCCCTATGTTTCCTGAGGGTGGCTGAGGAGGCTGATATATGTTGATACATCTCTTCCAGCGGCTGTGCGTGAGCTTTTTTTTTTTTTGCTGCGTGACAGTCCGGAGCGGCCGCCATCTTGTCTCTCGGTAGGATCGAGAGAGAAGAAGAGGTGAAAAACGAAAGGGGAATTTAATGAAAGGGGGCAAGGTATCCCCCTCTTGACCCCCTAGGAATGTTGTTGGGGTTATTAAAGGGTCCCGTGGGGAAAAGAAAAAAAAAATGATTTTTCACGGTAGAAGCGCTTCACGGGCCGCGAACTGGGCCGCAAACTGGTAGCGAAACGGGAATTCGCCATTTTGTGCTTCGTTTTAATTGTTTAGAGATAAAAATTATCGCCGCACATCAGCCACAATGCATGAGTATCGTTGAAAAGTCAGCGATATTCATGCATTATCCAGCAAATGCTCTTAGCCGTGTTATCCACCTTCCATTGGATAACATGGTTAAAAACTGCTGTGTGCGTGAGCTTTTTTTTTATTTTTTTTTTTTTTGCTGCGTGACGTTTGTTAACGTTCGATTCGATGGAAATCAGGAAGTGTTGACCACCATTTTGTCACTGCGAGTAAATATTTTGTTATAAATGAATCCTTATTGAAAAACATTGTCTGCGCCATCTTGCCTTTTTGTCCAATGCCACAATTTTGTCGTGCACGGCAGCCATTTTAGATGCCTTGACCAGGCCCACTCTCTGCACGCCGCCGATCCTCAGCATGGCTTCCCACCCTCGCAAGCATCTCCCCCACGCACTGGTCATCCCCGCTCTCTCTCTCATGCATGGGCCATATACTTCCCCCCATCTGCGCTGCTCTTCTCTGAGAATCACACCCTGTGCCCTCCCGACACCTCTCTTTCACCCTATTCACTACCGCACCCTCTGACACTCCTCTTCCTCTGTGTCCGATTGTCCAGGCCGGACCTAGGCTATCACCTACCCCTGCGGATGTAGTTTATGGCCCCAGCTGTAGATAATTCAGACATGCCAACCCTCCCGATTCAGGCGTGTGACTACTGATTTCAGTGCTAGTCTCCCGCCTCCCGATTTCTGCAAGCAAAAACTCGGGGGCATATTACGAACAACTAGCGATAATTTTTGTCTCTAACTTGTTTAGAGACAAAAATTATCGCCGCACATCGGCGATTTTTATCGCAGATAAACCTTGCTATTATCGCAGAAAAGTCAGCGATATTCATGTATTATCGAGCAAATGCTCTTAGCCATGTTATCCACCTCCCATTGGATAACATGGCTAAGAACTGCTCAGGGCAGGTGTTAGATTTTGGAGATATTCGCGCTTAGCGCGAATATCTCCAAAAGTTGGTAATAGGAGATAGCGATGTTAGGGACTGTTTCCAGTCGCTAACATCTTGGCACGCCCGCTTTGCATGTCATTAGTGATAAGTATCACTGACATGCAAAGCGGGGCCCAAGATGGTCGCTATCTCCTTTTAGCTGTCACTAACTGGTGTTAGCGACAGCTTGGTAATAGGGAGATATTTTTATCTCCGCTTTCTTGGCTTTTAAAGCCAAAAAAGCGGAGATAAACCCCCTTGATAATATGCCCCACGATTCCTTGGGGGTTTCAGCTGACAGGGCTTGGTATTGTGTTACATGGTAATTTTTCCAGGAAACGTCAGAGGGTCGATGCAGGGGTTCTAGAAGAGGTGATAAACCATTTAAGCCTCATGAACAAGCGCATGGTCTTTTAAAGATTTGTGAAGTACTCGGGGCGGCGGTGTGTGTGTGTCCTCTTTCAGGAGCGGGCGGGGGGGGGGGGGCACTGCCAGCAACTTGCCAGGTCAGGTAGTGTTCAACACGTGCATCACCCTTTCTCTGCCTGCTATTGCGCTCCATGCTTCGGAAAGGTAAGAAAAAGAACGTGCATTTGAGTTTGAAATGTCCGATCCTGCAGCAGCACACTTCCAAAGCCCACACATGACAATAACCCGATTCAAGGCCCCATTCACCCGTTTTTAAAAAAATAGATAACACTCCAACAAAGTAAGATTATAAAACTTTATTAACTATTAACTATAACGAACGGAACAAAAACTAAAAACATTTAAACATTTTTCAACACAAAAAGCAACAATGGTTAGAAGCTGTCTTTTGTGCGAATAGTCCCAAGGCAGCACAACGTGCAGAGTTCTGGACGGCACCCAGGTGATGTCGCCTGGGTGCCGCACTGGTTTTGGGATCCTACAATGCAGCACAGAAAAACAGCGTGGGGCGTCCCGGGTGGTGCGGGGGGAGGCCTCGTCAGTAGCGGTCTGTTGTGCGAATAGTCCCAAGGCAGCAGAACGTGTTGAGATGTTGATGGGACTGTGTCCAGTGTCACATGGCTGACACAACATGTACGACAGGCACCCAGGTGATGTCCAGTAAACTGCCGCACTGGTTTTGGTATCCTACAATGCTGCTCCGAAAATTGGCGTGCGGCGGCCCGGGGGTGGGGGAGGCGGCGTGAACGGGCCTCCCCAGGTGGCGGCCATCTAGCTGAGTTGCGCTCGCTTTTGCGGCTACAGCGTCTCGCTCACCATGTTGTTGAGTTGCTTCCACTCTTGCAGTGCAGCGATAGGCGGCTGCCACATGGCTCTTAAAATGGCGGACGGCTCCTCGGTTTTGGGCCTGGTCCACTGAAATGGCCCTGGGACACCTTGGAACTCGGACGCTTGCCTGCTAGGGCTTGGGCTCCCTTCTCGAAAAGCGTCCCCTCAGCCGTGAAGATTCTACAAAAGTCTTGGGGGCCCCCGACTCCCGCAGGCTTCCGGTGGGGAGCGGCTGCCATGATTGCTCGCGGAATGACCACGACGGAGCCACGAGATGGTGGTGCTCTCATGCTGACGCCAGCTTCAGTCTGAATGATCCAGAAACAAGGTGGGGCTTTCATCGTTTGGGAAAAAAAAATGTTCTAAACCAATGAAAAGTGTTATTTTTAGGTCATATGACCAAGCCTTCCATCTTTAGGAAACCAAAAGTAAAATGAACCAATGAAAAGTTTTATAAACAAGTCACATGACCTGTTATGCGGCATAGGGCTACAAAAAGCGTAGAAAATCCGTTGGCACGTGAGGCGGCGTCAGTAGCGGACCGATGTGCGAATAGGCCGAAGGCAGCACAACGCGCCGAGATCCGGATGGCACCGAGGTGGTGTCCAGCAAATTGCCGCACTGGTGTGGCCATCCTACAATGCTGCGCCGAAAGACGGCGTGTCCAGCTGAGTTGCGGTCACTGTTGCGGTACAGTGACTCGAACGCACCGAGATCCGGATGGCACCGAGGTGGTGTCCAGCAAATTGCCGCACTGGTGTGGCCATCCTACAATGCTGCGCCGAAAGACGGCGTGTCCAGCTGAATTGCGGTCACTGTTGCGGTACAGTGACTCGAACGCGCCGAGATCCGGATGGCACCGAGGTGGTGTCCAGCAAATTGCCGCACTGGTGTGGCCATCCTACAATGCTGCGCCGAAAGACGGCGTGTCCAGCTGAGTTGCGGTCACTGTTGCGGTACAGTGAGTCGAACGCGCCGAGATCTGGATGGCCCCGATGTTGTGTCCAGCAAGTTGCCGCACTGGTGTGGCCATCCTACAATGCTGCGCCGAAAGTCGGCGTGGGGTGCCCCGTTGGCTTATGAGGTGATGTCAGTAGTGGACCGATGTGTGAATAGGTCGGAACCAGCACAAGGCGCCAAGATCCGAATGGCAAGTCCTGGATGTTGAGTGCCTCAGTTGAGAGTTCTGAGCAGTGCTTGTAAGACTATCTGAAGTTTATTATAAGAATCAGAGTAAGTTGAAGACTGTCTGAAGCTTATTTGCACCTTTTGCAGCTTCACTATTGCCCAAGGTGGTGTTCAGCGGAACTTTTTTCCTTTTCCTTTCTGCTTCTTTTCCTACAATCCGTTTCATTTGAAGACACGACCAGGTCCCTGAATGTGTGTAGGGGGACGCTATTGAGTGAATGAAAATGGCGGCTTGTCCAGCTGAATTGCGGTCACTGTTGCGGTACAGTGAGTCGAACGCGCCGAGATCCAGGACCGATGTGTGAATAGGTCGGAACCAGCACAAGGCGCCAAGATTCGAATGGCAAGTCCTGGATGTTGAGTGCCTCAGTTGAGATTTCTGAGCAGTGCTTGTAAGATTGTCTGAAGCTTATTTGCATCTGCTGCAGCTTCACTATTGCCCTTGTGTGGCCAAAGGTCGCACATGACATAGGCGGACGGCTCCCGAGGTCCGGCGGAACTTTTTGCCTTTTCCTTTCTGCTTCTTTTCCTACAATCCGTTTCATCTGAAGACACGACCAGGTCCCTGAATGTGTGCAGGGGGACGCTATTGATTGAATGAAAATGGCGGCTTGACACAAAGCTGACTCAAGCGTTACTGTTGATGCTATACAGACAAAAATTGGTTTTCAGTTTGTACATTCTTCATGTTTTTTTTTTCCATCCAAGTCTGATTGAGAGTTTGTAGAAAAATGGCTTCAGATTTTCCACATACTACTCTTCAACATTCTTCCTAAATGTAACAATGTGAAACTCACTAGGAGAACGGCTGTTTCTCTTTCCTTTCAAAATGCTGCCAACAATATTTTCTGAATGGAAGACATCATCTTGTAGCATAAAGGGCCGAAAGGGGTTCTGGTCTGGCCGATGGTTGGTGGAGACATTTTGACTATATCTTGGACCTGCCCGGCCTCGCCCAAAATGGCGCCGGTATAAATGGGACTCGTAACTCCTTGCCCGCAAATGTATATCTAGAAAATGTTATTGTAAGTGGCCCTGTCCTATTTTAATTACAAAATGTATGTCCACCGATTCCGCAACTGTTAGACACCTTAGTTCTTGCAACCTAATGGCCCGCTCGTTACGTTCCTCTACAGTGTAAATGTCTCCTCATCATATACGATTTCAGTTTGCTCCGTGGCCGGCCCACGTGGTTATAGGCCCGTATTTGTATACTGACATTTTCACAATAAAGGTTTTTAAAACAAAACACGGTAGTAGTATTTACATTGGTAAAGTTTTTACTTTTAGTCACTGTTTTCGAATCAGTAAAAGGCAAGTGAAATAAAGCAGTCCAATTACATGACGGATAAAAGGTATAATATGTAGGAACGCAGTAAAGATAAATGGTCAAGGGCAGTTGTGTTTTTCATGTCTGCAACATAAAGTGATCGATAAGAATCTGATAATCAGGCGTATCGGCGACTAAGACAGCAGGTCGAATCTCTTTTACTCAACGGTTCCGTCATGGAAGGAAGAAACGCCCTTTTTCTCGAAAAAGGAATATATTTTACTTGCAAGACAGTTGTAAATTTTCCGGGAAAGTACATTAGCCTGGAATATTATAACATATGTTTGAAAAAAAAATATTGTTCGAAAACAATAAAAAGCGTAATTTTTAGGTCATATGACCAAGCTTTTCATCATAAAATTAACAAAAGTAAAATGAACCAATGAAAAGTTTTATTAACAAGTCACATGACCTGTTATGCTTACGTTACGCGCTGCGCGCCGCGCCTCGGATCACTTCCGGGTGCGCTAACGCGGCGTGTCATATAACGCATTACGCGACAACGTAGGTCAAGAATATAGTCAAAATGTCTCCACCAACCAGCGTTCAGAACACAACCCCTTTCAGCAGTCCAAAAAGTTCTGTTAAATGACAACAGAGGGGACAGGCAACAAGAACCATCAGTCAAAGAGGGGAGGGCAAGTTCTTCTCTTCCGGGTCATGTTGGGGCGCTACCGGAACTGATCGAATTGGTAGTCTACAGTGTTTCTGGATGTTTCAGACTAAAGCTGGCGTCAGCATGAGACCACTACCATCTCGTAGCTCCGTCGTGGCCATTCCACGAGCAATCATGGCAGCCGCTCCCCACCAGAAGCCTGCGGGAGTCGGAGGCCCCCAAGACTTTTGTAGAATCTTCACGGCTGAGGGGACGCTTTTCGAGAATGGGACCCAAGCCCTATCAGGGAAGCGTCCGAGTTCCAAGGTGTCCCAGGGCCATTTTAGTGGACCAGGCCCAAAACCGAAGAGCCGGCCGCCATTTTGAGAGTCCTGTGGCAGCCGCCTATCGCTGCACCGCAAGAGCGGGAGCAACTCAACTACATGATGAGCGAGACGCTGTAGTCGCAAGAGCGGGCGGTAAACAGCTGAATGGCGGAAGAGGCACAGTGTAGCAAAAGCGGGCGGAATGGCAACTAAAACGGTAAAGGGGCGCCCCACTACAGCTTGTCTTCAGGTGAAACGGATTGTGGGACAAGGTCCAGAATTGAAGAGTCATCAAAAGGCAAAAAGTTCCGCCGGACCCCGGGAGCCGGCCGCCTATGTCGGGGGCGATCTCAGGCTACACCAGTGCTATAAGACTTGGGGAGGGTGTCGGAGCCAAGCGTCTTCTCCGAGTCCATGGCCATCACACCGCCCAAGTTTTCTAATGCAGTCAGGTCCACAAACGACACTCACTTACTTTGAGAATAGTGAAGCTGCAGTAGGTGGAAATAAGCTTCAGACAGTGTTACAAGCGCTGCTCAGAACTCTGAACTATGGCACCCAACATCCAGAACTTATGCTATTTGAGAATGGCAGTGACATCGAAGCATCTCAGGGACCAAAACCATTAACGTACTTTCACGTATGAAAATCTTACTTGGGGAGGGGGCAGGAGCGAAGCGCCCCCTCCCAGTCAGCGCCACCACACCGTATGTTGAAAATTTGAAGCCATCGTTCTACAAAGTCAACCAAACTTGGATTGAAAAATCTAGAAAAATGTACAAACTGAAAACCAGTTTTGGTCTGCATAGCATCAGTAGCAACGCTTGAGTCAGCTTTGTGTCAAGCCGCCATTTAGATTCAACAAAGCACAGGCATTGAAAAAGGCTCAAATTCAGACCTCTAAACTATGGCACCCAACATCCAGGAGCTTGCCATCCGGATCTTGGAGCCTTGTGCTGCTTTCGATCTATTCACACATCGGTCCACTACTGATATCATCTTATAAACCAACGTTATGTAAATAGTTTTTTAATAAAATGTTTTACCCTGTTTCTTTGCTGGTGTGTTGTCTATATTTTTAATATTTGCATAGGGTTTGTCGTTATTTTGTGCGGGATGGGTGATGGAGCCGAGCTGTCTTGCAGCCCTCATGGTGTGGAGCTCAGTTCATCTCACTATTTTCGTATTTCTCATGTATGGTTGTTCCTAATATTTCTATTTTAGCGAGGTCAAAAAGAGATCCAATTAGTGGCCTACTGATTTTGCTCGATTACTTTTATTTTTTTTACACGATTTTTCACTATCTGCAAAGACTAAACAGAGTATTGCGACTTTGTGCTTGTTTGTAAATAGAGAATGATCCAAAGAGAACCAATTCTAAAACAGTAAATGCTTGGACAACAATCAATCAAATGGAGAGACAAGCAGGCACGACGGATTAAAAAGGGGGGAAAGGCTTGCGTTAACTACCGTTCACTATCTGCAAAGAGAGAGTACTACTAAGACAAAAGAGGGGAGGGGGGGGTGCAGCGTTCAAAGCACATCAGCGTGCATAAATACGAAAATGTTTTCATCTATCACGTACTTGACATTTTAAAGCTTTTCATATTTGCTATTAAAAAACCAATGAAATTCACAGAAAAAACCATAGGTTATAGTGGATATATAGTTAGGAATTTGCATTTACAAAACCTTGAAAATTCAATGAAAAAACCATTGGTTTTAGGCCATATATAGTTAGGGATTTGCATTTACAAAACCTTATTTTACTCGCATAAAACCATTGAAATTCCATATATAGTTATAAGCGCTAACTATATATCGCGCACCCGCAATCCACTGCTGATGATGTCACATATTACATCATTCATGACATGGTTAGTGACATCACTGATGACATCACTGATGACATCTCAAATGACATCACTGATGACATCACTGAAAACATCTCATTTGACATGACTGATAACATCACTGATGATATCATTCATGTGATAATACGATGAACCTCTTCAGACTCTAATATAACCTTAGATACAATCAGTGTAAACAGACACTCACAGACTGTCACTCATCCATGGAGTTACTCACACACCTAGTCAGTCATGCAAAGAATCAATCACACCTCCATTTCCTCAACTATACAGTTATACAAAATTTACTTCTTCAAACATATACTAACACATATTTACTCTATTATACAATCCCTGATACAAGTTCACAATGATCCATACAGCCACTCACACATTCACTGGCTCTTATGCACAGTTATTTATATATGTCAACTCTCACATGTACTGTGTTTTACATATGTATTTACTTTGACATGTAGCACTGAGATATCCATTCACTCTCCAATGCACTCATGCACACAGTCAACCGCCCATACAGCTGTTTCCACATGCACTTTTGAAACCATACATCTAGTGAATCAACTGCTCACACATCTATGCACAGAGTCATACACCTCCCAGCCACCTACACACACACTCAGTATCCCATACAAATACTTGGGCAACCAATCAATAACCCATATAGTTACTCATATAGCTACTTATCAACACATGCAACAGTTCACAGAACAACAGACATAATGATGCACAAATTAAGACAGTTTAGTCACTAACCCATGCACTCAGTGAGACACATTTAATCACTCACTCATACAGTCAGTCATGCACCTACTAAATCCTTCATCCAGACACTTATATATCCACTCATTCTTCAATATGTAAGAGATATTTTAACTTTACAGAAACATACAGTCACTGCATGTTGTCATCAGTGATGTCATCAGTGATGTAATTTGAGATGTCATCAGTGATGTCATCAGTGATGTCACTAACCATGTCATGAATGATGTAATATGTGACATCATCAGCAGTGGATTGCGGGTGCGCGATATATAGTTAGCGCTTATAACTATATATGGAATTTCAATGGTTTTATGCGAGTAAAATAAGGTTTTGTAAATGCAAATCCCTAACTATATATGGCCTAAAACCAATGGTTTTTTCATTGAATATATATATATATATATATATATATTGGTCAGTTTCTGCTAGCAAAGGTTTGGACCACAGAAAAATCACGGACCACCACGCTGCTCTTCGAGTGTTACAGATGAAGTTTATTATCCATCCACAGGTTAAGGTAGGCACATATATATATATATATATATTCATCAATGTGTCCCCACTTTAAAGACGCACTCCACAGCAGATTGAATTCTGTGCATTCTTTAATAAAAGCAACCAGCATTCTCCATTCAGAGTTCTATACTTGCCTTACTCGTTTCGGAGCACAGCTCCTTGATCACAGGCTGCCAGGGTGCATGCAGAATTAGGAAGGGAAATTGAGGCAATAATAATTAGACATCCCACAGCAAGAATCTCTGGGCCCACCCAAGAATAATGGTCTATAGAGACCACTGTAACAAACTCTAGCCATCAGCGACAGCCAGACTTTCTGTCTTGCATCGATTGCTATACTGGTACTGTGGGATTGAATATGTTGTGCTTAAAAATTGCTAATGAAATGTCTGAAATATAAAAAACATTATTGGAAAAAAAATACTAACGTTCAATTACACCCTCCTGAATTCGGGCAGACTTCATCTCAAAGTTGCTCAGTTACAGTGGCAAGTGGGAGTGTCAGTCACTTTGGAGTGACTTGACAGACTCTCTATGCCCAATCACACTGAAGTACATTTTGCACAAACTAATTAAAGGGAATCACAGACAGTTCAGCTTTTTGGTACTGAAATGTAAACAGAGCAACTGATTGTGTCTAAGTATATGTTTTTAAGATGCCAAAACAAGATTTGCCTCAAGCTGACCGACTAATGCTGCTTTAGCACAAATCCGTTTTTAATGACCTGTTGAGACCGGGCTAAGTTTAAGTGCTTCGTCGTGTACAGTACCTGAATATCAAGCTTCTAATACCATTGTGGTGAAATAATAATATCATGGTCAAAATGTACCAATAACAAAAATATCATGAATGAAAATTTTGTGGATAAGTATAACGTTTAGTTTTACTTTCTTATATAATATAATTTGTCAAAACACATTTATCGTAAAAACCTATGCAGTTAATATAGTTTGTGCAATAGTATTGTACTAAATCTCTTTATTACTATTTTGTGTATGGTTTGATAATTATTTCAATTATTTATTGTTTTAGTATTTGTGTATTTAAATTTGTTTAATTATTTCTTTATAGAACTGTTATCAAATTTGTAATGGGTTTGTGCTACATTTGTGGCTCATACTTGGTTTGGGTACATGTTTTGCTACTATTTTAAAATTATGTTTTTGGTAAGGCGTGGGTTAACTTATGGAATTTAGTGGATGTGTTTTATCTAGGCATTATGGTAAATTATATGTTTGTGTTTCATAATATTTGCAGGTTTATTTTTTGGTGATTGTTGGCTATCAAATGGAATTTGTTTTCTATTTTGTGGGGCTTTTAATTGTAAATGTTGGAGGTCAAATTTTTAGGTGGAATTACTTTCAAATTATACAACTTTTCTGTAACAGAAAACGAATAGAATAAGACTTAATTTTAAAAATACAAAACATTTAGGCGCCTATTAGGATGGTGGGCGGATTGCCCCCGCCAGGCTGGCGGTAGCTACCGCTGGCCTGGTGGGGGCAATCTGCCCGCCATCCACACCTAAATGATCCCCCGCCATATTAGGATAGCGAGGGGGACCGCAGCGAACGGAAAGACCGTCCGCCGCTTTACCGCCCCGGTCGCCTGGCTTTTTCTTACATTGTCTATGTTTTGTTTTTAGGTCTCACCTACAAACAGCATCTGTTATATAGACCCGTTGTTCACAATACAATACATGGTTCAAAAATTACTAACACTTTGAACTGGGTTTGCACAACAAAAATGACACAAACCGGCAAGAATTCTAAATTGGAATTTACTGTCCAGCACAAAACTTGATTTTGGTTGGAAAATAGCCCTAAAGTAACAGAAAATAGTGCTAAGTGCTACTTTGCATTACATTGTGTCAAGTGAGTGTACGATGGGTGGTACATGGGTGTTACCATGCAAACACTCATGGATTTTGTTGCAAAACCCTACCTACTAAAAAGAAAAATAGAGACTGGGTTTTGCACCAAAAATGTATGCCTAGTCAAGGCAGCAGTAACATTGGAGAAATGTTTTCTCGAAACGTTTTTAACTTTGCTTGTATGGTGTAATGTACAGCATACATACAAATTCGGAAATGTATTAAACTATGTCTAAGTATAGTATTTTGTACTGGAAGGCTACTCTTCCAGTACAAAACCTATGATAGACATCATGCACACATCCTTGCACTAATGTGCAAGGGTTTGTGCTTGGTGCTAGGCTGCCTAAAGTGCATCAGTGCAGGGAGAGAGAGAAACTGCACCACATTTTAGTAAATGTAGGGCTTTTCCACTCTTTCTTTGAAGCAGCACTGCAATTTTGGTTACAGCGCTGCAGTTTGTATAATATTACTATATTTGCTGCATAGAGTAGGCTCTGGATCAGCTTCTTGGTCATGATTAGACAGGTTTTTGTGAATTCTTTGCTTCTTATTTGTTGACTTTGCTCCCGATTCTTTGTGTTTGTCCTGTCCCTCTCATGGTCTCCATTCCACTTCCCACCCCGGTCCCCATGCGTTTCCACTGAGCCTGGATAATTTTAATTACGCAGGAGTAATCACAGCAATTTTGGTAATTTGACATTACTCTTTTGATGCCAAGTTATAAAAAATTGCTTGATCATGCCCGTTCACATAATTTGAGGCTTAAATTACTACCCAAGAGCAAAGAAACTGTGTGAGCGACTGCTGCTATTCCTGTTCAGTTGCTTTTAGCGATACATTGGTAGCACACAATGAATCCTTAGTTTCATATTGGACACAATGGTGCATTTTGCATCGAGAAAATAGTTATAAATGCAAGGTTGCGCTCCTTGTTTAAATCCACTTAATTCTGCATAATTTTGCTGTAATTTCATGTAATTACATAATTAAGCTACAACAAATTACGCGAGTTATGCCCACCCCTAGTCTACGCCCCTTCCCCTAGGTTTACTTTTTTTTTACTGTTTTTTAGCGCTCGGGCCTCGCCCACCACGAAGTGGGGGCGGAGTTTCCGAGCTCTTATGTATTCGAAAAAAAAAAGAATTCTGAAAGGGGTCCAGGCTGGCACATTCCTTAGTGCGCGCCGCGTTTTTTATGGCATGTGCCTAGTGATTCGTCCTCGCTGTGCTGTCTATTTAGTAGCCTTGACGTGAGAGGCTATATTTACTTTTCGTCCATCATTTATTGCAGTTTCATGGCATAAAGTGTGCGGTTACGTGCACGGAAGACTTATTAATCTTAATTAGGAGCTGTCAGAGTGCCCGTGTAATGCAATGCAGATGGTGGGAGCGCGTTCACCATTGCAGGAGCTGTCAGAGTGCCGCGTTCACGGCGGAGATAATTGAAAGAAGTTTCCTGTAGCTTCAAGGGCAGTCACAGTACTTTTTAAGAAACACGCGCAGAAGAATACATAAATCCTCAATTACCAGCTGTCCAAGGTGCCGGTAATTGAAGGCAGATGGTGCTGGGAGCGTGTGCACTGCTGTGTTTTTTTTCCCTTCAGCTTCAGCATGAACAGCCGGCCAGCAATGTAGAGAATCACATGCATCAGATCAAGTTTTCACACCATCACACACACACACGCACACGCACACACGTCAACACACACACACACACACACCTTTGCACAATGGTGCCTGCTTGTGCATCATGGAGCAGTGCAGTGGGAGAATGCAGGAACAGGCCTTTTTTAGTAAATATAGCTCGCCAATATTTCTCTCTCAATTGAACCACGCACACAGAAACATTGATTGCTGGGATCAGTTGCGCTAACATTTAGTAAATTTGCCCTTTACTTTCAACTTTTTTTCAAGTTTCTTACCTAAAATATTCATCACCCCTGGTCCATTTTTTAGATCACCAGAACTCTCCATCTTTATCCTTTACCCCTTCTCCCCAACCCCCAGTGGTCATCCATATTGTTACTTCTTCTAAGCTTACTTAGTATGTAATAAGCAGTTTATAAGGAGACAATCACATCACATGGGGCTCTAAGGCTGTTACACTGACATAGAAGGGAGGCTCACACTAACATCAGAAAAGTGGCGGTGAGTGCAGAGTGGCGGTGAGTGCAGAGTGGCGGTGAGTGCAGAGTGGCGGTGAATGCAGAGTGGCGGTGAGTGCAGAGTGGCGGTGAATGCAGAGTGGCAGTGAGTGCAGAGTGGCGGTGAGTGCAGAGGGGCGGTGACTGCAGAGTGGCGGTGACTGCAGAGTGGCGGTGACTGCAGAGTGGCGGTGACTGCAGAGTGGCGGTGAGTGCAGAGTGGTGGTGAGTGCAGAGTGGCGGTGAGTGCAGAGTGGTGGTGAGTGCAGAGTGGCAGTGACTGCAGAGTGGCGGTGACTGCAGAGTGGCGGTGAGTGCAGAGTGGCGGTGAGGGCAGAGTGGCGGTGACTGCAGAGTGGTGGTGAGTGCAGAGTGGCGGTGAGTGCAGAGTGGCGGTGAGTGCAGAGTGGCGTTGAGTGCAGAGTGGCGGTGAGTGTAGAGTGGCGGTGAGTGCAGAGTGGCGGTGAGTGCAGAGTGGCGGTGAGTGCAGAGTGGCGGTGAGGGCAGAGTGTCGGTGAGTGCAGAGTGGCGGTGAGTGCAGAGTGGCGGTGAGTGCAGAGTGGCGGTGACTGCAGAGTGGCGGTTAGTGCAGAGTGGCGGTGTGTGCAGGGTGGCGGTGAGTGCAGAGTGGCGGTGAGTGCAGAGTGGCGGTGACTGCAGAGTGGCGGTGAGTGCAGTTTGGCGGTGAGTGCAGAGTGGCAGTGACTGCAGAGTGGTGGTGACTGCAGAGTGGCGGTGAGTGCAGAGTGGCGGTGAGTGCAGAGTGGCGGTGACTGCAGAGGGGCGGTGACTGCAGAGTGGCAGTGACTGCCGAGTGGCGGTGAGTGCAGAGTGGCGGTGAGTGCAGAGTGGCGGTGAGTGCAGAGTGACGGTGACTGCAGAGTGGCGGTGAGTGCAGAGTGGCGGGGACTGCAGAGTGGCGGTGAGTGCAGAGTGGCGGTGAGTGCAGAGTGGTGGTGAGTGCAGAGTGGCGGTGAGTGTAGAGTGGCGGTGACTGCAGAGTGGCGGTGAGTGCAGAGTGGCGGTGAGTGCAGAGTGGCGGTGAGGGCAGAGTGTCGGTGAGTGCAGAGTGGCGGTGAGTGCAGAGTGGCGGTGAGTGCAGAGTGGCGGTGACTGCAGAGTGGCGGTTAGTGCAGAGTGGCGGTGTGTGCAGAGTGGCGGTGAGTGCAGAGTGGCGGTGAGTGCAGAGTGGCGGTGACTGCAGAGTGGTGGTGAGTGCAGTTTGGCGGTGAATGCAGAGTGGCAGTGACTGCAGAGTGGCGGTGACTGCAGAGTGGCGGTGAGTGCAGAGTGGCGGTGAGTGCAGAGTGGCGGTGACTGCAGAGGGGCGGTGACTGCAGAGTGGCAGTGACTGCCGAGTGGCGGTGAGTGCAGAGTGGCGGTGAGTGCAGAGTGGCGGTGAGTGCAGAGTGACGGTGACTGCAGAGTGGCGGTGAGTGCAGAGTGGCGGGGACTGCAGAGTGGCGGTGAGTGCAGAGTGGCGGTGAGTGCAGAGTGGTGGTGAGTGCAGAGTGGCGGTGAGTGTAGAGTGGCGGTGACTGCAGAGTGGCGGTGACTGCAGAGTGGCGGTGACTGCAGATTGGCGGTGAGTGCAGAGTGGTGGTGAGTGCAGAGTGGCGGTGAGTGTAGAGTGGCGGTGAGTGCAGAGTGGCGGTGACTGCAGAGGGGCGGTGACTGCAGAGGGGCGGGGACTGCAGAGTGGCGGTGAGTGCAGAGTGGCGGTGAGTGCAGAGTGGCGGTGAGTGCAGAGTGGCGGTGAGTGCAGAGGGGCGGTGACTGCAGAGGGGCGGTGACTGCAGAGTGACGGTGAGTGCAGAGTGGTGGTGAGTGCAGAGTGGCGGTGAGTGTAGAGTGGCGGTGAGTGCAGAGTGGCGGTGAGTGCAGAGTGGCGGTGACTGCAGAGTGGCGGTGAGTGCAGAGTGGCGGTGAGTGCAGAGTGGCGGTGAGTGCAGAGTGGCCAGTACTATGAGTACTACCACCATCAGCACTACCAGTACTACCACCACCAGTACTACCAGTACTACCACCACCAGTACTACCACTACTACAGCCACCAGTACTACCAGTACTACAGCCACCAGTACTACCAGTACTACAGCCACCAGTACTACCAGTACCACCACCAACAGTACTACCACCACCACCAGTACTACCTGTAACAGTACTACCACCACCACCAGTACTACCAGTAGCAGTACTACCACCACCACCAGTACCACTACCACCACCAGTACTACCACCGCCAGTACCACTACCACCACCAGTACTACCACCACCAGTACTACCACTAACAGTATTACGGGCAGCAGTAACACCACCACCAATGCTACTGCTACCAGTACCACCACCACCAGTACTTCCACTACCAGTACCACCACCACCAGTACCACCACTACCAGTACTACCACCACCAGTACTACCACCAACAGTACTAGCATTACCAGTACCACCACCTCCAGTACTACCACTACTACCACTACCAGTACCACCACCAGTACTACCAGTACCACCACCACCAGTACTACCACTACCAGTACCACCACCACCAGTACTACCACTACCAGTACCACCACCATCCCCAGTACTACCACCATCAGTACTACCAGTACTACCACCACCAGTACTACCACTATTACAGCCACCAGTACTACCACTACTACACCTACCAGTACTACCACTACCACCACCAACAGTACTACCACCACCGCCAGTACTACTAGTACCACCACCACCAGTACTACCACTACCACCACATTAACACACTCCATTACACTTAGCAAAGATACATTACCAGTTACAATGCCATTAGCTCAAACTCAAATAAATCCGAGCCCGATTGCATTTCTAATGCTTGTCTGTAGGGCCAACAACTGCACAATGCTAATGGGCTGCTAGAAATCCTCAGGAACATTTTCATTTTTTTAAATACTAGCAGCCCGCCCCGGCGTTGCTCAGGGCAGAAGGAGGCTGGGGGCAGCATCGCAGCAGGAGAGGCGCAGCAGAGTGGCCGGGAGCAGCATAGCGTACTTACAGTGTTTTCTTGCTCCCGTTTGTTTTCTTGGTCCTGGCCGCTTCTGCCGACTCTCCTGTCCGCTCTTACTCTGCTCTCCCGTGGGCATGTCGACGCTCCTCTACTCGCTCCGGACCTTGGAGGGTGTCGCTTCCGCTGTTTCTCCGCGCTCGTTTTCTTGGTCCTGGCCGCTTCTGCTGACTCTCCGGTCCGCTCTTACTCTGCGCTCCCCTGGGCATGTCAACGCTCCTCTATGCGCTCCGGACCTTGGAGGGTGTCACTTCCTTTCTCCTGTCCGCTCCTCGCAGGGTGTTGCTTCCGGCTTCCGCGCTCCCCCGTGATGTCAGCACGCATCAGCACGCACGTCGTTAGCTGGCGCTACTTCTAAGGGACTACTTTCCCTTAAAAATTACATTTCCCTTCTAACATATATATTTTGTTTTTATATAGCCTATGTCCTTCTGCTTGCCCTGACGTTTTCAAATATGTATTGGGTGTTTGGATTGGTGGTGTACTTTTCGAGTTTACCTGGCTCAAAGGACACAGTTCTCTCTTTATAATAGTAGTATAGATTTGTGAAGGAATCAGATATTCATTTTCACATCATCCTCAAGTCCTCTGCAATGAGCTCATTGTAAAGTAATCAGATGCTCATTTTCATGTATCCTCAATTCACGTGGAACAATCAGGTCTTGAGAAGTCATCAGATACTCATTTTCATGCCATCTTCAAATCATCAGGCACAGGTTTCTAAAGGTTGCTGATGACTTCAGGTGCTTGTTGATGTCTGACAATGGCTCCCCATCCAGAAGAGATGTCAGTTCTAGATTCTCACGCACACCTATAAAGCCATCTATGACCTACGACCTGCCTACATCAATCATTGATTGAAATTCCACCAACCCTCCAGACACCTACGCTCCTCTTCACTCATCCTCGCGCACACACCCCGCATACTGCACAGCCACAGCGGTGGTCGCTCCTTCTCCTACATCACTGCCAAGACCTGGAATGATCTTCCCCTCAAGCTCCGTGCAGCCTCCTCGTTGGCAGACTTCAGAGAGAGGCTCAAGACCTGGCTCTTTGGAGACACAGTGCCCAGGCACCCCTTGGGTGGCAGTGTTGCGCTATACACATGCTGATTGATTGATTGGCAATGTGAAAATAACTTCTACACTAATTGGATGATCACCCAATTACATTGGGATGGTTTCTAAAATAATCCTTTTTGGCATGGAGTGACTGAGTCTAAACCAAAAGGCAGGATGATTAAGCATTAAGGGAATGGTGCAATAAATTCTCCCATTTCTGCTCCTGGCTACCAGTGGCTGCCAATGATATCGAAATAAAAGCGTAGAACGCCTCAAAAGATGTTATAGCTAATGCAGATCCACATTTGTTATACGAATTGGACCATAAATTCAAGACGGGCCATGGAAATATTACTTACAAAGTAGATGGCCCTAGTGGTGTGCTTGAGGCAACATCTATCAGGTAAACATTTATAAACGGTCTGTCTCGCGGAGAGACTACCCCTTTTGTCGGGAGCCAGGTTGTTTTAAATCACATCTCGGCTGCCTTTAGCGCGTAAAGAAGCAAACAGGGTCGGTTTGTGCCGAATAAAAAAGCGATAAATTAGCCTGGAACTATGTGGCGGAACAACATCTGGGGCTCGCGGCGCTGATTTATTTGGGCTTCGCGCACAACACGGAGTGATAAACGGTCCAATGCGGACGGCCCCTTGGGGAGAAGGGCAGTGATGAATAGTCGGCAGTTGGCGCCCTGCAGTGTAGCGTCTTCCCCGCGCGCTCCCCTGGGAGTCTCGAGGCGCTGGGGAGGGACGGTTGGCCGCAGAGGGGCTGTGTTTCAGCTTTGAAGGAAACAGCTGCTTAGAAGGCCCGCCTTTGAATGAAAGCTGTCTTTCGTTTGTAATGCCTAATTTTAATTAGGGAAATGCGGCGAGAAATCGGTGTTCTCTAAGAACCATGCTGGGGTTTTTCCGAAAAGCCGTGTTTTGCTCTACAGCAGGATGGAAATCGAGATAATGAGTGCGTCAGAAACCTTTGCAACGGAATCTTAGTGATCGGGTAACCTGCGCTGGTGTCAAAGGGCTTCTAGGAAAGTCAACAGGGAAATAAACACCATCTTCCACAGCACAGCAAGTCAACAGGGAAACAAACACCATCTTCCACAGCACAGCACAGCACGTCACAGGGGACCTGCAAAATACCCCTCGCCCCCCTTCAGGGAACTTCGAGAAAATAAAGAGCCAGGAATTGAAACAAGTATTATCGAAGCCAATCTTTATGACTTTTGTAAAGTGAAAGGCTTTCTTACTTAGACTTTTAAAAGGCGATTCTCAAAGAATCCCATGGACCGTAGCAGTGAATGTTTTCTTCCCACACGCTGCACTGATAAGCCACAGACAAAAGCAGTCAGAGGTCCAACCTTTATTAACTTAATCAAAACAGTTCCCATACTTTTTATTTAAAAAAAAGTCCCTGAACGGTTGAGTTGCTGCAGGTAGAAAATGAGAACAAGAACTTTCTCTATGATGAAGTGAGAGAAGGACGATGCAGAGTAGCAAGCCTTCTGTCCAGGATCCCTGTTCCTGAAAGAAATGTAAATGTGTGCAATTAGTTAATCAGCAGATCAGCAGGCTGCTGGGACCCAGTATATGCTTTAATTGATAGAATCTGAAATTTGTTCTTTTACTGGAAACTAAAAAATGTGCACTAGGTCCATTAAGCATACATGTTTCAATTACATGACTTACATATATATTCACTGTGCTTTCTGTCACAGGAGTGGCCCTCTTAGCACTGTAAATAAACATTACTATCTGACCAGTGCTCTGACCAGAGTTCAAATCAGTGACTGTCCGGTAACACCCACAGACATCTGAAGTGATCGCAGTAACAGAGATTTCCTGCCAGAAAAAAAATAAATGTAAGTTGTATTTATGTGTTATTTAAGGCGTGTTCATTATACTTTATATGCAGTTATCAGTAGGTTAAAGGCCAACAAAATAGTTATAGATTATTTTGTTTTTATTAGCCATGTTCACTGACCTCGCCCCCCGCTCGCAGACCCCGCCTTCATTGTACTTAGGTTCACATCTCCATGCATTTCTTTAGGCACTTCGACCACTGGTAGCAGTGCATGCCTGTTTAAAGTACAGTGAACAGTATCGAAAACTCCTTTTACGGTTAGAGAATAGGTTTCACATGAACAGCTGCAGTTCATTCAGATGTAAAGAACAAGTGAAGCACAATCAGCATCATTAACCCCGCCCCCTTACCCTTCCTAAGCAGAAAAGAGGAATCAATTAAGCACACTGTTCTGCACCAAAACTTTCTGTTGGGAGAAACAATCATGACCATTGTACCTGTAGCTCTACAGCGGGAGGTGGCGAGGCAAAGAAGAGGTGGCGAGCCAATGAAAAACTGTGGACTGTGTTTCGGAGGAGTTGAGACAGAGACAAGGGAGTTAGTGCCTAGGACCAGACAATTGTTGTTTGGGGACACTCCCTTACTATTGTCACTGCCTCCACCCTTATAAAACTCGCAGTCCTCTGATGTGGTTGGTGGTCACCTGGGATTCCGCAGTTGCACAAACTGCCATAATAGCAATATCTTGGCCGTTAAGCTGTCGGGTTGGGGTATGGAGGCTGTCTTGGTACTTAGCCCCTCATTAGAAGTAGCCCATTAAAATCCCTGTCGTATCCCCGCCACAGTATTACCACTAACGGAAACCCCAGTGATTCAAGGGAAGAGAAATAGTGGAGAAGATATGTTTTTGAGTAAAATATTCGGTATTTAGCGTTTCCTTCCCAATTCTCACATTTTCCCTCCCCCAAACATATAATTCTGAGAGGCCCAGTGGAAAAAGTAGTGGAAACCAAGACGTCCAGGCCCAAAAAGTCACAACTATGACCACTGGAGCTTTCTCTATCTCGATTTTTGCAAGAACCTCTGAAATCAAAGAGAAAGGGAGAAAGGCATAGGGAAGACCCCAGGGCTAGAGACATGCTAAAGCATCTATTGCTATTTGGGCCTGTTATAACATCGCTGAACGATAGCATTCTCCAGACTGGCAAAAAGATCTACCACTGGAGAACCCCATGTCCTGCATATTTTCCTGAAAGCAGAAGGATGTAGGCCATAATTCTAGGAGGAAGGAATCTCCCTGTTGGGCTTGTCTGCCACAATATTGTCTATCTCCTTGACATGAATCACTGACAAGGAGAAAACTTTCTGCTTGGCTCAACTGAAAATCATATTTTCAGTGTGAGTCAGACTCCTGAACTGTATCCCCATGCCATTTTCAATTCCCTTCACAGTCTGATTTGATCCGAGGATCAAATGTCGGAAGAGCCCTTCTGTCTCTCTCTGACATTTTTCAATTTCAAGAATTCATTCTGTCCAGTAATGACCATTTGTTTTGAATGTAAAGAGATTCCATTGTGGCTCCCCGTCCATACTCACTAACATCGGTTGTAATGATCTTTGGAATTAGTAGGGAAAGAGAAGTGATTGATCTCAAATGTACTGGACGAAGCCATCACAGAAGCCCCAAACTGATTGTTTAAGTCATACTGATGCTGGCCTCTAGATTCTTAAAGATTGGATTCATGATGCTATAAAATGACGTACGAATATTCCTAACTAGAACCTTGCACAGGGAAACAATCATCACTGTTGCTGGCATGTCTCCTTGTATGTAAAACACATTTTTTGCCTTTGGAAAATCCTGTTCCAATAATGTCAACACATGTCTTTGTATTTTCATGACTCAGTTTTCAGGTAGAACCACTACATTCCTGTTGATCTGCAATGCTGTACTGGAGTCAGCGTTGACGTCTTTCATTTTATCAGAAATCCCTGTGTCTGAAGAAGCTTTGTAACTACTGATATATTGCTGCTAAGTCTGAGTCTTCTTACTGAATTTGTCTAGATACAAATTCAGGGCATATTCCCTGATGTTGCAGAATCTCTATAAGAGGAGCGTTACTTTTGTAAAGACACTTCACACATATATTTCTGATGAGTCTTGTGAATTTCGATATTAAGATATGCATTCCTGTAGATCCATGGTGATGATAAATTCTTGAAAAAGAGCTAGAGGAATTATCTTCTGTAATCAATCCATCTTGAAATTTTTTATCTTCTGTAATCAATCCATCTTGAAAATGGATGTATTGTTCACACCCAAATGTTTACTTTCCTTGGATATAGGACAAGACAATACACTCCTGATGTGTTTTACACCAGAAAGAGGATAGAATGTAATCAGTGACACTGCTCTTCCACAGGAACCTCACCTATTGCTTTCTTGTAGATCCCATCTCTTATACCTTCCCTCACTGCCTTTAATTTTCTTTACATTTGGGAACAGAAGTAAGGGTGAACTACAAACCTGGAGAACTGGATGAGAACTCTGTGCTATGCCTGAGCCGAACAATATTCGGCAACCAAAGATCCAACACATCTGGCTCCCATGTTTACACAAAGACTCGGATGAAACCTCCTACAGGTTCCACTACATCCATTTTCCCAGACTAGTCAAGATCACTGATTGAATTAATATTTATTTGAAGATCTCTGTTGCTGGAACCACTTCCTTCTTCTTGATTATCCATGACTCTTATGAGTAATTGCTAGTGAATTAACAACAGCACCCTCCCCATATATGGCAGGGATGCTTTCTGTCATGGAAGCCTCATTGACCATGGAATCCAATGATCACCAGTCATCTTTAGACCAGGAAAGGGAATTCTAAGAAGAGCTAATTATTCTGAATGATCAGTCTTCCAATACCTTAGCCGTATATAACTGTATACCAGATTTCCTCCACCAATAACCATAGTTGAACTATTGTGACCATCACAGGCAGTATCCCAGAAGAATCTTACCTGCTGCTCCACAATTGCAAACAATTTCAAACAATCATCACCTATCTGCATGGCTAATACCAGAGTATCATCGTTGCTCCCCTCCCTCAGAACTGCTGAAACAAATGTTGACTTCCAATGACATAGCTGGACCAGAAGGCTTTTTAAATTGTGGGAAAAGATTAGAAGTCTTTTCCATGTTTGGGTGTGCTGCAGGGAAGGGCAGGTTTTCTCTAATATGAACTAGAATCTGTGCTGCCTCCTCTCTTTGCACATATTTCTTATTTGTGGAGGTACCAGCTTTATCTGGAGAAGAAGAAAAGGAAGAAGAAGAATCCTGTCTTCTGCTATCCCTTTCATCAGCCAAGTCATTGGCTACAGCCTCATCAACAGCCTGCTGGACATTGTCAATATGCTTTGGCTGGTGATGACTGCTTGAAGTAGAATGCCTTGACTGGCTTTTACCCCATTCTAATGCTTCTGAAGGACTGCTTATATGGTGTTTCCTCTTAGACACTCTCTTGCCCTCCACTGTGCTATCACCAAGTATAGAAGGAAGTGCGCACAGTCTCAAATATATAGTGCAAGTACTCCATGTCTCAGTGACATGGTATAAATTGAAAGAAAAGCACAAAAGTGAAACCTATTCAGCAAAAAAGATTACCTATATTTACATGCATTACATGAAGTCACCAGAACTCGAACATTTAACCTTCAGATTGAGTCTCTTGAACTTTAACCATTAGGCTACAAATGACTTATTAATCCAAAATGAAGGAGCATTAAAAAAAAAGTGTTATTAGTAGATGTAACAGTTTGTTTGACCACACAATAGACATTCATATTTTATTACTTACTTCTTCGTCTGGGACAGAAGGAACACAGAGGCTGCTCTTACCACTACACATTCTCTTCTTTTGTCTGACCCTAAAGTGAGGAACTGGCAAATGCCACTCTACTTTCACTCTCACTCTCTCTTGTTCTTGGAAGAATATATTGCGAGACTACCTGCTGTGCACACAAAAGCTGATACTCCTGCTGCCAGTGCTGGTTGCCAGCCTGCTAACTCAGACACCAGCATAAGAGTTCCTTTGAACTTCCAATTATGCAATTCATAAAAAGAACACAAAAAGGTAAATAATTGTCTTGCATACATCTGCATAAAAGATCTGTGCCCCTCTCCAGATTACCACATAAAAGGAAAATAAAACAAAGCATCATATACAAGAGGAAAGGAGAAAAATTAAATGAAATAAAAAAAAACATGTAAACCCATTTGGATCAGAGAAGCCTGTCTGGAAGACAGACATACACAGGATGTCTTCCAGATGTATATGTCTTCTATACACATTCTGTGAAGGGAGTGTTTTTATTAGGTGTTATAAAAATGAAATAGAAAAGACAATCTGCAGAGGAGATGGGCTCTCATTATAGAAGTAATGATAGGAATGAAGACTTGGATGAGTATGTAATTTTTATCACTCCACTGACCATTTTTGACATGCATTCCAATAGAGTGTAAAACGGGAAGGCTATCAACGAACGAAATAACCTTAAGTATTGCCCGGCGATTTCGCCTCTTAACCCACAGAGTATTGATCAATAAAGAGGCAGGCGCTGGAGACTGGAAGGCAGGAAACAAGGGTTTATTTTCTCCGGAGGAGAACACATCAGATCAGACCAACAGGGAATCTTCTCGAGGTGCTCTAACTGCATCTCTGAGGCCTGGCCTCTTATACACGCATTTATGGCTGGAAGACATTCTTTATTACAATAAAGGTACTTTGAAGTATGAAAGACATCCCCGGAATCTTCCGCTTCAGGCCCATTCCCACACACCCTAACAGTGAGAATCCCCTCCCCAATCGCAATACAGGATCGTTATCAGACGGTAGGAACAGCATGGCATTCCGCCGATTCCCGGAATGCGTGTGGTGTGACGGATCTCAGGGGGTGGGTGCCTTGATCTACTGTAACTCCTTTGAAGAGGGGTGGTTCTTTACAGTTGGGGCCATAAAGTGCATCCACAGGGCGAGGTGATAGCCTGGGAACGGCCTGGACAATCGGATACGGAGGAAGAGGAGCGTCAGAGGGTGCGATAGTGAATAGGATGAAAGGGAGGTGTCGGGCAGGCACGGGATGTAATTCTCAGGGAAGAGCAGTGCAGATGGAGGGGGTTTATGGCCCATGCACGAGAGAGAGAGAGAGAGAGAGAGACAGAGCGGGGGTGACCAGTGCGTGGGGGAGATGCTTGCGAGGGTGGGGAGCCACGCTGGAGATCGACGGCGTGCAGAGAGAGGGTCTGACCAAGGCATCTAAAATGGCTGCCGTGTGCGACAAAAGTGTGGCATTGGAAAAAAGGGCAAGATGGCGCAGATAATGTTAATCAATACGAATTCATTTTCCACAGTCCTCCCTTTAACATTCCCAAGACATCTTGCTGGCCTATTTTCTATCCTTGTCTTTAGTAATAACCACAGGTAGTAAAAATGGGAGTTTAGGTGAGGGAACAGTGCATAACATATACAGTTGTGGGGTCGCGCATGTTCAGATCTAGGGGTGGGTATATTACTAGGATGATGCGGGAAGATCATAATACCATCATATCAGACAAAAAAAACGTTCTTGCAGTGAGAGTGCATTGGGTACATTTCACAGAGGCCTACAATTATTGGGAATACGAACTAGTGGGTATATCCATATGTACAACTGTCGTTTCTACGATTCTTTACCATATAAAGTTTAACGTTTTCTTCGTTACACATATACAGGCGAAGGTGACTGAGGTAGTGTCTCAACATATAAATCCTTTTTACACCTAATTGGAGCATACTCAATTCAAAGTGGTTCGGGAGAGAAATGCAACTCAATATAAGTAGCAGTTGGGGGGTGATAATGTTCAAAAAAGGTGTCGTTCTTTCCAGCGTCGTATTACAGCGGGTCATCACTGGTAGGTACTTAGTGTTCTTCCTCGTTTTCCGTTGGCACTGTTGAGCACCGGCGGTGGAGCTATGCATCCAGCTCTATTCCAGATCTAGCGTTGCAGGGCGTGGCCATTCCTTGTTTCCTGGCCAAAGGTCCTTTCGTGCCCTGTACCCTAACTACTCTTTCATGCATACCTTAGACAGGGTATCCATATTCCATTCCTTTTCATAACAATCCCTATTCTATCTGGATGCTGTGTTTCTTCTTCAAGTCAATTGTCACGAAATCCATGTGGAAAAAAAGGAGGGTGTGGGGACAATCTTTTCGAAAAGTCAAGGGAAGAGAGGGCGGAGTGGGGTCAGATCGGGAACAGACCAGGGGGACAAGAAATTCTATGCAAGTGGGCCCATTAATCGGGCTCAGAGGGCTGGGACTTTCCGGCACATGTTGATCATTGAGCAGGGGCTTCTGGTCAGCCCTTTCTTTTCTCCTTGTCGGAAATAGTGCCTCGTCCTGCGACTCTTTACCTTGCGGGTCCACCTTGGTCGAGGTTGTAGACGTTCCACTATCTGTTGCCAGGCTGTGCATCATCACGTCCGGCCCCTCTCCTCCAGCATCTGTACGGCATCCTTAAATAAGTTCTAAAAACAATCTTTTGTGAACTGGCAGGGGAAGGTAATTATACAAGTCTATTTTTCTCCCAACCCCAAGCAACTGGGGAAACATCCGTCACATTGGTGTATGCTACTAGTTTATAAACCACTTCTGAGGTGTAGGGTTGCAAGTATTTCCACAACCTTCCATCATAACCTTGTCGTTGGCGTTCGTTTTTGTTACATTTATGATCGTGGTATGAAGTCTGAGACCTATTCTTTGCAATTGTTTATCACATTCAGGTCAGCTCCTCTGGCAGAGACCTGTTCTTCTAGTACAAATCCTGCAAAGCTATACCGTCCTTCAGGGTTTTGCAATTCACAAAAAGTGCGAAGTGCTATCATCATGGGCTGACAGGTACCTTTCTGAGAAAGGAACATGGGCTAAGCAACTTTCCATTATGTCGGTATATCCGATCCTTCAGCTAAACATTTTGCTTTCAGCGGGGTCTACTGCAACAATTCTCAATTTCTATCTAATTCAACTTCATAAGCATCACTCTAATTTCTATTGGGGTGAGGGGTTACCATCTTACTTTGTGTCATAAGCGCGTTATCTAGCCGAAAGCTACAGGTAAGTCAGCAAGGATTCAGGGACATTTTTCGCATTCTAAACTCGGTGGTTCGCTTGTTAATTAAATCATTTCTGGGAACAACGGCTGGCCTGTGTCAGTTTTTAATCAACCCGTCCCTTACAACCGGGGTGCGAGCCACATTTTTCAAGCTCCAGCCCGGGGCAGTGGATACAAAACTGGGGCCATCCTGGGAAAACGGGGGCATCCGGATCACTCTAATTTGGGCATTGAGACAATCTGGACGATAAAGGTCGTGTTACCTAAGGCATTTTAAAAAAAGAAAACCACTGACATATAGTTCCCTTTTCAAGGGTCAGGTTAGGGAACATTAGTCGTCTTACCTGTCCTTTCCTTCTTGGCCAATTTAAGTTTCATCAGTGTTAACAGAAAGGAGAGGTAGTAACATGGCACAATATGATATTTTGTTTCAGTCAATTTGTGCAAATACCGTTGTATTTGGAGCCAATTGAGTCGTGTACCAGGGGTCAGGGGGGGTATAGTGGTCGGTCAGTTAGGAGCGAGTCCTCAGGGTGAGAAAGAGGGGTGGAGAGAGAGTAATGTGCAACAATAGGCTATTCAGTACACGTGCAACATCGAAAAGTGGTAAGGAAGAGAGTGGTAAGAGAGGGAGAGAGTATTTGTGTACAATAATAGACTATTCAGTGCAATACACAACATAGAGCATTACGGGTCTGTTTTACATATAAAGCATGCGGTTTGGGACGTACGAGTATTAGAACAGGACATACATCAAGTACAAAAAGGACGGACGGATTAATTTACATAAATTTCGTACTCTCGGCTCTTTGCTTAATTAAAATCAGGATTAGACACATTCCCTTTCCCGTATCTCTCAGTGATTGATCATTACGGTTGGTGGCCTGTCTGGAAAATACTTACTCCCCTTTAATTGGTCTGACGCTAGTCCAGTCGGATTTGTACTCACGGTGGAGTTCTCCAATCTCCTGCAATAGCGATCTGGGCTGATGCAAAGGAGGGGTGTCGATTGGGTACGAAATGGTACAAATCTCAGTTTTCTAAGTGGGTGGAAGAAGAAGGGGTAAATCTAGAACATAACAATCTCTAGTCCTTCGGCGGAGGAGCATTTTAGGGTTGTCTCCTGCCCGGGGGACTCTTTGTTTTGTTATTTTATTAGCTCACATGTCAACCCATTGGTGCGTCTTAGTTTGGCCTAAGAATCAGGAATGATCATACATTTGGGCGTTTCCTTTCGGAGTTGTTTGACGTTACGGCGATAACCCTCTAGGCCCCTGTGGTAAGCTATCCTCCTACGTGTCTATTTATTTGTCATATACAAGTACGACGTCCAGGCCTGTTTTCTTCCTCCCACGGGCCGCTCAGTCGGTATTCATGTCACACACAAAAAAATAAAAACATTCCTGGATCAACCTAAGCATACATGATGCAGACGTACTTACTACACGGATCATGATACATGCGTCTTCATACCGCACAAGTTATGCCACCTACGCATTCATACTGTACAAATCAGGCCACGTATGCATCCATATCGTACAAATCGCTCTTCGCCATCAGAGATAGTCTCTGCACTCAGCATACCACCCAATTGTACTAGTCCTCCTGTTGTGCGGAACACGGTGCGTAGGTCTTCTTTTGTTCTTGGGTCGAGAATTCCATTTGTAGCCTGGGGAGGAAGGAAGGAAAAAAAAAGGGGGGGGCAGCATTCAAAGCACATTTAGCGCGCATGAATACAAAAACCTTTTATTTACCACATACCCGACTTATCGGCGGTTCGCTGCATAGGTCGCTCGAGTGTGGTATTGCAGACCGCGTGTAGGAAAGGGTCAAAAGCTAGAAGTACTCAATATAAGGTGAAGAAGGTGACAGGTTCGTGTTTTCCTTTGAAGAAAAGATATGGTCTACACCGGTATGGGGCCGTCCCTATCCGTAGAGCATGGGAACTATAGGGGGCGGCAGGTTTCACTGAGGGTTTTTGAGTTTTCAATAGTACGTATCTTGCCTAAGGTCAGACTAGATGACATGCTCTTCGGTGAAGTTTAGGAACAAGTTGCCTCACTTTTACTTGCCTTTTAAATTCGAGTTTTCTTCCCCGTGCGTGTGTTCCTCGATTAGTCGTACATTATGGGACAGAATACCATACCTCATATCCGACAATCAGTTCAAGTTAAAGCAACCATTCTCTCATAACCTTAAGAGAGACAGGCATGGTGGATAAAAATATCTCAATCAATCCTAATATTCAGGCAAGGAGTCTGTGTTATCTGTATTTTTACCTTTATTGTGAAAAAACGTCAACATACAAATACGGGTCTACAACCATATAGGCTGGCCACGGAGCAGGTTAGAAACGTATAAGGTAAGGGGACATTACACTGTAGTGTATAATAAAAAAAATACGTAACAGTCGAGCCATTAATTGCAAAACTGATTGTCTAATAGTTGCAGGATCAGTGAATATTAATTTAATAATCGAAAGTATAACAGGATCAGTTACGATAAAAATCATCCAAATGCACACCGTGGGCGAGTACCACGAGCAACACTGCTTTGAAGCTACGATAATACAATAATCAATAATCGATCAAAACCACCATCAACAGGGCTGTCTGCATGCTCAGTCAGTATCCTTCCCCGCCCGATATGTGCCCAAAGACCAAGTACATATGCCGTATCAGCAAGGCTAAGCAGCCAGGGCACCGTAAGGATTTGCAGGTCCCACCTATATTGGCGCCATTTTGGCCGAGGCCTGGCAGGTCCAAAGTTTTAGTTCAAATCCTTCTAACAACCTGCGGCCGGACCAGAACCCCTTTCGGCAGTTCAAAAAGTTTGTCAACACCAACAGAAAGGACAGGCAGCATGGACCGTTACTCAAAGGCGGGGAAAGGCAAAAATCTTCCCTACCAGGTCACGCTGAGGTTCCACCGGAACTGATTGAGTTGGTAGTCTACAGTGTTCCTTGGTAATTCAGACAAAAGCTGGTGTCAGTATGGGAGCACCACCATCTTGCGGCAACTTCGTGGCCACTTCGGAGAGCGGGACAGTAGGCGTATCCCACCGCCAACGCACTGGATCAGCCTTTCTCGCAGCACCAGATGGGGATAAGGCGGCAGCTGCCCGGAGCAGGGGCACATCAATGGAGGATGATCGTGCAACAGTGGCGGTCGCCCCCACCGGAAGCCCGCGGGGGTTGAATGTCCATGACTCCCAGGGGACCTTCAGAGCTTGGACAATGTCTTCAAGAGTGTGGCTCATGCTCGAACAGGCAAGCATTCGAGTTCCAGGGTAGTCCAGAGCCGTTCAAGTGGACCGGGCCCAAACCCGGGGGGTCGGCCGCCATTTTGAGCATTCCGCAGCAGCCGCTCTTCACCCCGGCCACAGGAGCGGGTCCCCCGGCCATCCACAATGGCAGTCCTGGTGCAGCTGTCCGGCAGGTGAAATGCTAATGGCTGTCCCGCTGCAGCTGACCGGCGAGCGAAACGCTAAGAGTTGCCCTGCTGCAGCTGGTCGGCAAGTGAAACGCTAAGGTTCGGCCTGCTGCAGCTGAGGAGCCTCCACCTGGGGAGGTGGGGGAGGCCCGTTCGCGTTGCCTCCCCCCAGGGCACCCCACGCCGTCTTTTGGCGCAGCATTATAGGATGGCCGGACCAGGCAACAAAAAAGGGGGGAGCCGCCAGTAAGGCATCCCCTGCCCACAACTGGTTGGACACTACATCTGGGTGATTTGGGGGCGTACCTCTGCACGTTGGGTTGTCTCCGGGCTATCCGCACAACGACTTCCTCGGCCAGCTTACTCCCTCCATCCCAGGCCTCCACCGATGCCACATCGCCAGCTGTTGGATTTTGTAGGCTTTCTATAGCCCAAAGCCAACTAAAAAGTAGCCCAAAGTAGCCCAATGCTGCTACTCTAAGGAAGGAGGGACAGGGACAGCGTCAAGCAGACGGTGAATGCATTGGGATTGATGTTGCAGCAGGCTGTCATGTAAATATTTGTTTTTTGTTTAATAAAGCGTTTTGACATACTACTCTGTTGGAGTGTTGTATACATATTTATAATCTGGAAAATTAGCAAAAGAATGTTACTGTGTAACCAGGGAAAAATACAGCCCCATTGTTTTTTGATCTAGCCCACTCTGGCAACACCGAGTATCAGCAGACTTTTATTTGTATAGGGTTTGTTGTTATTGGGCGGGGTGGGCGGTAGGACAGACATGTTTTAGGCAGCGAGGGCGGCGGAGCCGAGCTACCTCGTGGCCATCTCGACCGCGAGCTTGGCTCCTCCCCTTAGTTTCATGTTTCTCGCGGAGGGCTATTTCCTAGTGTTTCCATTTTCGCAGGGTCAAAAAGATCCTATCAGTGGCCTACTGATTTTACTCGATTTCTTTTCTTTCCTTTTCTAGTGATTTTTATGCCATAGTTAGCTAAAAAGATACGACGACTAATCCGTATTTTATATATGTCCTTTTTATTAGGGGTGCCCTCCGGGGGAGCCGGATGATGTACCTCTAATAAACGGTCCGGGTGGAACCAATTAGCAATCAGTGGGGAGAAGATAGGCATGACAGATTACAAATGGGAACAAAGGTCCGCACTAACTATCCTTCACTATCTGCAAAGACTAGACAGAATATTGCTATCCTACGTTGTTTGCAAACAGCGAATATCTCAAAAAAGAGCTACTCTAACAATCAAAAAGGGAGCTACCCTGACAATCAATCAATCAAACAAAGAGTGGGGAGAAAAGATAGGCACGACAGATTACAAAGGGGGACAAAGGTCCGCGTTACCCACCCTTCACGGTCCACAAAGGAAGATAGAGTATTTGTACTCTTCCTCGTTTGTAAGCAGCGAATGTCTCAAAGAACCATCATCGTTTTGCAATTTGTCGTTTTTACACGACCTTACCCGGCCCACATCGGCTGTTTCTCGTCTTCGGCCTCCAGCGCCTGATAGTCCTCCAGTCTCCGATATTGCCGCGGCACTCCTGATGGTTCCCAGTCAGGACCGTAGATCACTCGAGAGAGGTCGTTTCGGAACCAATGAAGTTCGGATGATCGGCTGCCAGACGAGGGTCTATCGAACAGGAGCTCTTTCCCGATCGTTGCAGTCGTTCACTCTGTCGTCAGGACCTCTCCCACTGGATCCACGTGTCGCTGATGGGCCCCACGCTTGGGACGCCAATTGTAAAACGGGAAGGCTATCAACGAACTAAATAACCTTAAGTATTGCCCGGCGATGTCGCCTCTTAACCCACAGAGTATTGATCAATAAAGAGGCAGGCGCTGGAGACTGGAAGGCAGGAAACAAGGGTTTATTTTCTCCGGAGGAGAACACATCAGATCAGACCAACAGGGAATCTTCTTGAGGTGCTCTAACTGCATCTCTGAGGCCTGGCCTCTTATACACGCATTTATGGCAGGAAGACATTCTTTATTACAATAAAGGTACTTTGAAGTATGAAAGACATCCCCGGAATCTTCCGCTTCAGGCCCATTCCCACACACCCTAACAGTGAGAATCCCCTCCCCAATCGCAATACAGGATCGTTATCAGACGGTAGGAACAGCAGGGCATTCAGCCGATTCCCGGAATGCGTGTGGTGTGACGGATCTCAGGGGGTGGGAGCCTTGATCTACTGTAACTCCTTTGAAGAGGGGTGGTTCTTTACAGTTGGGGCCATAAACTGCATCCACAGGGCGAGGTGATAGCCTGGGAACGGCCTGGACAATCGGATATGGAGGAAGAGGAGCGTTAGAGGGTGCGATAGTGAATAGGATGAAAGGGAGGTGTCGGGCAGGCACGGGATGTAATTCTCAGGGAAGAGCAGCGCAGATGGAGGGGGTTTATGGCCCATGCACGAGAGAGAGAGAGAGAGAGAGAGAGAGAGCGGGGGTGACCAGTGCGTGGGGGAGATGCTTGCGAGGGTGGGGAGCCACGCTGAAGATCGGCGGCCTGCAGAGAGAGGGTCTGACCAAGGCATCTAAAATGGCTGCCGTGTGCGACAAAAGTGTGGCATTGGAAAAAAGGGCAAGATGGTGCAGATAATGTTAATCAATACGAATTAATTTTCCACATAGAGGGTGCCATTTTGTTTTTCCTTTTGGTGCATTAATTTCAATAGGGCATCTAGCCTTCATTGCCATGTTCAAATATCTGTGTTTCGAATGGCATATTCTTTTTTAGGGCTCGGCCCACGTCCCACAAAGTGGGCGTGGCCTAAGAGTCCTTTTCTGAGGGCTTGGAAAATCGTACCTACCGAATTCCAGAAAGCTCGTGATTTTTGCTGGCTTTTTTTGCCAGCTGCATGGCAATTGGCCCTCGCATGCGTGTGTTTTTACAAGAGAGCATGCAATAGGTCATAGGCGTTAGAGTTGCTCCGCCTAGTGCATATTCTGTGCAGACACACTAAGCAGAAGGGCATATTTCTTCAATTACCAGCTGTCAGGGCCCGCGGTAATTGAAGTTAGATGCTGGGCGCGCGTGCACCACTCTCCAGTTTGTTTTATTTCAGCTGTGTGTGTGCGCATGCTGGCTCCCGGCCAAATCTTGTTTGTGTAGTGGAAAGCTGAGCACGATGACTGCGCGTCCACCTCCGTTGCACTCGCCCCGGGCCCCCCTTGCCTACATAACATGTTTTTCTTGTGCTGGAGAGTCTGTCATTTATTGCAGTATTTTACCTCTACTTGTACTTTGTAATCTTGGCAACCGCCACACATTCCCTTTTCCTCCTGTACTGTAGCGATTGCTACCTCTATATTTTCGCTGTCCACTCTCATCACTTTTCTCATGCGTCGTAGCGTTCCTTTCGTAATTTTTTGTTAATTTGCAATGATCCCATGTATCAGCTCTGGTCCTATTGTGAAGCGCTCTGACACCTTCCGGTCAAGTCCGCGCAATCCCTTTTCCTCCTGTACTGTAATATAAAACGCGGCAGCTGCTTTGAAACTTAGTACATTTTCATGGAACGCCTGCAAGCTCGGCTGAAAGCAATGGGCAGGATGCACCATTTAGTACGAGAAACGGCTGCAAAGTCGGCTAAAAGCTGTGGGCAGGATGTACCAGTCAGTACGAGAAAAATTATTTGAATGGAACATTGTCATCTAGTGTCTTAAAAAACAAAGTTATGATATCGAAGAGTTAGTTGTAAGAACTTAACACAACCGTCCTTTTCAATATATGGTACAGAGGTTTGCAAGAGCGCTTGGACACCTTTCGGCTGTTTATCAGCGTTCCTTTCGTAATTTGTTAACTTGCAATGTTGCCATGTATCAGCTCTACTCCTATTGTGAAGTGCTCTGACGCCTTCAGGTCAAGTCTGCGCAATCCCTTTTCCTCCTGTACTGTACCGATTGCTACCTCTATATTTTCGCTGTCCACTCTTTTCAATTTTACCATGCATCCTAGCGTTCCTTTTGTAATTTGTTCACTTGCAATGTTGCCATGTATCAGCTCTGCTCCTACTGTGAAGCGCTCTGATGCCTTCCGGTCAAGTCAGCGCAATCTAAAACCCATAGAAACCCATTCCGTATCCTAGCTCCCCCACGTTCATTATTCCTGGGTCTGAGAAGTAATAATCTGAAAGCCACATACAGCTAAATTGGACAAACTGATAGTACTAGAAAACTCTTCCCTTTCCTAATTGCAAAATGAGTGTCAGTGCAGAGTGCGTGTAGAGTGAGTGCAGGTGCAGAGTAAGTGCAAAGTGAGTGCAGGTGCAGAGTGACTGCAGAGTGAGTGTGATTGGAGAGTGAGTGTAGAGTGAGTGCAGGTGCAGAGTGAGTAAAGAGTGAGTGCAGGTACAGAGTGAATGCAGAGTGAGTGCGAGTGCAGAATGACTGCAGAGTGAGTGTGACTGCAGAGTGACTACAGCGTGAGCGTGACTGCAGAGTGACTGCAGAGTGAGTGTGACTGGAGAGTGACTGCAGAGTGAGTGTGACTGCAGAGTGCCTGCAGAGTGACTGCAGAGTGAGTGTGGCTGCAGAGTAACAGTGACTGCAGAGTGACAGTGACTGCAGTATGTGAGTGTGCAAGGTAAACAGTGTGTGAGTGTGCAGGGTGAACAGTGTGTAAGTGTGCAGGGTGCACAATGTGTGAGTGTGCAGGATGAACAGTGTGTGACTATGCAGGGTGAACAGTGTGAGTGTGCAGGGAGAGCAGTGTATGAGTGTGTAGGGGTACAGTGTGAGTGTGCAGGAGATGAACACTCAAACTAAGTCCACCACACATATACATAAGACCACACACAAAACACCACACCACACACACATACACCACACACACAACCACACACCACCAGCCGTCAGTGCACGCTTTCACCAGGCGCAAACACCACCAGCCATCAATGTACGCTTTCATCAAGCACAAACACCACCAGGCGTTCAGTGCAGGCTTCCACCACGCACACAACACCAAATGTCAGTGCATGCTTTCACCAAACACACACACACACACCACCAGCCGTCAGTGCACACTTTCACCAGTCACACACAACACCAGCCATCAGTGCATGCTTTCACTAGGCGCACTCGCCACCAGCTGTCAGTGCACCCTTTCACCAAGCATACACACCACCAGCCAACTGTGCACGCTTTTAACAAGCACACACACCACCAGCCATCAGCGCACAATTTCTACAGGCACACACACCACCACCCATCAGTGCACACATCAATTGTTAACGCATCCACAATTAACTATTGTAGCAATCGCAACATGGTGCCCTTTACTTTTAAACATATTCATATAAAGCGCAGCATCCCACCATTCCTACTATTCCAATCCAACACACATATTTCCCTACACACCACATGCATACACTCCATAACACATGGCTAAAAGACATTGCCATTTACAATTCCATTAGCTCTAACTCCAAAAAATCCGAGACCTATTGCATTTCTAATGCTTGTTTTCAACTCCTTTTATTAGTATTGCAGTGAAACAGAAGTTTAGAAACATACAGAAACAAAACCACCAACTGTAGTAATGAGACCCTCAGTTGCATTATAACCACCATATTCTTTTTCATACCCACCTTCAATAAAGTACTCAGTACACCGAGTCCCTCCCATCATCCCCTCGGCATCCTGCCAGTTCTGGCTTTCAACTCTGTCGCTCTCTCTTTCACCCAGCTAGGGTCATTCTGGTGTTGCTCAACTTTTGCCCCATCTCATTCCTGTGCCTCTGAGATGGGTTCAGAATGCCCCGACCGTTTCACATTTTCCAGGATATCTGGTAGATTTACATACCGATTCTGCTGATCTCATACACCAATTTAGGTCCAATTTCTCACTCGGCTATTGTCAGAGTTGACATCGCCCCCCAGTGATGGACTTTGTCCTGTCTGGTCACAATCAGTAAAACATTACAAAATCTGTCTAGGGATTGTTCTCCCCAAACACCGGGCATCACCAGTGGTGGGGTGAGACTCAGGGTGTTCCCAATAACCAGTGACAATTTATTGCAAACTTTGTCCCACTATTCCTGTGAGCCTTGATGTCTGCATCTCCTCAGACACCTATTATCCTCTACCCTGCACATTGTGAATACTCTTGCTCTTGTGAAATATGCCCTAAGCAATATATTTTGTATCGGCCTAACCCCGTATATATGGCACCACCTGTGCGTAGCCTCTCCCCAAATCCTGTTCCCATTTATCCCTCAACGCAGTGAGGGGAGAAAGGCTATCGTTAAGAAATGTGGCATATATCTGCAATACATTATGCTTTTTTAGGTAGCCTCACTTCCAAAGAGGTTTCCTCTACATTGACCCCCAGTCTGTCTGTATATCTTTTCAAGATGTGTGTCATTTGCATGTAGCGGAAGAATTGACTCTCCGCTAGATCAAGCTGTTTCTGCAGTTCTGGAAATTATATCACCTACCCCCATCTCTCCAAACAGCCCCTATTTTAGATATATCCAGGAGTTCCAATTTCTTATAGCCCTCTATTGTTCGCAGCACTTTTAGTGCTGGTGCTTCCCAGAGAGGTGTCACAAGCATAAGCTTTTCCTTCCATCCTATTTTGGCCATTGCCTTCAGGCAGATTCTCACCACTGTTGCTGTTGGTGTGGCAGTGAGATCTACCCTACTGCTTCTTACATGCTACTCAGGTAGCTTTTTGGGTCTATGGCCCTCCTACTCGCTAGTAGGGATGGGTCCTGTTGTGATTCAAAGGCACAATCATTAACCACCCACTACTGGATGCCCAAAAGTATAGCCTTAGATTTGGGAGAGCCACCTAACCATCATGGGGCTTCCTAGTCAGGGCAGAAAATGCTATTCTTTTTGTGCCATAAAGAATAGTTCGATCTTGAGGTGCACTCCTTATCAGTAATAATATATCAAGCAATTCAGCCTAAATGCAGTGTGCACTGTTCACAATTATACTTTATCAATCTCATAAATCACATTACTGTCATCATTCTACTTTTCATAGTTATTTTAATCTTTGCTTTTTATTAATCTCTGTTCCTTTTGAGACATAATATACCATTTATGTAATTCATTAACATTCATGAAAATCACATTTAAATAGTTTCACAAACCGATGAAATGACAATATACAGTATTGTTTTTCGTACTACGTTTAGATTATCCTCCTGAATGATTCATGCCCAATGCATTTCGGGACAATTAAGTCCCTTCTTTAGGGGAAATCCTAGAACAAACAAAAAAATGCCTTTAAAACAAATATTCTGAAGTACAAGAGTGGCTCAAAATATTTTTTTCCAATATCCTTAAAACACCTGTGGTCATTATCCACTTATTTGACTACAACCATTCGTGAATATGCTGCTTCACACGTGTTCACTAGCCCTCATTCCGAGTCACTGCTATAAATTCTTTATGATGAAATAGCCAAATTTGATCAATAATAGTGGGGTAGGTACTCGTTGGTATATTGCAATCATTGTTAATAAAGTTGTGAAAAGTCAATGATATATTGCATCACTCAGTGATGCTCTCATGCTGTTGTGTTTACTTAACCACTCTTCCCTTCATAATGGTGCTCATAACATCTCACACTATGTCACAAGTGTTAATATGTGCCTACCTTGGTAATAAGTAAATACTGTGTAATCCGTTTTCTATACGTGTTTAAACCCTGACGGATGTACTAAAAAAATAAATATACAACAATAGTGTCTCATGCATTTAACCGCTGTACTACAATGTGCCTCCATCCCACAGCAGTTCCAGTGTAACTGCATCCATGTCTTAAGAAAAATCTATCTGGAACCTCGATAGGGATATACTGCAGGATACAGAGAAACTCGAGGGCAGGTTGAACATTTTATGGAGGGTCACTTGGCCCAGCAGGGATGGGGCAGCTTCCACCACTGCATCACCTCATTCCTACATCCCTCAAGTTTCCACTACAAATTTTCTCAGAGGAAACTTTCCTGATAAGTACAGGAAACCCATTAGTTCATATTTTAAGAGGTATTCCCAGTCTCTCCATCAGGTGAAAGGCAACTGATTTACTCCAATTGATGTAGATCGCCATCGACCTCTCAAACACATCCAGAATACTCATGACCCTCGGGACCGAGTCCTTAGGGTCTGCCAAGTAAAGAAGTATATCATCTACGTACAGTGAGATCACATCTTCCTAGTCTGGGTCCCAACTCAGCCCACGGATCAATGCGTCTTGTCAACATCCAGATTGTTAGTGGTTTAATTGCCGATGCGAAGAGCAGTGGGGACAGCGGGTATCCTTGACATATACCCCTACCCAAGTTAAACTCATGCAAGACCTCCGCATTGACCCACACTCTAGCCAGTGGGTCTATATATAGTAGCTCTATCCATGCCATTGAGTGTTGGGCCAAAACCCATCTTGCATCAGACTGACATCAGATAGGACCACTCCACCAAGTCAAATGTCTTCCCAGCATCAAGGTCTAGGAGTATATTCAGCTCTCTTACTCAGTTTATGTGCGCCAGGCAATCAATTTGTTTCCTCAAATTGTGTCGTGTCACCCTGTACGGCATAACACCTGACTGGTCCGGTGCTATAACAGTATCCATCACCTGTACCAGTTGGTTTGCCAGAACTTTGGCCAAGTCTCTCGTCTCTACATTTAGAAAGGTGGTTAGCCTATTGAAGGCACACTTCTCTGGCCGTTTCCCCTCCTTGCAGATAAGTACTGTGTTGGCTTGCAGTAGGTTCCTGGGCAGTTATGCCTCCTCCTTGACTGCACAAAGCTTGGTCTTGAGGGGGACCCACTATTTTAGATTTCTCACATTTGTAATATTCAGCTGGAAATCAGTCGGGTCAAGGAATTCCCTACTTTTTAACTGGGTCACAGACTCTGACATTTCTCTCTCCGTTAGAACCACTGCAACGGCGGTTCTTGGTTGCATTCCAAATTGCCGGGCTGGAATATCACTGAGGAAATTGGCCCAGTCTTCCTGATCTTCCCCTCATTTTGACTCTTATAACTGGCTCAAGTGTACTGCAAAGGCTTGAGTAATTTCGTCAACTGTTTGCATACCCTGTATATCCACCTCTGCCATTCTTCACTATAGGCCAGATCCACCAATAACTTCCTTGCTCTATTGCCTACCTCATAAATACAGGCTTGTTTATTATGGAATCGTGTTCTCACCTCTTGGGTTGCCTGGGACCTATTCTCCTGTTGCAGCAACTCTATCCGCTGCACACAAATTCCTGTGGGGGAGGCTATATAGTCAGCCTTCTTACCTCACTAACTGTTCCTCCAGCACCCTGTAGACCATCTCTCTCTCCTTCTTTTTTCCTGCCACATGGGCTGTTAGATGACCCCTCATAGCTATTCAATGGCCTTCCTATAAGTCAACATTAGAGTCTATCGACCCCGTTTTTTCCTGGAAGTAGTGTTCCTTTTCTTTGACTATTGCACTACATGCGTCCCAGTACTTCAGCTCCTAGGAGTCTATTCTTCAACCACCTTGTGTGCGAGCCTTTACCGCCTGCAGGGTCATCACTATGGGAGAGTGACCTGATACACCTCTTGGCAGGTAGTTGGAGTCACTAAACTTCCCCACCCTGTGTTTTGGCACCAAGAGGTAGTCAAGTCTGGACATAGAGCACATGAAGGTAGAGGTATAGGAATATTGCAACTGTTGGGGGTGTCTCTCCCCATAAGTCTGCCATCCAATTCACTTCCAGGAAGAAATGTAGGCATTTATCAAGTCTGGGCAGTCCATCTGACGTAGTGATCGTATCCACCATACCCTATAGTGTTACATTAAAGTCACCTACCACCACCAGAAGGGCATTGGGTTCTTCTGTTGTCCATTGTCCCAATGTTGTCCAGGCTTGTCACCTGTAAGCCAGGGGGCAAAATACAAGATACCACCACCAGGCTCATTACGTTCCACTGTTCGATTACTGCAGCCAGCCACACCTGGGGCTCCACCCAGGTTTTTGTGACATGCAGCAGCAGTGACCTACAAATTAGGATCCCCATCTCACTGGATCCCGCCATAAACCAGGCAAGTATCAGGGGTCAGTAGTGGGCACGGTTAAAAAACTTGCACTTATTACTCACCAGTTGTGTCTCCTGTAGCAGGACCAGATGTGGGTCATGTGTGTTCAGGTACTTAGCCACGATGCCCTGATTAAGTTTACTGCATTTCCATTCACTTTCCAGGAGAGCAACTTAAGTGTCAATCCCACTTTGTACAGTTGCCTCAGGGGACATGACATGTGTTTTCCAGCAATGCTGTCCTTTGTACCCAATGGTGGTGTTAAATGTATTTGAACAATCCTGCAGCCTTAACAGTCCCAACGTGCATCAACGCCTCCCACATCCTTGCATCGCAGGTGTAGAACTACCCTCCTATCCAGTGCTCGAAGTGTCTGTCACCCGCCCCCATCAAACATTCAAAACGTGAACATTAAACACAATGCTCATTGTCAATTGTGCAAAACCAACAGTTGATGGACCGAATGCCGAAAAATGTCATTCATTCACCCCAGTACAGAGATCTGGGCCTAAATCAATCGTTTTTTTGCTCGCCATTCCAGTTTGAACCTAGCCATATGCAAATCAGTCTTGACCCTGTGCCCCATGGGAACAGTCCAGCCGGAACTGCCAAACCTGGTCCTCCCTGGACTGGAAAAAAGCATCCTAGGACCGGTTTCGGGCTTTCAGCCCTCATCAGCCAGAATAGCTCGATTCCAGTGGCATGGAGAGCACAGGACTCACGTCTGAGCATACCCGTCCCACTCGGGGGTGACAAATGCAAAAACAACAGTTGATGGACAAAATACAGAACAATGTCATACATTCACCCCAGTACAGAGATCTCGGCCTAAATCCATCGTTTTTTTGCTCACCATGCCATTCCAGTTTGAACCTAGCCATATGCACATCAGTCTTGACCCTGTGCCCCATGGGAACAGTCCAGCCCGAACCGCCAAGCTAGGTCAGCCCTCATCAGCCAGGATAGCTTGATTCCAGTGCATGGAGTTCACTGGACTCACGTCTGAGCATACCTGTTTGAGCATGCTTGTTTCCTGTCCAGGGAGGACCTGGCTTGGCAGTTCGGGCTGGACTGTTCCCATGGGGCACAGGGTCAAAACTGATTTGCATATGGCTGGGTTCAAACTAGAATGGCATGGTGATCAAAAAACAATAGATTTAGGCCCAGATCTCTGTACTCGGGTGCATGTGTGACATTGTTCTGCATTTTGTCCATCAACTGTTGTTTTTGCATTGTCAATTGTGGGCAAGGATCAGTAAATCAAAGTCTGCTGCGGTCTGTCCTGTCTTGATCCATTTAGGATTTCAGGCTTGTCATGTCTAATGTGATTAGACCACTGGGTGCCTGTTCAAATGATGTCCTCAGAGGTCAATGGGGGATAACCACTGGATTCAGCAGCGTCATCTTGGTCTCCTCCCTGTTCGGAGATCTCCTCTCTGGAGTCTTCACTCTCCCCAGCAAGGGATTCCTATCAGTTAACATCTGTTAAATACTGTCTCATTGGATATCTGCCACAACTCTAACTCAGCTTGGTCTTTGGTGGCGGCTGTTGCTGGCCCATGTTACAACTTTTGGTGCTGTTGTCACTCTTATCATTCCAATCTCTGAACTCCCTCTAAGTAGTCGGCCACTGGGTGCCCATGTGCTTCCAGGTAATCCAGGCTTCTGCCGCTGAAGTGACAAAATTTGATTCTCCCTGGCCGATTATCCTGCGTTTTGCTAGGAAAAACAGGGTTTATCAGAGGTTATCTATTTTAGGTTCTGTTTTACCCCAAGAATTGTTTCACATTGGTGCTGCACCACTGCGGTATAGTCTAGTTAAATGTTGACCGCCCCCTTCCAGTTTCCAGGGGCCGTGCATCTGTGCCTCCTGCAAAATTGCATCTCTGTCCTGGATGTTGAGGAGATTGTCCACGATGTCCAACAATGGGGCCCTAGGCATTGAAGTCTACAACAACATCAAAGCCGCCACCAACTCATCAGAAAAACGAGGAAAAAAGCGATTAAAGACAGAATCTCCACTCATGCACACAACAGCAAAGAGCTCTTCAACATCATCAAGGAGTTCGCCCAACCCATCAGCGAGTCCACCAACATCCCTCCCTCACAAGACCTCTGCGACAAAACTCAGCACCTTTTTCCACCACAAAATCAAGAGCATCTACGACAACTTTGACGAAGAAAACCAACACATTTAACCCTCACCAACCACCCTCGACACCCTGAAGCAAGCGATCAACAACTGGACAGCCCTCACCACCGAAGACACACTGAAGACGATGAAGTCAATCCACTCCGGGACCCCTGCCCCCACCACATTTTCAACAGAGCCACGGACACCATCGCACCCATGCTCTGCCACACCATCAACTGCTCCCTGGGAACCGCCACGTTCTCCGATGACTAGAAACACACCGAGGTGAACCCCCTCCTGAAGAAACCCTCGGTGGACCTCACCGACCTCAAAAACTACAGACCCATCTCCCTGCTCCCATTCCCAGCTAAAGTAATTGAGAAAGCCATCAACAGCCAACTCGCCCCATTCATCGAAGAGCACAACATCCTCGACTCCTCCCAATACAGCTTCAGAAAAAACCACAGTACAGAAACCGCCCTCCTCGCTGCAAAAGACGACATCCGCACCCTACTGGACAAAAGAGAAACAGCATCCCTCCTCCACCTCGACCTCTCAGCGGCATTTGACACAGTCTCTCACCACACCCTAATACACAGACTCCATGACGCAGGGATCCAAGACAAGGCCCTGAACTGGATCTGCTCCTTCCTCTCCGGCAGAACGCAGCGGGCCAGACTCCCCCTTTCCTCTCGGACTCTACACCCACCACCTGCGGAGTCCCCCAAGGGTCCTCCCTCAGCCCTACACTCTTCAATGTCTACATGGGTCCGCTAGCCACCATCGTCAGAACCTACGGACTCAACATTGTGTCGTAAGCAGATGACACCCAACTCATCCTCTCCCTATCCAATGAACCCAATACCGCCAGACACAATTTTCGAGAAGGCATGGAAGCCAACGCCAAATGGATGAAAAACAGCTGCCTACAACTAAACACCAACAAAACAGAAGTACTCATCATGGGCCCAAACCCCTGTGCATAGAAAAACACCTGGTTCTCCCCCCACCCTCGGAAGCCCCCCCACCCCCACGGGCCATGCAGGGAACCTTTGAATCCTCCTGGGATCCGAGCTCAAAATGGACCGCCAGATCAACTCCGTCTTGTCCTCCTGCTACCACACCCTCCGCCTCCCATGTAAGACCTTCAAATGGACCCCCCTCGAACACAGAAAACCGTCACTCACGCCCTGTTCACCAGCAGGCTTGACTACAACAACGCACTCTATGCAGTAATAAATAAAAACCTCACCGCAAGCTTCAGAACATCCAGAACGCTGCCGCAAGACTGGTCCTCGACCTGCCAAGACACTGCCACATCTCCCAGCACCTGCGCACACTCCACTGGCTCCCCATTGAAGCTAGAGTCACCTTCAAGATGCTCACCCACGCCCACAAGGCCCTCCATGACTCTGGACCAGCATACCTGAACAGCCGACTTAAATTCCTTACATCCCAGAGGACCCTACGATATGCCCAGCTCTCCTATGCTGTGGTTCCCCCACGCCAGAAAGACCAGATCGGGAGGCCGCTCCTTCTTCTTCCTCGCAGCCCAAGCCTGAAACGCCCAGCTGCTCCACCTCAGACAGACAACATCGCTCCTCAACTTCACCAGAAACCTCAAAACCTGGCTCTTCAACAGACCCCTCCATTGATGGACTTGAGCCTGCTAGCCCCCCCTCGCGCCTTGAGACCCTTAAGGGGGAGTAGTTGCGCTTAACAAACGCCTGATTGATTGATTGATTGATGGCTGTCCTGGGATCCTACGGGCATGTTCCAATGTAAACCATTTGGAGGTTTTGTCCCCCAGCACCACCGAGGACAGCAACTCCCCGAGGAACAATTACATACAGGGGCATTCAGCTTTCTCTGAGACTCCTACTAGTCACTCATTGTTCCAGCAAGACCTTCCCTCCGCATTGTTCCTTTTTGCCATCAAGGTGGCCACCTCCTTTACCAGTGTCCGGATGTAACTGGTGCACTCTGATACTGTTAGTCCATCCTGGGCAGGGGAAGATTCTGTCTACAACACTTTATCTGTCTGCCATCTGTGGTAGGCTTTCAGGATACTCACGTCTTCTGCGGCTGCATCAATATTCAGCTCCAGGGCCACTTGTGTGTCTTTTATGGCCACCAGTATTGCTGCTTTGTGGGCCTCTAGGCTCTTGAAGGCAACCCTTTCCTGTTGTCCCGCTCCCAGATGCCCCATTCCAGGTGATGTCTTCCAACTGATGGACCATGGAGGTTTTCAGGGGTACCATCTCTGGGCCTCAGGTCAAGAGTTGTTTCCCAGGCCGTAGATGCAACAGTGCATGGGGGATGGGTTCACGTTAAATATCTCTCCAGTCCAATCTGCTATCACTGACTCATTCAACAAGGCCACCACTAACGAGCGCCACCACCCTGCCCAACAAAAGCACACCCCTGGCCTCCATCCATCTCTGTTACTGACTTATGAACCAGGGAGAGGTTAGTGTTCATGTAGCTGCCAAACCCCTTCTCTATCTTGAAGGGGGACAAAAACATGTGAAAGGTATCAAAGTTGCCTGCCAATTAGAATTACCACTGTCTTGTCTTGGTTTGGCTTGAGGTTGTTCAATGTATATAAAATGTAATTTTCAAGTGATATCTATTCACAAAGGTGTATTCAATGTAAGGTATGTTTTTAAAGTTGATTTGCTTATCATATGCATAGATGTAGCACATCTGTCTGAAGGAAAAGGCAAAGGAGTGCTAGGTAATAGGCAGGTGCAGCAATCACTGCATTTGCCTGCAAGGGAGTGTCTATTTTATTTTATTTTATTTATTTATAAAATGTTATATAGCCGAACATGACCCTAGAGGGTATCAGAGCACTTTACATTACAACATTCGGAAACATTAGATGGTTGAGGGGGAAATATACATATATTCAATATTCAACATTCAATACAAAAAGAGGTAGACAGTGGTAGGTAAGATAACATATGTTGCTAACACTAACGTATGATTTAAAGTTTTAGGATGTTAATTTGTTCATTAGAAGCATTTTCACTTCTTTTTTGAAGGAGGAGGAGGAAGGGATCAATCCAAGCTCTATATCTCCTCTTCTAAGGGTCACCAACATCGGGTGCACTGACGGTGCGCCACTTCCATGTGTGCACCTCCTAACATCTTTGTTACCATTGCATACACATATCTGCTCATATCTCCACAGCGCGGGGACACGCCGGGATGGCGTCACCAGGCGCTTTATAAACTACTTTATTATTATTATTATTAATACAGCGTGATCATAGCGTCAAAGGGTACCCTCATTTGGATGGATCGACACCACCAGGTAAGCGAGAGAAAGTCATGTACCGCTTGTAAGAGTTATCACATAACATGTAAAGCGCTCCGATACCTTCGGGTCTAGCTAGTGCTATATAAAACTCAAAATATTAATAATCGTGTGATCTCACTATCCGATATGTTGAACCTGTGCAATCAGTATTACAGAAGGTGCTGAACAAGTGCCCGAGGATCCTTCTGCAATACCAAAGTGTCCTGGGATGCAAAAAACTGGTGCTCATGCTCGTTGCATCCCTGCCCTGAGGATTTTCTCTAATTCTTTCCCCAGGCAGGCAATTGGCTCACTTGGCAGTTGGAACGAGACCCAGAGAGCGGGATGATGTGCGATGACCCTTTCTAGAGTTTCACCGTGGGGATTTAAAATGTTAGCAGGAGTAACGATTTTGAGAAGAATATTAATGTGGAGATATGTTACTCTAATTTTGTTCATTAGCCCCCTGAGAATAGCTCAGAAAAATGTATAAAAAATGAAGGAGAGAAATATTGATAAATTATAAATATAAAATGTAAAACAGCTTCATACAGTCAATGCGCCGCGAACACAATAGGAGTGATGTATTGCCTTGTGTTGTATTCTGTGACGCTCTTCTGAAACCGTAGCCATCTGTCCTGTGAAATTCGTTTCCCTCTGAGATATTTCCAGAACAGTGAGTTATTTTGCAACCTGGGGTTAGCTATGATTTGCTATGGTTTCGTTTGTTTAGCCTTCGACTCCGACGCCGGGTATTTCATGAACAAAAACAGTTCCCTTGATGTTATAACAGATGAACCGGAACTCCTAAGAGGTTTCCACACTCAGCGGGATTCTGACCTTATTATTTATGGAGCGCTCAGTAACAGTTCCAGAGAAAAATGTTCTTTAAAAAGGAACTAAACATAACACTGTCCAAAATAAAAAAAGGAAAGCTGGGATTCTAGCTATGTGTTGTGTCTGTAGCAAATATTGCTAAGCACAAAAATGCATTGCTTCTCCATTTTTCCTAATGTGAAAAAATTAAACCTTACTAATTATGCTCTTGGTAAAATTAAGGAAAAACAGAAAAATAACTTGGGTAGACAAAATGTCGCTACATTATTGTTAAGTTACTAACTCAGGTGCCAATTATCAACAAAAAAAATCCACCCTCCCATAAGTGTACAACTACAACTTGTGCAGGTTTACTCTCTCTCTCTCTCTCTCTCTCTCTCTCTCTCTCTTCATTATTTTTTTAATTTAATTTATAGAATTGATTTTAGTGGAACTGTTGTATGTTACCTGGCATGCACCTCTCAGGTGACAGAGTGGAAACTCTGCAATCATCTGGTTACCACAAGCACAGTTGCACCACACATCAAAATTAAAGCAAAAAGAACAATTATATAGTCCATATCCAATAAAGATGTTCTTCAAGCTTTCTCTTTTTATTCCATTTCCAGTGGATTAAAAAACTGAGTAAAACTTTATGACTTTTCACACAGTACAGGCTGAGAAAACCTGAAGAACATCTTTATTGGATATGGACTATATAATTGTTCTTTTTGCTTCAATTTTGATGTGTGGTGCACCTGTGCTTGTGTTATGAACTGTTAGGTTCCCAAGGGAACTAGCACTGTGACGGTGGGTGAGATTCAGTGTGCACACAGACCCCAGTAAGTATAGAGGGGGCAATACTGGTAGAGGGATAGCAGGTTAGGTGCTGTTAGTTAGAAGGTTCCACTGTCAGGTCTGCCTGTTTACACACTCATCTGGTTAGCATGAAAGAGCATTTGCTCATTTATTTTGTACTACATTTTACTCAAAATGCAAAATGTTTTTACATATGGAGAAATGCGTTCCCTTACACAGCTATAATAAATGGGGGTGTTACCTGACTTTTCCTTCTTCAGCACACCATTTTCTCCTGCCTTTTTTTTAAATGAGGTTTATGTGTTCATTTGAGGCAGAAATTAATTGTAAATGTTAGAGAATGCCCACTAAGTTAGTTGCAGTGAACCCTCCTTCAACAATCATTAGGGAACATTTATCCGCCCATTCTTCATCCACGCAGAGAAGAGGAGAAAATTGCACCCATTTGGTGGATTTTCTGCTGCCTTCATTGGAGTTTGTGCTCACAGTTGTGCACATATTTAAATTCTTGAAATCAGGACCCATCTGTAGTGAGTGAAGAAAACAACTTTTTGTCCACCTAGGTTTCATGAGGCTATTTCAAGTTTTGTTATCAGGAAGTCCTGGCTGTCCCCTTCTCGGCATTTGGCAATCCTTTTTAGGTCGAGCCTAGCGTTGCAGCGCACGCATTGCTCGCTTTGCGACGCATGCTGTAGTTGGGTATGTTGTGGAAGTGTCGTAGAAGCCTTGCCCATATTTTTCATTGGCTGGTGGCATTGTCTTTGGTAAACGCTGGCTTCCAATTCAATATGAGGCTTCTTAGCACCTCCTTGTTACCGCCCTGTCTCCTTTCGTGACCGTCCATCAGGACTGGATCTTTTACTTGCGGCGTTACACTGTCTCCTTCAATAGTCTTAATGGTAAGCACTATGTTTTTTCAGCCGGCTCTGGCAATGGCAGCTACGTGTTTATTTTTGCATCGCGCTTTCACTTTATCAATAGCTGCGGCCCCACCCAGCGAGTGCTGTTTGGGGCGACAGCTATAGTAAGGTCAAAGCACGATGCAAATCTAAACACAAGTGCCTGCCTTTGCGCAATGGCAACAGCTTGTTTTTGTTTGGCAATAGATCCCATGCGGCGCTCTGACATGCCACTTCTGGCAACTGACAGCAGCGAAGAATGTTGGACACGAGGGGCAAAAGCAGCACCTCGGGAGGGGGCTCGAGAGGTCGCTGGCAGAGCGAGGGGCAAGCAGCGTGTAAAACAAAGGAAGAACCGGGCTGAATGCGAGACAGGGCGTGATGGCTTCAATCTCTCCCTCGTCCTACAGCGTCCCGCTGCTTTAATTGTGGGGCACCTTTTCCTCGGCCTCTCTGTCGAGTGAGGGGAGCGTGTTCCTGTTCTACACAGAAAACAGCAGCGGCCACTTCCAAACACTTGGTGGGGAGCAGCAGCAGCAAGTGGACCCTGGAACTTTCCTGCAAGTCCATCAGGTAACCGCAGATGTACTGCGGACGCTATTGAACTGTGTGATTATTGTTGAGAGAATATCTGTTTACACAAAATCCATATTCAGTTTATGTCTTATCTGTATATCACGCTGCCATCTTCTTCCTCAATACAAGCACTTGTACAAGGGCGGAGAAGGGCTGGGCGGTTCTGCTACTTGTATTTTTCATTACCACAAATATGGGTTTTTCAGACGTTGCAAGCTTCACCACACAGCGTGTAGGCATCATGACTCAGAGGGAAGACCCTATGACATTTCCTTCCATATGTTTTTAAAAGGCACGCCTGGAAAGTATTAGATTCAAAATTGAAATTTAAAGCGACAGTACCCTAAAGACAGGTTAGACTGGATACACCTCTGTCTGCTTTCATGACGGTATACAGACAAAATATCGACTCCAAAATATCGACTGGACATAATATCGAGTTTTAAATATAGACTGGACAAAATATCGACTGGACATAATATTGACTACAAAAATATTGTTTTTCAGGTAAGTGAAGTAATATCGACTGTATAAAATATAGATAGCAAAAATATCGAATTTTTAATAATATATAATATTTTATAGTGTATTTTTATGTAATAATATGTGTGAAAAGTGTGTATTAATGTTATAAAATATTTTATTAAATGAATTTTGTTTTTATAATATTTGCGTAATGTAATTCTGTAGCGGGTTGTGGGTTTATAGGGGAATAGGGTGGGAAGTAATTTAATAATAATTAATTAATTAATATATGTTTGTTAATATTTTTAATTAATAATTAATTGATAATTAATTAATATTAATTAGTTAATTAATTAATATAATTTTGAACATATTTTGTATTAGTAATTAATTGGTAATTAATTAATTGTAATTAGTTAATTACATTAATTAGAGTAAATTTTTAATATATATAATTTTGTGTTATTTTTAAGTAATTAATTGGGAAAAAATAATATTAATTATTAAAATAATTACAGCTAATGTGCTAATATATTTACTTTATTGTTATTGTTAATTAATAATTAATTGGTAATTAAATAATATTGATAAATTTTGGGTAAAGGAGCATTTTTAGGGTTCAGGGTCAGTTTTCAGTTTTAGGGTAAAGGGGTATTTTTGGGGTTCAGGGTCAGTTTTCAGTTTTTGGGTAAAGGGGCATTTTTAGGGTTCAGGGTCAGTTTTCAGTTTTAGGGTAAAGGGGTATTTTTAGGGTTCAGGGTCAGTTTTCAGTTCATGGGTAAAGGGGTATTTTTAGGGTTCAGGGTCAGTTTTCAGTTCATGGGTAAAGGGGTATTTTTAGGGTTCAGGGTCAGTTTTCAGTTCTTGGGTAAAGGGGTATTTTTAGGGTTCAGGGTCAGTTTTCAGTTCATGGGTAAAGGGGTATTTTTAGGGTTCAGGGTCAGTTTTCAGTTCTTGGGTAAAGGGGTATTTTTAGGGTTCAGGGTCAGTTTTCAGTTTTTGGGTAAAGGGGCATTTTTAGGGTTCAGGGTCAGTTTTCAGTTTTTGGGTAAAGGGGTATTTTTAGGGTTCAGGGTCAGTTTTGGGTTTTTGGGTAAAGGGGTATTTTTAGGGTTCAGGGTCAACAAATAAGATTGTAAAAAATTATTTTTAATATTTTCATTTATTATTTAATTATTATAATTTAATTTAAGTATTTTTAAGTATATTTTAGTAATTAAAATTTAATATTAATTTAATTTAACACTGTTTTTAATAAAGTCGATATTTTTTACATCTATATTATTGTTAACGATATTTTGTACTCGATATTTTTGTACTTACCTGTTTGTAGATACAAACTCGATATTTTGACTGTCGATATTTTGTCCACGATATTTTGGCAAGTCGATATTTTGTCCCTCGATATTATTTCAGTGATCCTTTCATGACGCAACATTGAGCCTCTTGGTCTTGTCAGCCACTGCACAGAGCCTGTATAATATGCATGCAGGTGGCAGCATTGTAAAAATTTGTAATAATATGCTTTTAAAAGGTAACCTTGAGAACTTTGCAAAAGATACTGAGGTGAATTATACATTCTTGCTGAAACTCATACAGTTATGGTCTTTTTTCATATAAATCTACCAGGCTTACGAGAGCAGGTTCCATGTACAGGACAGCACATTCAATTTAAGAAAATTATATTGTAATAACTAATGAGCACGAAAGAAAAACATGTTGACAAGCTTCAAATGGAACTAACGGAGTTACATCTATAATAATTACATATGATGAAGCAACTGGATGCTTCAACTGTGGGAGGATTACAAAAATGACATTCCTCCTAAGCAGCTTTTACAGTAGCACTGATGACTATTAGGCCTTTGTTAAAGCCATTTAGAGTGTAATGTCCTGTAGCCTCTTAATGCATCATTGGCCGCTGCTCATGCCTCTAAATCAGGACAAGACCAAAAACTAGCATTATTAGCAGGCTCTGTGGCAAAGAATGTTACATTAGCACTTTTAAAGGAGTGTTGAGATAAGAAAAGCGTATTGCATTCCTCCGGTGAATTCAAAAACTATTTTTATTAACTGCACTGAACTCTATATAAGAACACACAGGGTTTCAAAGCACTGGCAATGAGCTTATAAGTAAGTGTGAAAGGCTAGTGAGCTTGAGAGACAGAGACAAGGGTGGGGTGGCAGTGATACTATATGTATGTGCTAGCAGTATTATGAGGTTTTATGCCCTGAACATACTAATGTGTCCTCATATGTGGCCTAAACACATACATCAGCAGAGGATCTACGACCATTGCTACTGAAATTATAGTGCAGGAGAGGGCCACATTACATGGCAGTGCTTAGTGAAGGATACCCCAAGAAAAGGCAAATTATGTGGCATAATGCGGTACATTTTGTAATAATATTACTTCATTATTTTATCATTTTAGGTCGAGCTTAGGCAGCAAGCATGTTCTGTCTGCAAGACATGTTATTATCTCCTCTATTGGCTTTTGACATGCCCATGAATTGCCATTTGTTCGTTGTTGTGTCATTTAGAAATGCAGGGTTTTTATTGGTACATCTGGTCTGATTCTCCCTTCTTTGCATGCTTGGGTCATGCCCAGGCGATTTCACTCATTCTTTGATTGCGTTGGCCATCCCAGTCTGTGGTTCCTCCTGGTCAGCCTTTTTATTTTGTAGGCTGTCAACATCGTTTTAGGCTTTCAGGCCTTTTCACAGAGCAGTGCTCTGTTCCACACCTGCAAAGTGGCAATTTCTGTCCAGTAGCTCTTGAGCTCTACCAATAGCTCTAACTTAGTCAGTCTCACTCAGTCAGGATATCTTTATTCGACTTATTCCAAGTCATACAAAGAAACAGAAACAATAAAAAGCATAACATAGGATACATACATAACCTTACGTTTTCCTAAAAAGCATCAAACTACATGCACGTTTAAAATACTATATACAAAATTAAGAAAATAAATTTTCAGTTCATATCAAGAGAAACATAGTAACCCTAAAATTGCTAAGGCAAAATTTGACCAGCAGCTTTCACCCTAGCAGCAGCCACTAGAAAATTAGCAATGCAGAAGGTTGTGCGGGGATTTGTCAAAAGCTGTAAATAAAGCAGCGCCGGGCGTACCTGTGTAAAACCAGCCTCTTTCAGGATGGGGAGCAAATATTTTTTCCTCTGCTCATGATACAAGCTACAGAACATGACAAAGTGCATTGTATCCTGCACCGAAAAATCATCACAACTGCAAGGTGGGGCTAGGTCTGGCTTCTGCCATCGCTTGAAAGAGCCTAAGTAAAAATGTAACAGGTTAAACCTAAACTTTGTCAGTAAGAACCTATGATAAGGGAATGTAACGAAACTGAGATAAGGTGCAAGAGAGGGAGCACTAACCAAAAGGTTGTGTGGCCTAACTGTAGGCTTCAGTAGTTCAACATCCTCGCGTCGCGCTTCCTTCCTTTCCATGAATGCCTTTTTTATATGAACTATGTCCAAAGCCCTGATTTTTTCTGGGCATGAAAAAAGTTCTGGGCGACCCAAGTCTGTGAATGATTTGATTAGATAGGCCAGCCATGGAATACTCCTATGTTTGTTTAAAGAAAGAACATCTTTCAATATTTTATGGTTCAATGGGAGGTCTTCGTTCAACCACATTTTCAACCATAGGATCAGGGGCGCTAGGCTCAATGAATCCGACAAATAGGGTAAGCCCACCTCTTGATGAATCGAATAAGTTGGGGCTGACTGGGGTACAGAGAGGAGAGATCTAATGAATCTGTTTTCTGCTCTCTGGCTAGGATCAAGATTTACATAGCCCCACAAGGGAGATCCATATAGTGCGATGGCCACAGGCTTACACTTATAGATCTTTAGAAGGGCTTCCATGGGCCTAGCTCCCAACTTACCCGCAAAGCCCAAGATCGCTGAGGAAGATCTACTTACGGCCAACCTTTTTGCTCTTATCTGTGGCCCCCATGTTCCCTTTTGGTCAAACAAAACGCCCAAATAGGGGAATGTAGTTACCTTTGAAACAGGGACCCCACTGCAAAAGAATGATTTATGACTTTTTTTGGTACACTCACGCCCCATTACCATCATATGTGATTTGGAAACATTAACCTTCAGGTCCAAATTATCCATAAAAGAACCGAAGGCATCCAATAGGAGCTGAAGTCCAACACCAGTACGGGCGATTGTTAAAAGGGGTTCCAAAGACAACCGGTAACCAAAGACCCCTTTATGTTGCCCGGCGGTATCGCCTCTATGACCCACCAATATTAATCAATGAAGAAGCAGGCGCTGGAGACTGGAAGGCGGGAAACGAGGATTTTATTCTCTCCGGAGGAGAACACATCAATTCAGACAGCAAGTATCGTCACGAGGTGCTCTAACCACATCTCTGAGGCCTGGCCTCTTATACTGGAGTTTACGACCTTTATTACACATAACACATTCTCGCAATACTTTAGTACTAGAAAGAACATCCTCGGAATCTCCCCTTCAGACCCGTTCCCACATACATTTACAGTCGGATTCCCCACCCCGGTCACAACAGGTGATAGTTGTCACACAGCAGGGCATTCCGCCGATTCACGGAATGCATGGGGTTGATCGGATCTCATGGGGTGGGGGCTTTGATCGGTTCGGGGGTCTTTTGATGGGGAGGGGAGGCTTCCTACTGTACGGGGTAATAAACAGTATCCGCAGAGCCAGGTGGCGGTCTGGGAACAGGGAAGACAAACGGGAATACAGGAAAAGGGGGTTTGCATCAAAAGGGTTTGAGGCCATGAAAGGAATGAGGGGAGGTGTCGCGCTGGGAACAGGATGAGATTCAGTGGTGAAACTGCGCTGGAGAGGGGTTTATGACCCAAGACATGAGAGAGCGGGGGTTGTCAGTGTGCGGGGGAATGCTTGTGAGGTTAAGAGAGAGAGAGAGACGCGCTGGCTATCAGCGAGGGGCAGGGAGGCCATGGCATTCAAAATGGCTGCCGCTTACGCGCACGACTGGGCTCGAAAAGGGGGCAAGATGGCGCAGATAATGTTCACCAAGATTGTATTCATTTTTCACAGTCCTCCCTTTAACATTTCCAAGACATCTTGCTGGCCTATTTCCTATCTACACCTATATGCAGCAATCACAAGTAAGGGAGAGGGGACTTAGGCAAAGGAACTGCGCATATACATCATTTTATAAACATCACATTGAAAAATCTCATCATCTAGTAAGCGGGTTCATTGTTAAGTTGGTTGCAGGAAAAATCATCATAATGCAATATCAGACTAGAATTACACAGTGAGGGCGTCGGGTACAGATCATAGAATAAGAACTGGTGAGTTATCATATAAGTAAGTCCTTTGTATACGGCGGGTGCATAGTCAGTCCAATGGCAATTGGGAGAGAAAGGAGATACAGTAAAAATGTCAGAGTTCTCGTTGTCCTTTGTCGTCTTCTGTCAGCACTGTTGAGCATCTGGATTACCTATCAACAGAAATGTTCATGTGGATTGAGTCGTTGGAGGTCTGCGGGCAGGGGTACTTTTTGTTTTGTTTCGCCAGACCCCATAGGAGCAATGCGTTACGGTTTTGGAACAGGTGCACTTTCTTTTGTAGCGCAGAGCATTGATTTGCAATAAAAATGCGATTGTTCCAGAATTGTGAGATCTGTTCGTGTCTTGAGTCTCTGTGATGGGCATTTCCTGTTGCTTCCATCATCTTCAGGGTGTTTGGTAGCGGGCAGAACCACAGACTTTGTTTATCTTTTCTTCGGGGGCGACCCTTGGTGGAGTTCTAGGTCACCGTTCTGGGGTTTAACATAGTTCGTGGTCTATTTAGTCGGAGCTCCCTCCCTTCTGACGCAGGGAGTACTCTTCTCTGGGTAGCTCAGTAGGATTTGAAGGAACTTGGGAGTTCGGATGGAAAGGTGCGGGTGTGAACAGTCCTTATGGTAGGTCGGAGGAGGAGGGGATGGAGCAAGGCCAAGTCGGGAACAGATCAGGGGGAGGCGGAGAGTTTTCGACAGGCGAGTCCGTAACCATGTTCAGAGAGCGGGGGCTTTTGGCACACGTTGATCATATAGCAGGGGCTTCAGGTCAGCCCTTTCCTTAGCTTTGTCTGAAACCATGCCCCGTCCGGCGTCTCCTTACTGCTGTGGTCTCGCCTCGGCCTCCGTCGCTGATGTTCCACAATCCGCTGTCAGGCCGCGTGCTCCCACATCCGGTCTCTTTCTCCTCCGACAGTGATACCCTTAAATGAGTTTTGAAAAGACAGTCTTTAGAGATATTGCAGAAGAAGGTAATTACATAAGTCTATTTCTCTCCCAACACCAAGCAACTGGGGTAAGCACTCGCTACATTGGAGATTCTTGTGGCTGACGTATAAACAATTGATGATGGGTTTGCTGATTTCCTTACAACTTCCTTTTGTTGGCTAATTCCTTGACGCTTTGATGATTATTACGTTCATTTGTCATATGTCTATTTATAGTAGATGTCAGTTCTTCTGGCAGAGACCCGTTTCCCTAGTACTAGTCTTGAAAAGCTAGGCTGGTCTTCAGGGCCTTGTGTTTTACAAAAAGTGCAACGTGCTATTCACCATAGTCTGATAGGCATCCTTCTGAGGGATGAACATAGGCTAAACAAGTCTGCATTACATAAAAACATTTTATTATCAACCAGGCTTACTGCAACAAGTTCTTTCGATTTTCAATCTAATTTTCAACTTTGCACACATCCTTCTAACTTTCTATATAAATCTTCGCAACCTGGATACTACAAAAACTCGGGAGGGGTGGTTTGCAATAATTATTAAACTTATCCTCGGGGAAGGAGGGATCTTATGGACAACAATTAGGGACACAGTGAATTAGAGCAGGGGGTGTTTTTCAGGCTCTCGTTCAGGGCAGCTGACACAAACTGGGGGCATTTTGGGTAGATGGGGGTGTCTCGATTATTTCTTACAGCTTGGGGTACGGAGACAATTTGCAATGGGAATGGTCGCATTACCACAGACACATTTTATCATAGAGGCCACTGACAAATAGTTCCCTGAGGGTGGGTCAAATTTAGGGAACCTTAGTCGTCTTACCTGTCCCTTTCCTATCGGTCAATTTAATTTTCATCCATATTTTAGCAGAAAGGGAGAGGTAGTAACGTGGTGCCGATACAATTTTATTTAGGACAAATTTGTGCAAATACTTGTAGTATTTGGGGCCAATCAGGAGGCGCACCAGGTTCGCCAATTAGGTGCCAGTTGCTAGGAAAAGGGAAAGCGTGGAGGGGTGGAAGAGTGAGTGAGAGACAGACAGAGACAGAGAGAGAGAGAGAGACAATAGGCCAAACAGTACACGTGTGACATAGGGAATGACCGTGTATTGTTAGGGCTATTCAGTGCGTTACCTAACGTTTAGACGTTTCGGGTCTGTGTTAGGATGTAGAAAGCATGCAGTTTTGGGACAAAAGAGCATTAGATCAGGTAAAAAGGTCGTGAGAGCGTCTTTGTTGTGCCGTTTTGCAGCGCAAGTCCATCTTCATGCATCGGGCGTGACGTGGTTCCAGATTCCTTAGGATACTCTAATCGGGATTCTAACGTAACCTGCAGAGGGAAAAAAGGGGGAAAAAGGGGTGGTAGGGGGACAACATTCGAACACATCAAATGTATGGGCACGAAAGTCCTTTACTTACCACATACTCGTATTTATCTCTTCGGGATATAATCCCTTAGGGTTCTGGTTTCCTAAAGTCATGGGGGCAGGCAATGCGATAGGTTGTTCATGGGGAGGTTCGAGGATGGCATTAAGGATCGTGTGTAGTGAAAACGCTAAAAAGAGGAATCAGAGGTGCCTAGCGTGAGGTACCCGGTTTTGTAGATGTATCCGGCCATCGGGATCCCTAAATCATTCCCAAAGCTGTGATGTTCTAAGGCATATCAGTTCTCCGTTCAACCCTGTACCTTAATACCTTCGACCACCATATCCTTATATCAATTTATCAATTACACCGTTTTACTTTACCCATTCTCAGAGGTCAAGGTCCTTCTTCTTACGTCAGTTCCTGAGCTTAGTCGCATATCTTGGAGGCAGCGTATCATACCTTTGATTCGACCATCAACCCAGGGCCGAACAACCATTTCTCGGATAACCTTAAAAAAAGAGCAGAACAGTTGCGTACAGAAAAACCCTCCCACCGATACCCGTATTCACAAAAGTATGCGATGCCTATTCATAGCTTTTTAAAACCTTTATTTGTAGAATTATTCAGTACGTAAAATGTGAGAGCGCAATTCATATTTTGGCCTGATATGTCGTCGATGGAAGCACATACAGTAGGGGGTTTTTGTAACACAAGAACATGAAAAAAGGTCTAATTAATTATTTGCAAGTAACCAAAAACATTTCATTGCGTGACGAAGGAATCAGGGGCATTTCAGTTCATAAATGGAAACACAGTCAAGCTCATCGTAATCACATTTCCTAGATGTAAACCGCGGGTGTGCATCATAAGCGATGTTATGTATCAGTTACAACAAATATCAAAAATAAATTGTTCATTGAAATCAACATTTTACGGAACCCTTCTTAAATGTTCGCCAAGTGAACCCTCCTCCCTTTAACATCGAGTGCGCAATGGTTCGTACATATATATATATATATATCTTAGTACATCAAGTTTCATTAGCTAAGGAACACCACGAGGCATTCGTTAGTTTCCATTGATACCAGCGCCATTTTGGGCGAGGCCGGTTTAGTCCGGAAGTAGCATCAGGGACAAAATATCCCCGACAATTGGCGGTTTGGACCAGAGTCCCTTTCGGCAGTTCAAAAGAAAGCTGTGCTAACAGAGGGGCTGGTGGTGTGGACTGTCAATCAAGAGAGGGAGGGAGTAGAGTCTTTCTTACCGGGTCATGTTGATGTTCAGCCGGAACTTACTCAAGTTCGTTAGCCCATAATGTTCCTGGGTGGTTCAGACGGAAGCTGATGCAGACACGAGAGCACCGCCATCTTGTTGCTGTGCCGTGGTTATTTCATTTGAGATCAATGCAACTGTTCCTCACCGGAAGCCTGAAGGGGTCGAGGGCCCTTGGGACTTTGGTAGAATCTTCAAAGTCGAGGGGATGTTTGTCGATGGTGGGGGCTTGCGCCCAGGTGGGCAAATGCCCGAGTTGCAATTTCGGACAAAGTTACTCCAGCGGCCTAGACCCGCCTTTCGAGGGCCCAGGCGCCATTTTGGGACCCTGTGGCAGCCACCTTTGCCGTATCCATCAGGAGTGGAAGAAACTTCTTGTGATGGCGAAAGACAGAGCATCATGTTGCTGGAGCAGGACATTTTGGTTCGGGGCGCCAGGGTGCAGCAGTGGAGCCTTCGTCTGGAGAGGTGAGAAAGGCTCGTTCGTGCCGCCTTCCTCTCCCGGTGCATCCTACGCCGTCCCTTGGAATCAGGGGCGCACATGATGACCACCCTACACCCCTGATTCCGACTCTTGGGGGACCACTGTACGTCCGGTGTTCCGTAAATATGCCCGTCGGACATTGTATGTCCTGTTCTGAGAAAGTATACCAGTCGGGCATTGTATGTCCTGTGCTATGCAAGTATACCAGCCGGACATTATATTTCCTGTGCAGCGTAGGTATATGGCCGTCGCCCGGCTGGAGGACATCGGCGTCGGGCCAGGGCAGGGAAGCCTCCTACCTGTGGAGGTGGAAGAGGCTCGTCCGCGTCGCCTCTTCCTCCCTGCCCACCCTGCATCCGTTCAATGGAGGAATTCGTGATGGCCGGACCAGGAGATACAAGGGAGGGGGTCATTTTCATCCGCCCCCTCCCTACTCGCGGCCCGGGGGACGCCATCCCTGGAAGGGCAGTATGGGAAGACCATTTCATTTGCCTGCTTGGTGGAGCCTCCAGGACCTTCTCGCCAGCAATCTCCTTTTTGGCCCATGGTTGCTGGCAGGCCCCGCCCCACACGTGCTATGTGTTCCGGATGGGCGGGACCATCGAACTGTTACATTGGAGGACTTCCGGAGTGAGCATAACACGTTTTGTATTTTTCCTATCAGTAAAGTTTGTTTTAGTGAGAGTTCTACTAGTTATTCTATTTACCGTTGGTTGTGTGTCTTCTTTACCGTAATTAAATCCTAAGTTTATATAATAGACGCTTGGCTTCCTTGAGTCTTTTCTTTAACGGGGGGTTGTTTACACTGACCTGCAGTTGTGTTTGTTTTTCAGAGTGGGGGGAGCAACAGAGAGCAATCAGTCCCAGAACTCTAACATGTCGTTAAAATTGGCCTGACGAAATCTGTGCCACCGAGCATAATCAAACGGGGTGGTCCTGTCTGTTCTGTCTGCACTAGTCTGATTGGTTTTTATCTCACGTCTTTTTCCTTTCTGTCGGTCCGTCCTTTCTGTCAACCCTCCATTCTTACCTATGCTTTGCAGAGTCGGGCATTGGGCTTTCCAGTGTCCAAGACATTTACAGAAAGCACATTGGTTTTGTTTTAAATCTGTCCGTCCTGTGCGTAATGTCGGGGGATTACCTTCGGGTCGTTGTGTTCCGGGGTTGGCTTGTCGGCACATCCCTTTACACCGTTCGCTTTTCATGTCTACTCCTCGGGGCAGTGCCATCGCTGGCCCTTCCCTTTGCCTACTAGACGTTTGGAGGGTTGTCCGTCGTGTCCCTTCACCTTTTCTAAATTCGTCGCCCTCCCTTCGTCGTGCAGCCTCTTTGCGCCACATACCGAGGCTATCGAGCATAATAGGTGTTGTTTCATTCCTACAAAGGGCTATTTCTACCGTCTCTATTTTGTCGAGATCAAAGGATCCTCTCAGTGGCCACTGTCTTTCTCGATCCTTTTTCGTATATTTATGCCACAGCTCACTATAGGCTATAGCAATTAATCCATGCTTCATGAACATGTCCTTATTAGGGGTGCCTTCCAGCGGAGCCGGATGGTTCATCTCTAATAAGCGGTCCGGGTTAAACAGGCTACTAACCAGTGGGGAGAAGACAGGCATGACGGATCGCAATGGGATAATAGTCAGCACTACCTATCTTATCACTGCGCGCAAAGACTAGACAGAATATTTCTATTCTACGTTGTTTGCACGTAGTGAATACCTCATGAACCAATTCTGAGCAATCAATCAACGTTAGGTCAAAAATAAAAAATCAATATGGTCAATGGGGAGAATAAGTAGGCTCGCAAAGGTTCGCGTCACCTACCCTTTCACTATCTGTAAAGAGGGGACCTAATCTTCCCTGTTTTCAGACAGAGAATCTCCAGAAAACAATCTATAACAGTTAATCAATGTTAGGTCGAAAATAAAAAATCAATATGGTCACTGGGGAGAATAAGTAGGCTCGCAAAAGTTCGCGTCACCTACCCTTTCACTATCTGCAAAGAGGGGACCTAATCTTCCCTGTTTGTAGACAGAGAATCTCCAGAAAACAATCTATAACAGTTAATCAATGGGGGGGGGGGGCAATTGTTCAATGGGGAGGGGGAAAATAGGTCCGACGGGTGCGTACCTATCCTTCGCTGTTTATAAAGGGAGAGCCTGTTGTTTCTCCGTTTGTAGACAGTGAATCTCCAATAAATTAACAAAGAGTAATACTAGTATTTTCACAACAATTATCAATTACTTTCAATTATCTATCACTTTCGCAATTCGTCGTGTCTACACGACCTTACCCGGACCGCATGGACAGTTTCTCGTCTTCCGAATCCAGCGCCCGATCGTCCTCTTCTCTCCGTATTTCTCGTGGCACTCCTGATGGTTCCCAGTCAGGACCGCAGATCACTCGAGAGAGGTCTGTTCGGAACCAGTGAAGTTCGGATGATCGGCTGTCAGACGAGGGTCTATCGGACAGGGTACCTTCCGATCGTTGCAGTCGTTCACTCTGTCGTCAGGACCTCTCCCACTGGATCCACGAGTCGCTGATGGGCCCACCCAGGGACGCCAATTGTTAAAAGGGGTTCCAAAGACAACCGGTAACCAAAGACCCCTTTATGTTGCCCGGCGGTATCGCCTCTATGACCCACCAATATTAATCAATGAAGAAGCAGGCGCTGGAGACTGGAAGGCGGGAAACGAGGATTTTATTCTCTCCGGAGGAGAACACATCAATTCAGACAGCAAGTATCGTCACAAGGTGCTCTAACCACATCTCTGAGGCCTGGCCTCTTATACTGGAGTTTACGACCTTTATTACACATAACACATTCTCGCAATACTTTAGTACTAGAAAGAACATCCTCGGAATCTCCCCTTCAGACCCGTTCCCACATACATTTACAGTCGGATTCCCCACCCCGGTCACAACAGGTGATAGTTGTCACACAGCAGGGCATTCCGCCGATTCACGGAATGCATGGGGTTGATCGGATCTCATGGGGTGGGGGCTTTGATCGGTTCGGGGGTCTTTTGATGGGGAGGGGAGGCTTCCTACTGTACGGGGTAATAAACAGTATCCGCAGAGCCAGGTGGCGGTCTGGGAACAGGGAAGACAAACGGGAATACAGGAAAAGGGGGTTTGCATCAAAAGGGTTTGAGGCCATGAAAGGAATGAGGGGAGGTGTCGCGCTGGGAACAGGATGAGATTCAGTGGTGAAACTGCGCTGGAGAGGGGTTTATGACCCAAGACATGAGAGAGCGGGGGTTGTCAGTGTGCGGGGGAATGCTTGTGAGGTTAAGAGAGAGAGAGAGACGCGCTGGCTATCAGCGAGGGGCAGGGAGGCCATGGCATTCAAAATGGCTGCCGCTTACGCGCACGACTGGGCTCGAAAAGGGGGCAAGATGGCGCAGATAATGTTCACCAAGATTGTATTCATTTTTCACACGATCAGCACGGCGTCGTCCGCGTACAGGAGTGCCGGAATTTGTACATCTCCTGCACGCGGGACGTCCGCGTCCTGGCCACGCAGGTGTGCCCCCAGGCCATTGATGTAGATGGTAAAAAGCGTGGGGGCTAAAATGCAACCTTGCCGTACCCCCTTTAGAGACTTAAACAGTGGAGTACATCTACCGTTATTTGACACTCGTACGGCTGCAAAGAGCTCCTGATGCAAAGTGGCCATGAATGTAACCAAGCCTCATCGATGCCCAACTCCAACAAGATCGCCCACAGTTTTGACCTGTTAACAAGGTCGAACGCCGACGAAAGGTCCATAAATGCAAGAAACACCGAACCCTCCTTGGCCACCGTGTACTTAGAGATGAGTAAGTGCAGGTTAATGCATTGTTCAATGGTCCCTTTTCTCTCTCTGAAGCCGTATTGCAGTTCGGACAACCCGCCACAACCCTCAACGTTCTCCCTCAATCTGGATAGGAGGACTCTACCCAAGATTTTTACGGTTGAGTCCAAGAGGGATATGGGCCTATAAAATGCGGGGTCGTTCCGCCGTCCTTTGTTTTTAAAGATTGGAACAATGGTAGATATGGCCCATGAGGCGGGAGCTGAATTACCGGTAACTGCATTAAACACGTTTGACATGACCTCAGCCCACAGTTTAGGTGAAAACATGAAAAAGTCAGCGGGTACTCCGTCTGGACCAGGTGCCTTATGTTTAGTGGTTGCCAGCAGAGCTTTTTCCACTTCTTGAGGATTAAAGATGATAGGGTGTACGTCTATGTTGTGCAGTTTGCCTTTTTTAGTTCCTTCATCGTCGCCCCCATATACGTTTTCAAAAAAAGACAGCCAAGACTCGTCGGTAATCACGCAATCCATGGGTGCATTACTGTCATCAAGAAATAAGGGCTGTTTGATGATCTCCCAAAATCTCCTACTGTCCTTCAGTACTGCCGCTGAAAGGAGATTATCCCATGTTTCACGTTTAATAATGTCTTTACGGTTCTTTATGGCTGCTTTATAGACTTTCCTTAGTCTCGAAATGTCATCTTTGACCCTAGGAACAGATTTAAGTGCCGCCAGCAGTTCTCTGTGGGCTTTCGAGCATGCGGGGTCAAACCAACGCTTATGTCCATGGGCTCCCTGGATAGGTTTGTCAAGAAGATCCTTAGAGACCTGATCACACATTGCCTCATAAGCTGCTATTATGATATTCCCTTGAGTGCCCGGATCTCTACAGAGCTCCACCTGAGCTTTGATTTTAGGGTAGCATTTTTCATAAAAGTTTTCCGGGATTACTTTAGCCCACTTTACACGTCTATCTTGGTCAGAGGTCCTCAGGGAATGTGCCGTTTTTGCAATTGCTGGTGGTGCCCCCATATGGGCTCCCCAAGCCACTTCGAGTAGAACTGGGTTGTGGTCACTATAGTGTGTTGAGACTGTGCGGTAGGCCATAGACCGATTTAGAATGCCTGATGAAACAAAAATATAGTCAATCACTGTTCCATATTGGGCGCCAGTAAAAGTTGGATTTCTCAGGCCACAGTCGGTTCGTGTAAGTCATAATTAGCCAGTAGCTCTTCCAGCTCCTGCCCATCAGCAGAATGTTCGAAGTGAGGTCCCCGTATGGCTGCGTCATCAGCCTCGTTAACATCTCTTCCCTTGCAGGTTAATTCACATGGATGAATATTAAAATCGCCTAATAAAATAAACTCAAAAGCTAAATTGATATCCTGTGATACTGTGTTTAAAATATTATCCAAGTTGGCGATATTACAGCCGCTGTATTCGCTGTTCCCAGAATTATAAAAGTTAACATACAATGTCCTGCTTTCTTTGTTGATCACCCTCTCGACCATTAAGATATTGTCAGAGTCAGCTCTGATCTGCCTATAGCTACCTTTTAGGGCTAATGAAAACAAAATCACCAAGCCCCCTTTGGCTCTGCCCGCTCTGCTGGGGACTGCAGGTTTAGTGAAGCTGGTGAACCCATCCCACCAGAGGTTGTTAGATGTGTACCAGGTTTCTTGCAAGGCGATGATGTGATATTTTGAGACAAAGCTCAGCCAAGCTTGATCCTGGCGTTTTGCATTTAAACCTGCTACATTCCAACTTATGATCTTGCAGGAGTCAATGGGTAACCTTAAATCATTTACGCCCTCTGTTACTCCTTCAGCTATTTGTTGCGATACCAAACCTCCACTTAATGATAATGGATCATTCGACACCTCCCTTACTTGCTCAACTCCTGGTTCAAGTCAATCACAGGTATTTAAGTCAGATAAAGGAGCAAACCTATTGCCTGTACTAAAACCCCACTCAAACGGGGTAGCTACCTGACCCTGACGATATGGAACTGAGTTCCAAATGGATTGTGGAGTATTTGGATGTTGCAGGAACTGGTCATTTCTCAGCCAGTGTGTTGGCCTTAAGCCCCGGGCGCTACGATCGTCACCCAGGAAGCCAGAACCCCAGACATTACCTCTTGGCTCTTGTGCCAAGACAGGCCTGGTGTTTAACTCAATTGGGCGATTGAATCTTCCTGGCTCCCGATGTGCTATAGGCTGAAACCAGTCATTAGGATGTCGAAATCTGGTGGCCCCTCTCCAGCTACTAGTATTTAATTTAATTTAATTGTGGGTTTATATAGCGCTAGAATCGACTCCCGGAGGAGTATCTCCGCGCTTCGACCGCTGGGGAACCCGTCCTGGCTCACCCTGAGAGATGGTCCCAAATGGGTATCTCTAAGGTGCGACCAAGCATCCCCGGCGGTCTGGGGGGGCCGTTGTGAAGATGAGGCAAGCTAATGCCCAGAGTTGCCGAGTGTGGTCCCTGACTGGAGAAGGCACCGAGGCGAGAATTATCGAGCCCGCTGACCCTGGTCCACGACCCTGCCGCGTCGGGAATCGAACCCTGGTCCCGGGCCGTCCTCTGCTTACGGGTCTGCCGCCTCTAACCAGTGAGCCACACCACTCCACATTAGTATGTCTATTATAACTGGGGAATTTGGGTAAGGTACCAAACTTAGTCTCGTCAAAGAAGAACTTGAGGGTGAGAGGAACAATGGAGCCACTGCGACGTTGGGGTGGGAAAACATTACTCAGAATGTCTGGAAGAACCTCCGCATTTACGAAGTTTAGAATGACGCAATCCCCTTTAAACTTTTTTGGCTTGCTACCGATCCAGGATACCCTCCTAGACATGACAATGTCCCCTGCCAGCTTATCGAACCCTTGTTCTGTCATGTACATGTTGTTAGTGAGCCAATGTAACGCTTTATCTTTTAGATCCTGATTGGACTCTACTTTGCCTTGTGATAGAGCAGGGACATTTGCCAGCACCAGAACTACCGGTGAGGCTTCCAGAATGAATTGGGCTGAGGCATCCTCTTGCTGTGTTCCCACTGTGGCAGCAGTTATGCTGATACGGGGGTCTGCAGCGTCTGCGTCCTGTCCAAGTACAGGTGATGATGGTAATGGTAATGGAGGCGGAGGCAGCGACCCTTGCTGGATGGGTTGCGGGTTACTTTCAGTTGGAGTAACCTCCACATTTGTGGGTATTAAATTTGTGACGAGGGAGGATAAGTTTTCGACCTCGTCAGCCAACTTGCTATGTACCACGCCCAGCTTTTTGACCTCAGATGTTAGTTTATCCAGTTTCCCGATCAGAGGTTTAATTATTGTCTTGATTTTGATGTCTATCATATCTTGGATCCTATTAAAAAGGTCATCATCAATAGTGCTTCTTGGCTCACTATCAGTATCGAGATCCGCATGTTTCCCTTGCCGTCTAGGGGGTGGAGTAGTGACCTTTTTCCTACCTAGATGTTTTCCCCCCCGTTTAGCTACGGGTTTTCGGCAAGCTCTGACAGCCCGTATAGCGGGCTGCAGGGGTTGTGAGGCTTCGTCCGTAATAGATATCTGATGGTTTGAATCATTGATAGCGTTGTCTGATAAATCTATTAGATCTAGTCTATCTATTCGAGGGTCAGAATCAACATCGGCGTCATCCACGGTTCCATTATCTTGAGGAATCAAATCTGCTGGATTTAGTGTAGGATTTTCTAGCGGTAGTTCAGATGTCGCTGTACTTTCTGGAGGCAAGATAGGTGATTGACTCAAACCTAGAGATTGCCTTCGCTTATTGTTAATATCGTTAACCACTTGTACCAGGTATGAATCTAAAGTGTTCACAGTCTCATCTGGGGCAGGTACCCGTTTTTTTACCATTATTAGAGCTGTGGCTATGAACAGCCTACAGAGAGCTCAACTTCAGATGGGTTCGATAAAGGCCAACGGAATGAAGTGATGTGGCTGGCAGTCAGTAACAGAACGAAGGCGAGCCAATAACAGCAATACAGTGTGATGAACAAAGTAGCAGACTGGGAACAGTACCTTAGTAATCAGCCGGAAGATGAATGGGGAATGGCCTAGCCTGGCCTTTTCGTGCCTCTGAGGGCCACAGAGGGCCGCTCGCGTCCCACGTAGCTGAGGGCTCAGTGATTTTATCCGCCCCTCCTGGCGCCTTGGGCAGGCGTCAGGGAACGCGCCTCCGCCGCAAAGACTGCCGGGACCTGTAGTCCCGGGGCGGCGGTGGCGTGCCTGGTGCTCGCGGTCTCCGGTCCTCCAAGCAGGGATGTGGCGTGGAACAGGTAGAATCCCCTGTCTTCTCCTAGTGCTTTCGGCGCTCCGCAATCAGTGTATCAGAGGTGCTACCCCCGCTTCACCGAGGGCTCAGTGATTTTATCCGCCCCTCCTGGCGCCTTGGGCAGGCGTCAGGGAACGCGCCTCCGCCGCAAAGACTGCCGGGACCTGTAGTCCCGGGGCGGCGGTGGCGTGCCTGGTGCTCGCGGTCTCCGGTCCTCCAAGCAGGGATGTGGCGTGGAACAGGTAGAATCCCCTGTCTTCTCCTAGCGCTTTCGGCGCTCCGCAATCAGTGTATCAGAGGTGCTCAGAGGTGCTCTAACTCAAAAAAATGTGAGACCTTATGCATTTATAATGCTTAGATTGAAAGCTTTCCTCCTTACGAATACGCCTCTAAGGATTGCTTTTGTGCAGGTACGTATTCCACCCTGCACAAAAACAATTTGGCCCGTAATACAGGCAGCCTTGCACTACGGTATAAGGGGGCCTGCATTTGTGCTAGGCAGCACACAGTGCGCCAGCCCAAGGAGAGAGCAGAAATGCTTCATATCTTTGTAAATATGAAGCATTTCTGCTCGCTCCCTTTACGCAACGCAGCAGAAAGTTCCTTTGTATGAAATAATAATTAATGCCGTGCTAGGTGCATAGATGGAGAAGGCATGTTGCCTTGTCTTATTCAAAACCTTGCATTTCTTTTCTTCTTTATTTACTGAAGAACAATCACAAAAGGTCGATTTCAGCTTACTAGGAAAGACCGATAACAGTAAAAAACGCGTACCCTTAGGGTTACACCTGTACTTCAAACAATGTACAACTTTTGGGAAATTCTCAACAAATTCCAGGAGTTGGCAAGAAAGAAAATCTACCACAGTCATACATTTTGGTGAATACTCAAATGAGTGCTAAAACTTGCCTGGGGAAGCGTAACAGGTCTATTATTGACTAAATTGAAAGCAGATGTGCATTCTTATGTCAAACTTGTTTCCTTCACAAGAAACTGTTTCTGCCTGATAAGAAGCTCCTTCCCCAACTCTCTCATGAGTTTTGGTGGTTTATTCCCCATCGCCATTTAAAAAAATAAATACACTTTCTCGGGTCCTTCAGAAAAACTTTGTTGCATTTCCAGGGAAAATAAACTGTATTTCATAGGTGATCATCAACAAACTTGCCCAAGTTTAGGGACGTTCACCAACTTTTGCAGGAAAACCAACACGCAATCTGCACCCAGCTCTGGATTTATCAATCCAGACATTTCAGCATACCAGAAGCACAATTTGCAAGGTTAAAATCTTACATTCTTGAGGCTGTCAATCAGACATGAGCCTGTGCGCTCCAAAGTGTGTCTTTTCACCCTCCTAAGTTAAATGTATGTCTTTGGCACTTTGTAAATAGCTCCATTGAGTAAACCTCCCCTTAAACATAAGCTAAATAAAGATGATAACCTGTCCTTAAATCACCTGACAGTTTGGCTCTTGACACTCGTTAGAAAAACCAGCATTAACTTCCTTGAATGTTTTACCAAATGTCACCCCTTAGCTTGTATTGTTTATATCTGGTATTATTATTATGACTTACATAATGGACAGTTAGTTCCAAGAGAGGATTAGTTGGTGACACACATCAAGGTTTCACTCATCTTGCATTATTGTGTCAAAGGCTGGACACGTCAATGGCAGTTGAGTAAGAACTAGGCTTCAATGAAAGCCATTAACCAGATAATACTTATCTGCGGCATGATGATAAACGAGGCCACACACAGAATTCCCTAATCACAGTTCAGTCATGTAGGTTTCCCAAGGTCACGACAAGGACTGGAGTTGCTACTTTTGTCATTGCTGTCCCATCAACGAGGAATCACTTGGACTGGATTTTTGATGGGGACATTTGTTAACATTCAGACTGGCACACTTCCCTTTAAAAATACCAAAGCCAGCGAACATGTGCACAGCATCCCGTTCTGCTGTACTCGTTCAAACATGGTTTTGATTTTCGCTCCAGGATTTTATAGTTCGTGGGTCTAACCCAACTCTAAGATCTTTATTGTGTGAAGCCCTTGGAAACTAATTTAAAGAAAGTTAGTTCGATCAAAAACATGTGGGGTGGACACACATTGAATTGGATTACAATTGTTTTTATAGAACGCACTAGCTCGCATGACATTTGAACAGACTAAAGGCCGACTACACTTTAACAATCCTCTGTAAACAAGGTTGACAGCTACACAACTCTAGCTTCAACAGAAACACATGCATACTAAGCTACTGCAGACTACGACGCATGGATTAGAAAATACATTGTATTGGTTAGTGTGTAAAGTATGTTTTTGAAGGCCTATCTGATTTTCTGCCTTTTAAGTATGTAGTTGCTTGTAGTTGTTTTCATCATTCCATGACAATCACTTGGGGGCATATTACCAAGGGGTGCGATAGGCAATTATCGCCGATTTAGCTGCCGTTTTCGGCCGCTAAGCGGCGATAATTCTATCGCCCTATTAGCAAGCTGTCGCTAACTGATGTTAGCGACAGGTTTTAGGCGATAGCGAGCGGTCTGGGGCCCGCTTTGCATGTCAGCGATGTTTATCTCTAATGACATGCAAAGTGGGCGTACCCAACCAATTAGCGACTGAAAGCAGTCGCTAACCTCGCTATCGCCTATTAGCAAGGCAGGCGTAGCTTTGGAAATATTCGCGCTAAGCGCGAATATCTCCAAATACTAACACCTGCCCAGACCAGTTCTTAGCCATGTTATCCAATGGGAGGTGGATAACATGGCTAAGAGCATTTCACCGCTAATGCGTGAATATCGCTGTATTCTCAGCGATATTCACGCATTTTGCCGCTATCGCTGGATATTTTAACATAATGGAGAAAAACGTTCCTAATAGCATGTTTTCTCCGCTAACATATCCAGCGATAGGCAGCGATAAAAAAAATTGTCGCTAAGCCTATTTAGCGATAAATATCGCTACTTGTTGGTAATATGCCCCTTGGAAAGTGCATCAAGTTTAGTTGTATATGGGCACGACCATGGAACATAGAGCCGGCCGCACTGCCAAAGTTGTGCATGGTCCGCCTGCCAGATTACAAGTTCAACTCGTATCTGGCGGGCTTTTCTTTTGCCATTCCCCGGAGGTGGCCTGAAAACGAGCACCGTAATAGGAACGCAAAAGCAGTTCCAGCATAGCATGGACTGTAAAGTCCATGCCTTGCTGGAACTTGGGGTGCATGCACTGAATGGATCTCCTTGGTGGAGGGCGCATGGGACCCTTTAGGGTCCCCTTTGTTTGTCCACCGCTGACCTTGTCATGGTGGGTTCATTGCCATGAAAAGGCTGGCTGTGGGGAAACTCATAATATGCTGGTGGCGTAGCGGCTTGCACATTGGATACCCCCGTCTGCTGCACTACTGCCAAGGAACGGCAGTTCCCTGGCACAGCCGTTGGAGCGATGGAAGTCCAAATTGCCGCTTCAGAATAGGGGGCCAGAGGACCCCCACCAAGAGTCGCCAGACTCATAATTTGCCTTCTGATCTTCTTGTATTTTGAATGATGTTGCTGTTCTGTGATTTCCTTGTATATTTATGTGACTTAAAATGAAATGGTGATTTTCCTTATAGATTGCAAGAGTGGCCAATCAAATAATAGCAGTTTTTATGACAATACTGTTGGTAATATTTGCCATAAAAGATGTAGTTTACTTTGTTTTGACAAATACTTTTATTCTTAATTAACTGGAAAAAAATATCGACAGAAAGGAAGCCTGAGGAGCAGCAGCAAAGATTTGCCTGTCTGGTCTTAATCAGCCTCCCCTTGGTAGCATTATAACGTACAATAAAAGTATCCCTTTTATATCTGCCCTGGAAATGGCTGGACGATGCCCTCTGCATAGTGTAAGTGAACTAAATTGACACACAATTGTGAATATACATGAACTAAAAGAGTTATGTGACAGAGGTGCATTATAAGAACTGTGTGAGGACTCTGGAGGTAGCGCTGTGACTCAGATGAATCAGTTGAGGTATGTACATTCAGTCTGTAGACATTCCTAAGTCCCATTTGCAATGGCAGGTCTACGTGAGTCCAATTTGAAGGCAGGCCTGAGACAGAGGTGCATTTGAAGCAAGTTATGATCACAGTTTTGAGGCAGCCATGAATCAAAGATGCATAAGCTGAGCTATGCAATTGCAGTCTTTGGACAACCCTGTGTCCCATGTGCAGCGACACGACAATGCGAGTACAATATGGTGGGGCAGAGACAAGGCTGTGTGAGTGCATCCTGAACACAGCTCGCGACAGAGGTGCATTGCCAGCAGTTAAGGAATGAATTCTAAATGCAGCTCTGAGGCAGAGCTCAGTTAAAGCGGCCTGAAGACCTCCCTGTGCGAGATGTGTGGAAGGGATCTGATGATAGCTTTGGGATGTAAGTGCTTCAGCAGAGCATGTCCGATGCAGACTAAAGAAGTGCTGTGAAAGAGGTGCATGTGGTCTCACGGCTAGAGCTGCTGATTTTGGAGTTGGGAAACCAAGGTTCGAGCCTGGTGATTGACTCCACATCCTGTGATTCTGGGCAAATCACTTAGGGGCAGATTTACAAGCCCCTTGCGCCCCTTTTACGCCACCGTTGCGTCACTTTTGTGACACAGCGGCGGCGCAAAAGAAGCTTCATGGTGCAGGGTACTTACAACGTGACGCATCTGGGAGATGCGTCACGTTGTAAAGCCCTGCGCCAGAAGGAGGTGTTCCTGCGCAGCAGGGGGGGGGGCTTTCCGGCGCAGGAACGCCTCCTCAAAGTGGCTGAGTGAAATCTACAAGATTTCACTCAGTCCCTTTGGGGCCCATGCTGCGTCAAAACCCTGTGCCTGCTTGAATCAGGCGTAAGGATTGACGCAGCATTAACAAGATAGGCCCCCCCAGAGCCTTGCTGGAGCTGCATCGCGCTTGTGACGCAACTCCAGCAATGTGCCGCTTTTACGGCACAGATGCGTCACGCATCTGTGCCGTTTTAGCCTATTGGTGCACCGCATTGTAAATGCGGCACATCAAAGGTGGCGGAGGCATGGCGCACAATAAGTGGCGCATTACTGCTGATATGCACGGATGTGCCACTTATTGTAAATCTGCCCCTCTATCTCCACGTGCCTACCGAAAAAATTAAATGTGTCCTTCTGCAACGTAACTGGTGCTCATGTAAAGCACTCCAATACCTCCGAGTCGAGTTCGCGCTATATAAATCTGCAAAAAATATATATATATACAGGGCAGTGTGAAACCAGTCTCAGGCAGCCCTGTGGCAGTGATGCTGCTCCCTTAGAGCTGCGTCAATTCAGAATGAAAGCATCCCTGTGGCAGAAGGGTGCTTTGTTCTGTAAATGCATTTTCAAGGGTACCCTTTAGCTGAGGTGTATCAGCATCCGAACTCCCTTGAATGAAGTCGTAAGGCAGCCTTTGAAGGAGGTGCATCAGGAAAGCTTTGTGAATATAGGACCCGATTCTCAAAAGCATTTAAGAATACGGAAAGCATTACTACAAGAGAACTCTTTTACGCACTCACTTACTTTTGTAAATCCATCCCACAACTTCCAACACCCCATTTATTAGTAGAAGCACAAAAAGGGAGAGTCCTTTCTATTCAAACAAATTTCATATGAATATTCTCTGAATATGCCCACCTTGTTTTTATTTGAGGTGTTCTATGTCCAATTCCTAAAAATATTTAGTGTCTTACAGGGGAACTACTTCACGTACAACAAAATCCCTTTGTGGATAGGTTCCAAAGTCTTAAAGGAGCAACGTGAAAGAAGTGCAATCACAGACCTAAGAGCTGAATTCCTAACCCATCTTGCACATCTAAATGACATTTAGGTGCCGAAAAAGCGTTTTCTTCACTCGCAAATGACAGATCCAAGATATGAGAACACAGGTTTTCCCAGGAGAGTTTCAGGGGATATGACTTGGTAAGTTTTAGTAACATTTGCAAAGAGGCAACTTTTTGGATATTCTGAAATATTTGTAATGCTTTTGTCACCTTAACTGCACTTTTATACTTAGCATAAAAAGTAGATTCGAGTTGATGTTATAGTCAGTTTAGGAAAGTACACTACAAACCCCACGTTTTGTGTGGCTTTAAGAGAAGCGCTTTCTCCACATGCAGAAAACATCATTCTTGGAGAGAAATGTTGAGAACATTTTAAATGTGTATTTATTTGCACATTTCTTTTAATCTTATGACTACGGAAGTTCCACATTGCAGGCATTTTCAAGTCGTGGGGTTTAGGATGTCATCCATTCAACAGGCAAACCACAAAAGTTGTGGTTTTGGCACGCATACACCTGTAGGCGTTTTAAGTATCGTTAAATAAATGATTCGGTGCAAATGTTAGGCACAATCGTATGATTGCAGTATTCCTTATTTTTGGTCGATCGACCTATATGTGAGTACACTTGAAGGACATTTCATGGATTAGTGAAAATGATGGCTATCAGCAGACTCACGTGGATACACCAGAAAAGTCCTTCCATCTCATGGGAAGGTTGGGTCGTGTGTCACAGGGCGAGGACTCAAAATCACATACAGCAGTACTCTGGTGAGAACGATTGGCATGGTGGAATATGTGGATTGCTGTGTCTCCTATGCTCCTAGTGGTCTAAAGACCTCGAGAAAGTGGTGGACTTGTTTGGTGCTGAGGCGCTGCCTCCTCTGTCATCCTCTGCAGGGTGGTGTAAAAACAGGTTCTAATACAGCAACTCCCACTGTCTCCTCTGCCTCACTTAGATCTGCACATTGCCAATGGAAGAGGTGTACCTCTGTCAGGGCTTTAAGTGGGCAGAGTCTCACCGGGTCTGATCACCGGCAGTTTTTTTAGGGGGGCCTCAAAACGTGTCTCCATCGGGCTCTGTTTTGTGCCCTGGGACAGGCAGCATGTTTTTTCCCAGACTGCAGTGACCGCAGACACATCGATGTGCACGTGCTCACAATGCTCACTTCTCACTAGTGAAGTTACGGCATTACGTCCTGCCAGGTGAGTGTTGTAGGAAGAGGGAAATCCTTTATTTATTTTATTTATTTTATTTATTTATTTATGCGATTTTATATAGCGCTAACTTTACCCGAAGGAGTCAGAGCGCTTTACCTAAGAACCAGTTGAAAAACATAAGGACTTAGGATTACATGCGTTACATAAAAGATACAAACAGAAAAAATTGCAAATGTACAAGATGTAAAGTCACACAAGAAGGAGATACAAATGGATATACTCTAAAAGTTACATAGGAATGGTAGATAGTACATAGGTCTACTGCATATACTAGTGATTAGAGTTATCTCTATATACATATGGAAGGAATACAAATGGATATACTCTAAGAGTCACATAGGAATGGTAGAGAGTATACAGGTGTACTGCATATACTAGTGATTAGAGTTATCTCTATATACATATGGAAGGAATACAAATGGATATACTCTAAGAGTCACATAGGAATGGTAGAGAGTACAAAGGTCTACTGCATATACTAGTGGTTAGAGTTATCTTTATATACATAAGGAAGGGATACACATGGATATACTCTAAGAGTCATATAGGAATGGTAGAGAGCACAACGGTCTACTGCATATACTAGTGATTAGAGTTATCTCTATATACATAGGGAAGGGATATGACTGGATATACTCTAAGAGTCACATAGGAATGGTAGATAGTACAAAGGTCTACTGCATATACTAGTGATTAGAGTTATCTCTATATACATAGGGAAGGGATACACATGGATATACTCTAAGAGTCATATAGGAATGGTAGAGAGCACAACGGTCTACTGCATATACTAGTGATTAGAGTTATCTCTATATACATAGGGATGGGATATGACTGGATATATTCTAAGAGTCACATAGGAATGGTAGATGGTACAAAGGTCTACTGCCTATACTAGTGATTACAGTTAATCCTATATACATGTATATACATACATAGTAGATTTCCTCAGGTAGAGTTCCATTAAGTGGGGTCGGAGAGGGGACGTAGTCACAACACCAAGGGAGGGTGGGAGGAGTTCAGGGGTATGGAGAAAAAGCCAAACAGAGAGGGGAAGAATCATTTGAGGATCCTCAAAGGGGAAAAGAGGGAAAAGGGTAAAAGACGAGGGAATGGACAAGATGACGGGTCGGGGATCAGAGAAAAACGGCCGAGAACAGCAGCAAAATGGCGGGCAGGACAAGAGGAAAAGTAAAGAAGTCCATGAGAGACTGTGGTCTACAATTGCAGTGCCTTAGGTGTATCCCGTACTGGGAGCTGTAATTATGGTCATACGATTCTCCAAATCATCTTATAGGAGTGCCCCTAGTCAAAAAAGGTGCCCTGTCCGGCCTGGTGCCTGCTTGTAAAGGTGCACTCTGGTGCTACATGGAGTCTCGGCCATCTAGGAAACAGGCGGACCTCTTGTCATCTGCCTTTGAGCGTCCGGTGTCCCCTCTTGCAGTGCTTTGTCAATCCTCAGGGTGACCACCGTAGCGGGCACCCTGGATGCTCCGAACTGTGGGTGGGCTCCGCTTCAATCAGTATTCAGCCCAAGGGTGCCTTTGTTGCGATGTCAGCCGCCGCCCGCCATCTTAAAGTCAGGCATGTGTGGGGGCACTACTCCAGTGCCCCAGGCCACCCCGCAACTGCCCTTCAAGTCTGTCTCACCGCTACTGCTGGTGTGCGCTTCATTCTGTTTGCTGCGCTGCTGAGGGCCTTTTCAGTTGTGCAGGACTGCCATGGCGTTCGATGGCTCGGGCGGGGGTGCTTCACGTTTGTCTGTGGGCGCCGCGACCCCAACACTAGAATCAGACACTCCCTTCCAGGCTGCTCTGCACCCCAGTGACCGCTGCACAGCTCAGCTTCTAACACCCTGCAGGGGGGGAGGGGGGCCCCTCCAGCCCAGTAGGGCTCCCCTTCATCGTCGGTCTTGGCCGCCGCTCACCTCCTCTCCCTGCAGCGTCGGGCTTCCACTTTGAGCCTCGCTGCTAATTTCCGCGATTGTCAGGCAGGTCCTCAAGGTCACCGGCTACCGCTGATCCTGTCCTGGAGCCTCCCACTGCTGCCACTCCAGTCGCGGTACCGGGCGATCACGGCTGTTCCCACTTCACGGCACCTTCCAGGTTTTCGGTGCTCCGACTCGATCACCAGAGTCCTCAGAAGTCCCTGGTCGCCATCTTGGATACCTTCCGGCTCGGGTGTGTCGCGCCGCTCGGCCCCTTGTTGTCTGACGAGCTCCAAGTCTCACCCGCGTCTGCTCCAGCTGCTCTCCAGGTTAGTTTGCCCATTCCCTGGGATCCAGTAGTATTTTTGGCTCAAGGTTGGAGGAGTATTCATGGAGTCGGCACGGAGCTCTCAGCTCGCGCGACCGACCCCCACCCTCCTAAAGAGAGTAATTTTCTCTCTGGATTTCACTTCTCTTTTTGAAACTCAGGAGGAGAAACATCGTTGTGGTGTCAGCATGGCTTTAAGTGGAAGCTTTTTCAATGTTATATACAAGCCATAGTTGCTGCTTATTTATTGACAAAGCCAATAGTCCTGACTTGTTGTAGGTATGATGTTACTTGTATCATGTATCTGGATGCAATGACAGAAACAGCAAAATACAAGTCGGGCGGCACACTATGCTAAACCCAGATTTTTAGTTTGTGTTTTTAAGCCACGCCGTTAATTACATTGGCCATGCCCCCTTTGAGAGCCCCCCAGTTTTTTCAACCCACTTAAATCCCCAACATCTGTCTGCTCATCAGCAGCTCATTAGCTTGGTGATCCTGAGAGAGCCACCACAGAGCTTGGGGTGCTCCACCCTCTCCATGAAAGGGAGAGCAGGAGGTAGCACACTTACAGGTGTGGAGGAAGGGACACACAGGAGGAGCTGGAAGAGAGTGACAAAATGGCAGATAAATGTTGTGTATTTATTAGGCCTGGGCATGAAATTCTACTCTGCTAGCAGAGGTTGTGGGGTTTTTCACAATGTGTGTTGTGCACAGAGTTCTGAAAACCTCCACGGAGCAGAGCAGAGTTTTTTCCTCGCTCGCCAATGTTATGTTGGCGAGCGCGAGCGAAGAAAATTTTACTCCAGACCACGTCCAGACCACCTCAATGCAGGCAATCACAGATGGTCATTACCGCTCGTGTTGAGAAACCTTCTGTTCGCATTGAGGAAGTTGACGCTTGAGTAGAGCATTTACGAGAGCAGCAGAATGAAGCAGAGCCCTCTTGAGCTGAATATGCTATCGCTCATGCAGATTTTACAAAGCGGGACAAACACCCAGCGCTAAAAATCTGCACAAGCAGCGCAACGTAACACACTCCGCCACTTGTGGAACACTGCGTAGCGTTGTGATCTACAAACTACGCATAGGCCTAGTAGTTAGTAGAGGGTGGGCAGGGAAGAAGCAAACCAGGTTGTAGGGGCATATTTTACACGACTTCATAACCACTCTGCTCCTTTACCTCTGCACATCTGGTCCATTAAGCCAGTTCAGGGAGAGGAAGAGAAGAAAACAGATTACGGGTGTGAGAAGTGGAAGGCAGAGTGGAATGAAGTCAGGTGGGAATGTATACAACATAGAATTTCATTGGGAAAGGGCATAACAGTGTGCTTTACCTCTAACTAGAACTGTCAAGGTAGATAGTTCGAACTTCACTCTCGTGCCCATGATGCCACCTTTGAACCCCAAACTGGAAAGCTGTCCCTTTATTGTTAGCTACCCAGCCACACTTTTGTACAAATTAAATGTATAGAAGGCGAAGCTGTTTTAAATGTATTTTCCGAAACTACTGCATGACCAGTAAGACAGGCCTTAAGCTCAAGAAAGAAGTTTAGCAACCGTGGGCAATAACTCATATTCTTTGCAGGTCTGTTTGTCAGAAAGACATCCCCAGCCAGCTCCCCTTGACAAGCCACGCACAATTATACTCCGATTGGGCATAAATCGAGAGTCTAAAAGACTAGTTACAGTGTGTTCTCCAAAGTTAGCCTTAGAAAAACATCACATTCCACATGTCCCATCTGTGGGAACAGATGGTTTTGTTCCCTTAGCGCAGCACTCGCTGCCGACATCCTTGCGGCCTTGGGAGATTCATGTAGAATCCCAAACATGGCATGCTCACCTTTTCAATGAGGCTGACAACATTACTGCCATAAACATGTCTGGTAGAAACATCTGATAATTCCTGCGCTTGGAAATAGCAAAACTGTGAAAGGAAGATTCACGGAAGTGTGGCTCAATGGCTAGAGCGGCAGACCCTGATGCAGAGATCTAGCCTGGGACCAGGGTTCAATTCCCTGCCTCGGCGAGTCTTGTGTTAAAAAATTCCACGGACCTGATAATTCTCGCCTCGGTGCCTATTCCAATCATAGAATCCCACTCTGGGCAATAGCTTTCTTAATCTCCACAACGGCCCCCACAACGCTAAAGATGCCTGGCCTCCACCTTGGGGGTGCCCAGGAGTGGACCCCTCACAGGGAAAGCCAGGATGGGATTCCACAGCAGTATTCGTACAAGCGCCTTGAGACCCTTGCGGGTGAGTAGTGCGCTATACAAGTATCAATTTACATTACAAGATTCATAGAAAGGTACATTTTTTGCAATCACTATTTTGACAATAGGTTCTTTTCGTTTTTAAGGCGTGATGGAGTCCTTTTTCTTCTAATAACATATGCTAGTGTCTGTATTCTGCTAGTAAGGCACTCATATGTAAATATTTCGCTAGCAAAACTTGCCAAAGCTTATAGCCTTCTCTAAAACCATGCCAATGCCTCCTAGTCAGGCTCCATAATGTCCTCCTGGTAAAGTAATCAGACGGTTTTAGAATTAGAAAAAAGTATTAATTTTGCTAAGTATACAAGTGAATATGATTTAAAAAGCAAACAGACAGACGTCCTGATTTATTTACAGAGGGGAATAAAGGCATGTGTAGGGACATAAGTCCTCACAAGGCTCTGAAAGCTGTACATCCCTGAGAGGGCTCAGAAATCTGTGAGGTACTTAGAGTTGATCCATGCTTTTGATGATATCTAGGTGTTGCACTCAAAATGTGCGTCACTAGGGGCTGGGTATCGCTGTCAGGCACACATCATCCTCGGCGAACTGTTATGTTAGGAGTCAGACTATATAAATCTAATTCCACCCATGGTGGTCTGAAAGTAAAGGTAAAAAACACAGTTGATGGACAGAATGTAGAACAATGTCAAACATTCACCCCAGTACAAGGATCTGGGCCTAAATCCATCGTTTTTTTGCACCCCACACCACCCTGGGTTAGACACTGGCTATATGCAAATCAGCTCTGACCCTGTGCCTCATGGGAACAGTCCAGTCCGAACTACCAAGCAGGGCACGCTCACCTTTTCAATGAGGCTGACAACATTACTGCCATAAACATGTGTGGTAGAAACATCTGATATTTCCTGAAAGTAAAGGTAGCCACTAAACAGTCTTTAAGAACCAGTATTAGCTCTGTCACAGAAAACAACTTTGAGCACACACAAATTATTAGTTCGCAGCAAAGTAGTCCAATGTTGTATCCTTCTTTATTTTATTATTGATGTCCAAGCCTCTAGCCGACACGTGTTTCGTCGCACTAGTGTTATGCCTCCGAATTCATCAGGGCTAAGAACAAAGTAAACCACAACTAGTTTGGATCCTCTCTTCAAATCCCATACACTCTTTCCCATATCATTCAGGATAAAATCCTTCACCAAATTCTTTACATGCGTTTACATAATTAACACACATCCCACGTGGGAACTCTATATATACACTGTATAAGTAAATTCCAAACAAAGCATCAACTTACTGTACCAAAACAATAAAAAACAAAAATAAATATGTTGATCATAAATTAGTTAAGTATAAAAGTTGCCTAAGGAGTGTCACCATTGTCTCAGTAGTGGCACATTCCAAATCGTCTCTCCATCATGATGTGTAAAAGACCAGAGAAGAGTCTCCAAATACCCTCACCACACTAGGCAATCAATTTCACCACATAGCGTGACACATACCTCCAAATACAGTTCACTACATGTATCTTGAAAACAATCTAAATTGAATAAAGGTCAATCTATCAGGGTGTCCTTATTATAAAGCAAAGGAAATACAACAAAATTAAAGATGTATTTAAGAATTCACACCTACCACACCTGGGTCATATCCCCAAAACCGACAGTAGTTTGAAAAGAGTGCATCTTAAAATCTGGAAGGTATGTACATAATTATAAACAAATACTCTCCTTCATGCTTTTAGCCAAAGAGTGTCTAATAGTAACAAAACATATTACATCTACCTGAACATTCCTACACTCATCTGGTACAGCATAGCGTACTGGTACGGTATCATCACCAAATTACTACAGATGGTCACCAAGTTCACATAATTCCAGACTCTACCAATCCTGCCAGTTAGCGTTGCCCTTTCAGCTGTCAAAGTGCACCAGAATGCAAGCTAACACAATTTTATAATTTCACTGTTAACCCCTTATCGCATAATGTACAGAGATAACTGACAGACTGATTTGCAATATTATTGAAATCAAAATTTACCAGACAGAGAGTACGCCCACATCTGTGTATCGAATTGACATTCTACCCTGACACCATTTTTTTCCATCTCAAATATTTAAATAGACATGAAAAATGGGCAATTCGACAAAACCTCAATACAGTGGCTTTCTTTTGGACAGCCTTCCTTCATTATTCATTTTGCAATCGGTAAAGGCAAATGTTATAAATCAAGTTGTAAAACCAAACATCAGACAATCTCTTAACTCTGCATTCACAAATAGCTAAAACCAGTAATGAGATTTTGGGTACCAGCACTTTTCTTTTATAAATGTAAAACTAAATCCATTAACCAACTTGTATTCATGCCACAGCAAGGTAGCCAATTGTATCTCTTTATGATTATCAATAATGTTCACTTATATTAAAAGTATAGTTTCCAAACATTTCTTCACAACCAGGTATCCATGAAGCATATGCTCGTAAGAGAAACTGGTTTGACCAAATTCGACAAAACCCTCTAAAACTTGAGTTTTCAATGTTGGGTATACATCCCATTCACCCAATCTGTAATCAGTTTTCCAATAAGTCAAAAACTTCATGATACATATTGGAATATAGAAATATAACCCCACCACAGTATCTAGGATTCTGCAATTTAGTTAATCCAATACAAGGTAATTATGTCCCAAAGGAAGTCAATCAAGATGCTGTATAGCTAATCGTGAACATGCAATTATTAATTAAGGATTCATGATTAAGACATAGAGGACCAGCAGAGAAACCATAATAATTTTCATATTTAACTTTCCCACCCTGATTAATTCAATGGAGACCATTCCGCTAGCAAAGCTTAAGTCTTTCCTAATGACAGGTCGGGCTGATTTTAATTCTCTTGAGTACTGATCTACTAATGTAAAAGTAAAACATTTACTGGATATAGTGGACAATCAGACATAGATTTCACATCCCTAATGCAGTGTTATGACAAACCCAATTAATGCAAATATATTGATTTGAAAAGAGGTAAGTTATTTCAAACTGATTCTTCAGTTTCTGTGATACAAGACCCACTGCAAAAATGTGTGCAAGCACGTTTTGACCTTCAAAGGGTTTTGTGAAGGCGGTTCAGTTATCAAATGTGAATAAATACTATACAACTCTAGATATGCATATATCAGTTTAACAGTAGCATTTATATTGAGCACCAATAAAATACAGTATCCATGCGTTCCATAATGCCAAAACTGTATAGTATAATTGTGCAACAAGAAGAGTGAAACTGTACACCTTCATCAACAAAAATTATATTATCCAGGCAATTTCGAAAACAGAGCGGGAAAAGAGGTTTTTTTTATCTAGTGTTGCATTAAAAATCCTGAAAAAGAATCCTGTAACCATGATCTGAGGTTATTTCAATAATTAATTGTAGGAGTTAGTAAGAAAAGTTGTAAAAAAAAGTCTGTAGCCTATGAATATAGCTGTCCGTTACAAATTATTGAGGTAACCCGATAATCGCCACAGGACCTGGGTACAATGTAATATGATAAAATTGGTCCTTGACTGACCTTAGGAAAAACAATGAGAGAAACTTTACCATATGGGGGTTGCCATAACGATCAACCACTGGTAATCAATACTTCTTGATTGTAAATGCACACCCTAAAAAGAAAAGAGAGGAGAGTTTCTCGAAATACACAATGTGGCTTTTGAATTTTGGAAAAGAGGTAATAGTTCTGATGTGGGAAGGAATAGAGTTCCAGGTTTTGGGTGCGCTCCCGGCAAAGGATCGAGCCGCAGTTTTTTGTTTCCGAGTTTTCAGCGGGATGAGTAGAAGAGAGTTTGAGCTTCTGAAGTTTCTGGTCTGACCGGCTTTTTTGAGTTTGGCCGCTAAAATATTCAGGTTTGCCGGTGTGCAAGGCTTTGTGTGTGAGGCAGGCTATTCTGAAGCTAGCCCGCATTTCCACTGGTAGCCATTTAAGTTCTCTGAGTGCCGGAGAAATGTGATCAAATTTCTTGATTCCGGTGACCATTCTGGCTAGGGGCAAGATGTGATTTTGGTACTCCAGAGAGGACTGCATTTCCATAGTCTAGTCTTGACAACACCAGTGCTTGGGTGGCTTGTTTGAGATCGTCGGATGGGATGAAAGGTTTTATTTTGTATAGTAGTTTTAGGTTGAGGAAGGCGCTCAAAGCTGAGTTCTTGATGTGTGAGGTCATGTCCAGTTTCGGGTCTAGCATGAAACCTAGAGATTTGACAGAGTCGGCCAGGGTGAGGTTCCTATTGAGTGCATCAATGGCTTTTAACCATTCAGCAATTTGGGGGTTCTCCTCTTTGTTCGAGATGAGAAGAACTTCGGTTTTATCCAGATTTAGTTTGAGGTGGTTGCTAGACAGCCAATGTTGGATGTCTCTCAGTATGTTATGTTATGTTATGTTATAAGCTTTTGTATTGCGCACAGCTGCCCCAGCTAAGGGGCGTCCTGGCGCATGGCAAGTAAAAAGCAACAACCTACAGGGAACATAACAGCAAAGGGAACAAAGGCAATTTATTCAAACAGAAAAGTTTTTAAAGCTTTACGGAAAGCTAAAAGATCAGCGAGCAACCGCATCTCAACAGGAAGAGAATTCCAAAGCTCGGCCGCTCTAACCCTGAAAGAGCGGCCGCCAACCCGACACAGCCTGTATCGGGGAATCACCGTAAGAGCTTGACCCAGGGATCTCAGGGACCGGGTAGGCACATACCAAGCCAAAAGGTTCGCAAGAATTTGAGGACTCCCACCCCTCAGGATCTTGAACGCCAGACACAGCACTTTAAACTGGATTCTTCCCCTGATGGGCAACCAGTGCAGTGATCTCAATGTGCCGGAGACAGAACAGGTTCGAGGTAGGCCAACAATGGCTCTCGCCGCGGCATTCTGAACGCGTTGGAGGCGAGTTACCTCCGCCACGTTAGCCCCTACCAGGAGCGAGCTGGCATAGTCCAGGCGAGATAGCACTGTAGCCTGGACTATAAGCTGCCTGGTGTGATGGTCAAAGAACTTCAAAACAGGGCGCAGCGACCGTAGTATGCCAAAGCAACAGGCCGCGGTTCTCTTCGTATGGCCCACAAAGCTGAGGGAGGGATCCATCCATACTCCAAGGTTCTTCAATTCTGTGACCGGAATGGGGGCCGGGCCCAGCTCCGCTGGCCACCATCTGTCCCCCCAGAGTTCCGACCTCCTACCGACGATCATGATCTCCGTTTTCTTTGCGTTGAGCTGGAGACAGTTATTCTTCATCCAACTCGCCACCGCCCTGAGTCCACTCTGAAACCTGGGGGGCATCCCGGTCCGCATCCCCGCTGATCGTAACCGCTAGCTGAGTGTCGTCTGCATATGAGACCATGGTCATGCCCCATTGCTTGACGACCTCAGCCAGCGGTCTCACATAGAGATTAAACAACGTGGGACTCAGCGAGGAGCCTTGCAGCACCCCCTGTTTCAAAGGATGGAATTGGGACTGGAACGGTGGGATGGCAACGCTAAAGAAACGAACGTCTAGGAAGGACCGGAACCATTGGAGAGCCAGACCACTCAGACCAATCTCCTCCAGGCGATGCAATAGGATGGGATGCGAGACAGTATCAAACACGGCGCTCAGATCTAATAAGACAAGCGCCGCTGTCTGCCCTGCATCCATCACCATGCGAAGATGTTCAGCCATGGAGAGAAGGGCGGTCTCCGTGCTGTGCCCGGCACGGAACCCGTTCTGGGTGGGATCCAAGATGTTAGCATGGATGAGGTGGGCCGAAAGAACTTTGTTGACGTGGGCCTCCAACACCTTGGTCGGCCACGGGAGCAAGGAGATAGGCCGATAATTTTCAGGTTTCTCTGGATCCAGGGAGGGTTTCTTTAAAATGGGAGAAACCACCGCCCGCTTCCAGCTAGCGGGTACCGTGCCTGACTCCAGCGAGATATTAATCAAGGAGTGTACCGCGGTCCGGCCCACGAACGCCTGATCTCTGAAAAGAGTCGGTCTGAGCGGATCAGCGGGGGACCCTGATTTAACCTGCTGAGCCAGGAGGTCAAACCCCTCGGATGTCAATGGGGGCAGCACGTGCAAAGAGGTACCTCCATAGATGTTAATCGGAGACTCAACTGGAGGCCATGTGTAAGGGAATGTCTTATAGATGTTTTGGACCTTCTCCAGAAAAAACAAAGCAAGAGCCTCACAGTGAGTGGTCGAGCCAGTCGTCGGAGCACAGGCTCGCTTTGCTAGAAGATCTTTCATCACTTTAAAGATGGTTTTGGAGGGGTTAGAGCTGTTGCCGAATTCAGCGGCATAGTAGGCTGCCCGCGCTCGACAAACAGCCCGATGGTAAGTTTTGACGGCGGCGAGATATATAGCTTTTTTACCGTTATCGTACACCTTCCGCCAAGCCCTCTCCGCTCGCCGACAACTACCCTTGAGTGTACGTAAGGCGCCATCGTACCACGGACTTGAGTCCCTGGAGCTGATCTTACGAGCGGTGATAGGAATAAGAGCGTCAAGCGCCTTGGAGATCCAGGAGCAGAACCTATCGTAGCCTGTGTCAACATCTACCAAAGGTTCTAACGGCTCCGCGGCGAGGACACGGTGTAAGTCCTCTAGCCGTAATTTACTCCAATGCCGTCTCGCGACCAACTTAGCAGGGGGATTAGTAATCAATCCCGGCAAGGGGGTACAGATGGCAACCAAAGAGTGATCCGACCAGCCAAGGGGAGTAACGGCCGTGACAGAAGCGTCTGCCAAGTTTGTAAAAAACGGGTCTAAAGTATGGCCGCCTGTGTGAGTAGGCTGCCGAACCAATTGCACAAGCTGAAGGGTCTCCAAGTCAGCAAGAAGACCGCTAACCGTAGAAATGCTGGGGTTATCAAAGTGTAAGTTGAGGTCTCCCAAGATGGAAAAGTTGGGGCAGCCTACCGCGAGAGAGCTGACCACGTCGGGGAAGGCAGCTCTAAACGCCACATCGCTCCCAGGGGGGCGATAGACCACCATCCCCGAGAGTGAAAAATGTGGGGTGACCAAAATCTTGAACACCGCACTTTCACATCCCGCAATAGTCAGCTCCGACCAGTTACAGGTGAAGCTGGAATGCATAGCAAGAGCGATGCCCCCTCCCCTAGTAGATCGATTCAGGGTAAAGACAGAGAAGTCAGAGGGGAATGCCAAATTGATGATAGCCGCATCGTCGTCCTTCAGCCACGTCTCTGTAATGGCCACGATGTCCGGGGCCTCCTGCTGTATCAGGTCGTACACGTCCTGATAATGCTGTACCAGAGACCTGGCAGTATGTTGTTGAGTCTTTGGATGTCCTTGATGGAGGAGGAATCCAGGTAGATCTGCGTATCATCAGCATAAAGATGGAAGCAGATTTTGGCTTTTTTGAGTAGTTTGGTGAGAGGTTCCATGTAGATGTTGGAAAGTTGTGGGGAGAGCACTGAACCCTGCGGGACTCCCTTGTTGACTGGATGCAGATCGGATGTAAAGTTTTTGATTTTGATTCTTTGGGTGTGGTTGTGTAGGAAGGATGAGAACCATTTGAGGACCACCTCTCCAAGACCGGCTCGTTCTTGGAGAGCCTTAATGAGAAGTTTGTGGTCTACTGTGTCAAAAGCAGCTGATACGTCTAGGAGGATGAGGAGGCAGCAATGGTCTGAGTCTAGTGATTAATGGATATCGTTGATGATGTTGAGGATCGCGGTTTCAGTGCAATATCCTTTTCTAAAGCTAGACTGATGGGAGTCAAGGAGGTCGATGTTGTCCAGGTGTTTGGGTAGTTGTTTGAGTACGCTTCTTTCTAAGGTTTTGGTCAGAAGAGGAAGGTTAGAGACGGGTCTGAAGTTTTTCAAATCCTTTATGTCAAGGCCGTTTTTTTTCAGCAGTGGTTTGACTTGCCCTACTTTAAGGCAATCTGTTACAACTCTGTTTTTCAAGGAGCTGTTTATGATCGTGCACCAGGGTGGTGCTAGGGAGAGTTTCCGTGTTTTGGTCAGTTGGGTGGGGGGTATAGGGTCTAGGGCATGAGAAGAGGGTTTGGAGGTGGAGATAAGTTTGACTATGGAAATGGAAATGGAAATGGATGTGAATTTGTAGAGCTCGAATTGCTGCCCGGGGGCGTCCAAGCGCTGGTAGTAACAGAGGAGACCTCCTAAGTGACTGAGAGGGGATTTTAGAGAGGGAAGTTGAAAAGGAATGTCTTTAACTGCTTACGGAATAAGGAGAGATTGGGGTTGGTTCTAAGCTGAAGGGGGAGAGTGTTCCAGGTCTTGGAGGCATTGTAGGCGAACGTCCTGCCGCCAGACCTATGTTTTTTTATTCTTGGAATCGTGGCCATACAGGCCTGGCTTGAGCAGAGGTTTCTATTGGGTTGGTAGTGGGTGATTAAGACCCGGGTAATCACAGGACCTGTGTCCCAGAAGGCCTGATGGGCAAAGCACATGGCTTTGAAGAGAATTCTCTGGCGCACTGGCAGCCAGTGAAGGCAGATCAGACCGGCTCTCACTGATTGCCTGCGAGGAAGTTCCAGCATTGTGCGGGCCGCGCAGTTCTGCACTGTTTGTAATCTGCGTAAAGTGTAATCAGGGGCGCCAAGGTAGAGCACGTTGTTAAAATATAAGTGGGACTGTATTAAACCCTGGATGGCCACCTGCTTGGCCTCCATGGGTAGGAGGGGAAGGATTTTCTTTAACATCCTGAGAAGGCCAAAACAGGTGGCTGAGAGTTTTGTGGCCTGGATGTTAAAAGAAAGGGATCTATCCAGCCACACCCCTAAACTCTTGATGTTATCCTTGGGTACAGGGGGATGCCCAGACAGGGGGGCCACAGAGAATTGAAGAGGCTGGGATCGGATGAGCCCAGGAGCATCAGCTCCGTTTTGTCGCCATTTAACTTAAGAGATGACCAAGACATCCAGCGCTTTACTTCCTGTAGGCACTCTCTGAGTCCGCCATTCATTGGCGTATTGGCCTCCTGCGCCAGTGAGACCACCAGCTGGGTGTCATCCGCGTAGGAAATGATCTTAACCCCAAACGGACGGACAACCTCAGCCAGTGGCCTCATATAGACGTTGAAAAGGGCAGGGCTTAGTGAGGAGCCCTGAGGGACTCCGCACTTTAGTGGTATACTGGTGGACACAGAATCCCCATCGAAAACTCGAAAGGATCTGTCCTCCAGGAAGAATTTAAGCCAAAGCCAGGCTTTATCCTTGATTCTGACACTAGCCAGACGGTTCAGCAGGATGTCATGGCTGACCGTGTCGAATGCTGCGCTGAGATCAAGGAGGATCACTGCCACTGATCCTCCCTGAACCCAGGGTCTCTCTGGATTCCTCGGTGACCAAGAGGAGGGCGGTTTCAGTACCGTGTTTGGGTCTGAAATCCGTCTGGGTGGAGTCTAGCAGTTTATGGTTCTCTAGGAAGTTCACCAATTGCTGATTGATATATCTCTCCAGAATTTTGCTTGCCCGTGGAAGCAGGGAGATAGGCCGGTAGTTACCAAAGTCTAAAGGGTCCAGGTTGGGTTTCTTTAGTAACGCTCGGACCATGGCCCGCTTCCAGGCGGGAGGGACAGTGCCAGAGATAATAGATGCATTCAGGATATCCTTGATAATTGGCAAAATGATTCTGGGATGCTGTTAATACGATATCAGGTGGAGCTGGGTCATCGGGAGAGCCGGATTTGACTTTCCGAGCCACAGATTCCAGGGATGCCAAATCAAGGAGAGGGAAATGATCCAGAGTGGGTTGAGGCTGAAGAGGGGGGGTGGCCATGGTTGTATTGGTATGGACTGAGGTAGTAATAATGGAGGGGAAGGATGAGTATATTCTATTAACTTTTTGATGGAAAAATTCAGCTACATTATTGCAATGGGTTGTGGATTTTGATTCATGCGGGCTAGATGGGAGTTTAGTGAGTTTTTTAACAATTTGGAAGATTTCTTTTGGTTTTGATTTCGCTAGAATGATTTGGTTCGAAAAATAAGCAACTTGAGCTGCTTTGACTTCTGCTTTATATTTATTAATTGACTCTCGGTGATGATTTTTATTCCCTAGAGAATAGTCTAAACGCCATCGTCTTTCGGCTTGTCTGCATTGGCGTTTTTTCTCCCTGAGAGTCTCCGAATACCAGGGGGCTGTTTTGTGGGAGCGTTTCAGCGTGGTTTTCCTTTTTGGGAGGGTGTCCTCGAGAGATTGAGTGATCCAGTCTTCATTCTCAGCTTCTTGTATGGGTTGGAATGTTAGCCAGGATTTGATAGGTAGTGTGGGGGCCTTATCAAGCGCCATCGCCATGTTGTTCTTTGTGGGGATGGGGGGGGTCTGCTGGTGTCCAGTGAAAGTTCGATCTTGGTGATCTTATCATTAAGGAAGTTGGCAAAGTTGTTGCAGAGTTCTTTGGACGCCAGTATTGAGGAAGTTTCAGGCTTGGAGGTTTGTTGCTTCAACACGCTGTACTCCGCGCAGCAGAATACGTGCTGACGTGGGGAGAACAGGCTGAGCAGGCGCTATATTGGAGGTAGGAAGGGTGGCGGTCCAGTAGCTGGACGCCTCCCACCCTCCTCAGAACTGGATAAAAATGGACGACCTCCACGTCCGCGCAGCGGGCGAGCCGGCGGCGCGCCGGAGGCGCGCCAGAGGCAAGCCCGTCTGCGCCCGTCCGCGCCAGACCCACGCCTAGCGCCATACCCCCTGTGTCATTTAATACAGAAAGGATCACATACACCCCAGCTGAAATGCTGAAGTGGAATCCAGGACACTTGGTGACCTGCCTCCAGCATAATCCAGAAGACCTTATAGACCGAACCGAAATCGGTTGTGGGGATTGTAAGTCTTCCTTTCCACTTATTAAGAACAAAGTCAACCTCTCTGTTGATGGTACCGCCAAGCAAAACATCACAACTATCTCCCTTATTAATGATCGCTCTCTGGCTCGACATAGGCAGGAGATTGCTGATCTAATTGTGGACCACAAAATAGATGTCCTTTTCATAACCGAAACATGGATGGATGAAACATCTGAGCCTGATTTACAGGTAGCAGTACCACAAGGCTTTGAGGTATATAGGTTGGACAGACAGGGAGGAAAAAGAGGAGGGGGCCTGGCAATCATTGCCCGGAACATCTTACAGGTCAGAATCTCTACTATACCGTCGCCAGCATGTGAGGCGTTACATTTCGCTATCAATCTGACCCCTTCATATAATCTTAAAGGAGTGCTCATCTACAGACCACCAGGCTCTCGTTCGGAGTTTCTTTCCTCCTTTACCTCCTGGATGGAACCATTAGCCATTGAGGACTCCTTCATGGCACTGGGAGATTTAAACTTCCATTTAGATAAGACGGAGGAGTCGGAAACTCAATCTTTAATAGCGGAATGTGAGATGTTAGGTTTAAACCAGCACATAAATGCACCAACTCATGATGCTGGACATATTTTAGATGGTATCTTTTCCAACATCAATGAGCTGGTGATAACTGACATATTGCCCCTTACATGGACCGATCACCATGCCATTCTGTGTCAAATTCCGATTAATCGGATCAACACCCCTAAACGGACCCCTCCTTCACAGGAAAAATTTAGAGTATGGAAGGACTTCGATTTCGAAACCTTTAGAATGTCCCTGTCCAATTCCCGTCCAGATATCCAGCCAGACCCTAACGAAGCAGTAGGTCAGTTTCTTAATTGGGTAGGCAATGCGGTGAAAGCACATGCTCCACTAAAATCCATCTCAAAAAATAGGAAAATGCCTTCAGCCCCTTGGTACTCAGAAACTCTTAGAAAGCAAAAGCAGATATGTAGGAATCAGGAAAGAATCTGGCGTAAGACCTACGACGATATAAGCAAGTCCAGGTATAAGGACGCATTAGCCATCTATAAAAAAATGATTCAGGAGGAAAAAAAGAATTATTTCGAACAGCAAATAGAAAATTCAAAAAACTCTAGTCGACAACTGTTTGAGGTAGTTAAGACATTGGCAGGGAAATCGGCAGACATGAGTCCTCCCCAATCACAGGAATTCTGTAATGAATTGGCTGGCTTTTTCTTCTCAAAAGTAAATGACATATATTCTGAATTTTCAGTAACTAAAACTGATACAAACATGGAACCTAAACAACTAAGAAAAGCCCCCAATTGCTCATTTTCCAAATTCAGGGAGGTATCGAAAGAGGAGATAATAGATCTCATGAGACAGATAAAAACAGGCTCAGCCTTAGATCCCTGCCCTCCAAAAATTTTCACCCCAGTAATTGACTTGGTAAGCGAAGTTATCACCCAAATTTGCAATGCCATGTTCCATTCAGGGATCTTCCCTGACAAATTAAAAAACACATTATTGAAACCCCTCCTGATAAAGATCGGTCTATATAAAACCATTTTGAAAAATTATAGACCAATTGCCAGCCTGCCTTTCCTGGCCAAAGTAGTGGAGAAAACTATGAATAAACAACTATCTGAATACATCGAACAAAACAGCCTTCTGGACGATTCTCAGTTTGGGTTCCGAAAACTGCATGGAACAGAGACTGCACTCATAAAGGCTGCCGATGATATTAGGACCATCAGGGACCTAGGAGGAACAGCGGTGCTGGTCCTGCTGGATCTTTCTGCGGCCTTCGACACGGTCAATCACTCCATCTTGATTGACCGTGTCGAAGAAATGGGCATCCACTCAAGGGCCAAGGATCTACTGTCTTCTTTTTTGTCTAACAGAACACAAGCAGTGACCTTGGGATCTTTTCAATCCGCTGATCTCGCCCTTCCATGTGGCGTTCCACAAGGCTCATCCCTAAGTCCGACACTTTTTAACATCTATGTGTCGGACTTAGCTAGGGTTATCAAATACTACCGGATGAGCCTGACCTCATACGCCGATGATACCCAGTTGGTGATTGCCATTAAAAACGATGGCGATGAAGTATCCGCTCGGTTTCAGGAAGGCATGCTGGCAATCAAGGAATGGATGGCGGAGAACTGTCTACGTCTTAACTCAGATAAAACTGAGGTAATGATCTTTGGAAAGTTATCTCCACAGTGGTCCACCACTTGGTGGCCGACTCCACTCGGAGCCCCTCCAGAACCTGTGCAGAAGGTTAGGAATCTGGGAATCATTTTTGATGATAAGCTCAACTTCTCCAGCCATGCTAATCAGGTAGCTTCATCGGCCTTTTACAAGCTTAGGCTCCTCAAAAAAATCCTACGTTTTCTTCCAGAGAACGCAAGAAAAACAGTGGTGAGCTCCTTGGTACTTTCCTCTCTGGATTATTGCAATGGATTATTTGCAAATGCGCAGGTACGGGTGGTAGCCAAGCTGCAACTCATCCAAAATGCTGCAGCAAGGCTACTATCCGGCACTCCTAAATTTCACTCCATCAAGCAAGTAATCAGGAACTACCACTGGCTAACGGTGAGAAATCGCATCAGATTTAAAACCTTGTGCCTCACCTTTAAAGCTCTTAATGGTCATGGCCCGGCGTTTCTCAAACAAAAACTTCTCTATTATGTACCTAACAGATCTTTAAGATCTGAACAGAGGCATCTACTGGCAGTGGCACGTACCAGGACGGTCACATGGGGCGATAGATGCTTCACTAACACCGCGGCCAGACTTTGGAATACTCTTCCAAAGGAAATTCAATCTTCACCCTCACTACTTCAGTTTAGGAAACTGCTGAAAACCTGGTTGTTTGACCAATAATAGTCCAGGGTATCACCTCCGAATGGAGATAATGCTTAATCAGAGATCTTTAGCAGAGTCACAGCGCCAAGACACCCACGGGTATATGTTGCGCTTTATAAATTTTTTAAAATAAATAAATAAATAAAATAATGTCATAGAGCTCCTTAGGTCTATTTTTTGCATTGTCCGGCGCAGAGCGAAAAAACGTGGATTTTTTTATCTTGATATGATTGTTGTATTTCCTGGGGGCTGTTCTGAGTTGATCGCGGAGGGTAATCTAAGGATTATTCATCCAGCGTCTTTCTGTGGCTCTTAGTTGGTGTCGGTGTTGAACCACGATCCGGATGGAGTGCTTGGGTTTTTTTTGTTTCAAGGGGGATAGTTGGTCAAGCATGGTCCTCGTGTTTGCATTATAGAGTGAGGTGAATTTGGTTGTGGTGAGATGGTCGGTGGCGCTAGGTAGGAGCGCGCTAATCCTTTCTTGAAGGGCGGCAAGAGGGGGATCTGGTTGAGGTTTCTGGCCCATTTGGGGGGTCTTGTACGGGTGGCTGCGAGAGCAGTATCTGGTTGAAATGGAAGAGAATCATGTGATGGTCCGATCAGTCCACGGGGAGTATGTGGTCAATGGTAATTGCATCATGTTAAGCGATAATGGCATCCAGGGTTGCTCCTTTATTGTGCGTTTCTTCTGAGCAGTGCTGAGATAGGTTATTGTCACTGAGAAGGTTGTATAGCGTTTGAATTACTGGGTTATTCACTTCATTCCATCTGAGGTTTAGGTAATCAAGACTTATGTTGTTAACGTCCCGAGTGCGCAATGCGCAAACAGGTCGGACAGGTGCTCCCCGAATGCTGCGGTGTTGCCTGGGGGGTGATAAAGAATGATGCTTTATAGGTAAATATGGATACGTCGAGTGCTTACAAATGTGTTTCATGGGTGTGTCTCAGCTGTGCATTCCTGAAGTCCTGACAATGCCAGAACTGCATATTCATGACTTGTCCCTGATATATTATTGATGATGCCCCATTCGTCCACTATTTTCTTGCAGCGAGGTTAGTAAATGTAATCAAAAATGTACAGCATTATTACAGTCAGTTTGTTACTCCTGTCAATCCATCATTATGTATCGGGGTAAACATGAAAATAAAGTGATATAATGACGAGAATTTAGGGTGACCATGTCCATTTAGCCGAAGAAGAGATTAGTGAAACACTGCTGTCCTCTATTGTGTGGGTTAAAATAAGTTAGTGTAATTGACTCTTGAGCAAATGGAGTCATAACCAAATTATTCCCAATAATGAAGGAAAAGAAATAGTAGTGATGTTGCTAATTATATGCTGTAAAGGCTTCATTGTACATGAGGAGTCAGTGAAAACCTGACCCATGAAGTGGAAACGTTAGTATTAACTCAGTAAAAGATGGTTGAGTGTCTCTCAGCTGTAATTTTTAATTGGTGTGCTGTATTTCCACAGGACACCTACATAGATAGGTTTCGCGATCACTGGCACTACAGTAGACCACGTGGTAGCCTGGCCCACACAGCACACAGTGAGACATTTGTAGATCATACCCAACTGAAGTGAGCACAGTGAACCAGAAAATGCTGCTTTAACTCAGCTCCCAATAAGTCTCTAGCAAAAGAAACAGCTGAAAGATATTGTTCAAAGGCCAATTAACTCAATAAAAAGTGACAACAAACTGCCTTGTAGTTCGATAGGTTGTTCCAATGTATTACTGACCCAGTGGATGAGCCCCACAGAAACAATATAGACACATAATTACACTACTAGAAGCAGCCTTGCAAATGAAGCTGAACCAAGACATGCAAACCACTAGGAAACTGTTAGAACTGGGGGTCTCTAGTTGGTAATGGGTTGTATTGTGTCCAAATAGAGACCAATGCTTCTAGTCAGAGTAAGGGAGCTACACTCCCAAAATAACCCCTGCTCAACCCTGTGGTAGCTTGGCACGATCAGGAAGGCTTATCTCAGAGGCAGCGTGTAAAGCATTTGTGAACACATACAGCAATACAGTGAAAACACTACAGATGGGCACAACACAGATTTGATAAAAATAAGTATTCTTTATATAGACTTAACACAAGACCTATACGACAAAAATCCACAATACAGTATTAAGAAAATGACTTTAAGATGCTAGAAATAACTCAGTTCACTCAAGATCGTAAATGCGACGCTTTTCTCACAAAGTACCTTTGGATGCGTCACACAAGATAAACAAAAGGTTTGCAGAGAAAACGATGCATCCGTTCCTGGCTTTGGGGGAGGCGATGCGTCTGTCCCTCAGTGCTTGCACAAAGTAGGCGATGCGTCTGTTCCTTACAGGAAAGGAGGTGATGAGACGATCTTGTGGTACGTACCGGTTGCAATGGAATAAAATGGCGCCTGGATGCGATGCGACGATCCGGTGCGATGCGAGAAGATGGCGCCCTTGATGCGATGCCCGATGGCCGTGCAGCAAACTTTTGAGGCATGACTGGCCCTGCAACACGCTTCTCAGGTGATGCCACGGTGACCCTTGCGGTGGCAACATGCTTCTATGGGGATGCGACGACAAACAGCTGCGACGGAGACACACTTCTCCGGTGATGCGATGGTGACCCTTGTGGTGGCAACACGCTTCTCCGATGATGTGACGGCAACAGCTGCGGATGCGACACGCTTCTTCTCATTGAGTCGCTCTTCCAACTCCCAACAGCACGCAGGCTTCTGAAGCCAGAAATCCCAGCAAGGAAAAATCAGGGTGGTGCTGGTGCTGAAGTCTTGTATCCCTGAGACTTCAGCAGGAGGCAAGCACAGTTCAAGCCCTTGGAGATTCTTCTTCAAGATGATGAAAGTTGCAGTAAAAGTCTTTCTCCTTTCCTGTGCAAAAAAGAAACCACTGCAGGCCAACCCCAGAAAGCAACACCCTGGAACAGGGGCAGTCCAACTCCTGTAGAATCTCTGGCTCTTCTCCTTGGCAAAAGGTCCGTCTTGATGTCCAGAAGTGATCTAAACTCTTGGGGTCTGGGCCCGAATATTTATACTAGTAAATCCTTTGTCCTCTAAGGGCAGAGGGTGCCTGTACCTAGCCAGAACCAGTTCTGTGCAGCTTCCTGACAGGAGGTGGATACAGAATTGGTGAAGGCAGACCTGGCCTAGGTAGCTGAAGGGATATCTCCTCCCCCTATTCCCTATTCTATGAGTGCTCTGGGGAGTGAAAGGAAATCTCTGCCCCCCCTCTCTGTGCAGCCAAGGTCATATTCAGCCTAGCCCTGACTCATCAGACTGCTGAAGCCCGAGCCCTCCTGTCACTCACAAACCAGACATGCAATACTCAACCTAGCAGGCAGGCTGGATGGTCAGGTCAGAAAATACCTACTTTCTAAAAGTGGTATTTTCAAACACAGAATGTTAAAACCAACTTTACTAAAAGATGTATTTTATCATTCTGAGCTCAGGCATACTAAATTCGTTTTTCTACCATGTTCCCTGGGTCAGTTAGGATTATAAGATGGTATAATCAAACTGCCCATTCTGGCCTATGGGGACATATAGCCTTGCAATAGCGAACAAGCATTTTCAATGCAATAGGTCTCGCATTTGTTGGAGTTGGAGCTATTGACATTGTAAATGAAAATGTTTTTTAGGTATGTTTTTTAAGTGGAGTGATAATTTAAAGAACAAGAGGTGCGTAAACACACACTTTGTACATATAGTCGTTGCTTAGGAGAAGCAATGCTGCCAGTAACTGCACCTCTGTTACTGCCAGCCTTGCTTCTCATAAGCAAGGACTATAAGTTTAAAGTGCGTGTTTAAACACTGCTCCCATGTTTTGAAAACACAGAAATAAGTCATTGTCATTTACAATGCCAATAACTCAAACTCCTGCAAATGCGAGACCTATTGCATTGCAAATGCTTGTTATAATTATGTCTCCAATACTCTTGCTGAAATGCGGTTCAGGCTCTTACCAGTCTTTCTTGACGAACTTCCTTAAGATACTCCTCAAGATCTGAAAGATACTTCTCATGTCTATAGTTGTTAAATAAAATATCCAATGTTTTCTGACTCACTCAACTAGCACAGTCTCCAAGAACTGCTGCAGCATGTTTATATTCCGGGTCCAGAGCCGCCGCTTTAACAACTTCAAAAGGATGGGACACAGAGTGACTTCACTCAAGACAGAAATCTGTGCACTGGGGGCTTCACGCACCCCATAACCCACCCTTTACTTTCTAGTTTAGTAAAGTGTTTCTTCATTCAAATAGAACATTCCTAGTTTGCATATTTATATCTTTCTCTCATTGTGCTATTTCAGGATAGAATTACAAAAATATGTGACCAGTGAGCGCTGCAGCACTGACTTCCTACTTTCCAAACGCCAAGAAATTGCAATAATACAATAAAGCAAGTAAACACACGCTCAGAATTCTCATTTCAAAGACATATATTTATATATTTTTATTGAAGTTTTATCAGGTACCAGGAGTGCTTTAAGGCGCTTTATACACGTATCATAAAAGGTTATTCATGTTTTGAGGCTCAAGGTTAATACGTGATTTGCCCAGAATCACAGAAAAGTGAGCAAAGCCAAGATTCAAATCCAGTTCCATTTCAATGCGGCCAGTTACAGCCACAAGGCCACATATCCTTCCCTAAAATTAATTGAATAAAAAAAAATTGCTTTTTCATTCCTACCAAAAAACACACTACGGTCTGAACTTGCAGTCTGCCAATTTATTTTGTGAACGCATATTTGTGTGCTGGGGGCGAGTACACAATTTGGAAAACATGTCTGTGAGAATGAGACCTCTTTTTTTTGTAAATTTTTTATTTATTGCAGAGTAAGTAGAAAAAGAAGGAAACATAGAGAGAGAAAAAAGACAGAGGAGAAACAGGCGGCAGTATTGCAGTATCACATATGCAGGGTTTGGGAAAAATCTCAGACAAAAGCAATTGCAGCGATGTACCACATCAATCTGGGCATTCCCGGAGGCAAGGAGAGCCAGTGATGGTCAAGGGACTTATAATCAGTAGTTGCCTAATGCCTCGGCTGCCTCCTCTAAAGGGAAAGTCAATCCAGCAAAATCCAGGTGTCGCGGGTGCCCCCGGGTAAGCAAAATCCTTCGTTAGCTATGCAGTGCCGCAACAAGTACAAAACACCCGCCAACTCACCCCCATCCCGCCCCCCGCTACCTCCCCTCCCCCCAAGGTGGTGGCGTCAACATACACTCTCGCTCTCAGTCGCACAATCACGCAGCCTAATTAAATCTGGAAAAGGTGAAGGGCCCGTAGGGCTGATGGGCAGACCGCAGATGGCAAACCTCGCGATAAAAATCGGACCAATGGTCCCCACCAAAACATAAAGTTCTTAAAGTTGCCCAGGAAGATGTCCGCCATTCTCTCCATGCTCATCAACCTCCACAGCTTTGCGTGCCATAATGACATAGCCGGGGCCGTCGGTTTCTTCCAGCCCGCAGCCAGTGTAAGCTTAGCCGCTCCCAGACAGAGCCATAAAATTTGTTTGTCCGCCTTGGTCTGATGTTCCAATAGCGGATCCCGCAGGATCAAGATGACAAAGGACAAGGAATCCGGGATCGGATATCCCAATATGTCTTTGATATGAGATAAAATTTCGGCCCATAAGGGCCGTATGACCGGACAATCCCACCAAATGTGGCGGAAGTCTCCCAACAAACCACAGCCCCTCCAGCAGCGGTCCGAGTTCGCCGGAAATATGCGATGTAGTTTTGAGGGGTAGAGGTACCAATCGAACATAGTTTTAAAATGGGCATCCCGTAGGTCCACTGAATGATTGTGAGTCCTAATATCTCGCCAGAGACCCTTACATTCTCCTTCCACTGTGTCCCTACCTAGAAGGCCCTCCCAGTGGTCCATGTAGCGGGGACGAGGAGAGACTACCGTGCTTAGCAAGAGTTTATATAGAAAGGAAATCGTCCCCTTCATCGTGGCGGTTCGTAAAAGAAAGGCCTCGAAGAGCGAGAACGGTCGAGTAGCTGCCTCTCTCACTCCCGTCGAGGTTGCCCAGTGGATCAGCTGGGCATATCAGAAGTGTTCCGTGGGTGGAAGGCCATAGTCACGCATGCAGTTAGGAAATGAGAGAGGTTCCGTGCCATGAAATAAGTGCATAAGGGCTCTACAACCTCCCTCTCTCCAAAGTCGAAATGGTCCCTCCTGCAACGCCGGCGGGAAGGCCGGATTAAAATGAAAAGGAGTGAAGGGGGAGGGGAACGACGTCCAGCGTTCATCTCCCGTTACCGTGTCCCACACCTTCAAGACAGTGCCAGTGGGCGTGCTGATGTAGGTGTTTCTAGGCCTGTCCACTTTGGGTTTCCAGGCCAGGTCCCAGATCAACCTTCCGGCCACACTCCTGTCCATGTGCAGCCAGTGTTTCTCAGACTCTTGCTGCGACCATTCTACCAACACCCGCAGCTGTGCGGCTTTATAGTACAGGTGCATATCAGGGAGACCAACTCCTCCTTCCTCCCGTGGGCGCCGCAGAGTCACAAAGGAAAGGCGCGCCCGTCCTCCTTGCCAGATGAACTTCAGCAATAGAGTCTTAGGGCGCCGGAAGAAGTCCATCTCTATAGGGATGGGGAGGGCCTGGAAGAGGTACAAAACCCAGGGAGGCGGACCATCTTGATGGCGTGGATCCTACCCAGCCAAGAGATGTATTTCGGCTTCCAATGGTCCAGTTCTCCGCGCACGGCCGACAGCATAGGCGGGAAGTTTGCTGTGAATAGGGATCCAATAGAGGGTGTCAGACGGACACCCAGGTATAGCAGGGAGGCTGGCACCCATTCCAACGGGTGAGCGGGCGCAGTCGCTCTAACTCAGCCGGCGGGAGTGTCAAATTTAAGATATACGATTTGTCAAAATTAACTTTAAACCCGGCCACTTCCTCATAGCCGGACAGCAGAGTTTTAATGTGTGGCAGAGATTGAGCCGGGTCCCCCACCGAGAGCAACACATCGTCCGCGAAAAGGGAGATTTTATGCTGTTCACCCGAGAAGGGGAGTCCCTTTATCTGCTATAGCTCACGCACCGCAAGGGCCAGGGGCTCAATGCTTAAGGCAAAGAGAAGAGGTGAAAGAGGGCAGCCCTGTCTAGTTCCCCGGGAGTGAGCGAAGCTGGTGGAGCGATGTCCATTAATCACCACCCTGGAGCTGGGATTGCTGTAGTTCGCACGGATCATGGTGATAAAATGGTGCGAGAAGCCAAAGGCCTCCAGGGTGCGGAACATAAATCCCCAGTCCACCCGGTCAAAGGCCTTTTCCGCATCTAACCCCACCAGTACCGATGGGATACGGAAACGAGTGGCCTTCTCTATGAAGTGTATAACCCTTCTCAGATTGTCGTGCGTCTGACGACCCTTAATAAACCCTGATTGATCCGGGTGGATGATGGCCGGCATCAGGTCCTGGAGCCTGCGCGCAATGATAGTGGAATACAGTTTAGCATCAACATTGAGTAGAGCTATCGGGCGGTATGACGAGCAGTGAGACAGGTCTTTACCCGGCTTGGGAATCAAGGTGATCACAGCTTCAGCCATGGAGCCCGTGGTTTGCTCCGTGGCTGCCATTTCGTTGAAGAGGGATACCAAAAAATCACAGAGCTCCGATGCAAAAGATTTGTAAAACAACGCCGTGTAGCCATCTGGACCCGGCGCCTTGTGGAGCCTCAGGTCCCTAATAGCATCCAACACCTCTGATCTGGAAATGGGGGCAGCGAGGAGTTCATTCCACTCCTTCGACACCCATGGGATGGGAAGGTCAGCCAGAAAGCGATCCTGAGCCGCTTGATCTAGGGAGTCACCCTTATAGAGTGCCTCATAAAAACGGCCAAAGATATTTGCCTTGTCCACATCTCTATGGTGTAACGACCCAGAGGAGTCCAGAATGCCGCCGAAATAATCCCTCTTCCTCTTGTCCCGGAGCTGACGAGCCAAGTGCCTGCCTATTTTATTCCCCTGCGAGTAGGAGACACGCCGAAGCCGAAGGAAGGTAAACTCTGCCCGGTTGTTTTAGTGGGCCTTCAATTTGCCCCACACGGCAGTCAGTGGTCTAAGAGTCAGTCTAGACGGGTTGGTTTTGTGGGCTTGCTCTAAGACAGCCAGTTCTGCCTCCAGGTCTTCTCGTTCCTTCCTCCTCAACCTATTGAGGTTGGCGTTGAGGCTGAGGCAGGTGCCCCGCAGGGAGGCCTTACATGCATCCCAAGTATTAAAGAGGGAGGTGTCCGAAGCCGGGTTGAGGGTTAGAAACTCCCCTATCGCTTTACGCAGTTCCTTGCAGGAGGCGTCATCCCAGAGAAGCGCCGGCGGAAAATACCATTTCCTCACCCCGTCCCCTCCGGTCGGCCATTGGAGCCCTAGTACCAGCAAGCTATGGTCAGACACAGACAGAGGGAAGACGCTAGAATCCCGGACATCTCCCCTGAGGGCCTGGCTTACAAAAATATGATCGAGCCGGGAGTAGGAATGATGAACATGGGAGAAGAATGTGTAATCTCGCTTTTGTGGATGCAAGAATCGCCAGCTGTCAATCAATCCAAGCTCACCAACCATACTCTGAGTTTCGGTAGAAAAAACCCCAGTGCCCGCTCTCTGAGCTCATGAGCTGTCCAAGTCTTTGTCCCAAACCATTTTGAAATCCCCCATAAGAACCACATGTCCCTCAACAAAGTCACCCGCCCTGTCCAACAGGTCTCATAAAAAAGCATTCTGCCCGAGTTGGGAACATACACCACCACAAAAGTACAGGTCCTGCCACGAAGTACCCCCTTGGCCATCAGCCACCGCCCCTCCTTGTCACAGCTGATCCCCATAGGTTGGAAGTGTAGGGACGCTCGGAACAGGAGTGCCACCCCTCTATGTTTACTAGATGCAGAGGATCTATAAATGAGCGGGAAATGTCTATGGCGTAATCGGAGCTCGTCTTTACGCACCAGGTGGGTCTCTTGGAGTCCCACAATATCTAACTGGTGATCGGATAGATATTTCCACATTTTCTGGCGCTTCTGAGGGGAGTTGAGGCCCTTTACATTCCATGTCCCAATACTAAGCGGCATGGGAGATAATCAGAACCCACCCCTGCATGCACGACCCGACAACCTGCCCACTTCGCCATCCACCCAGAGGCAGCCAAGGAGGCCCCCAAGCCCCATCTAGTACCAGGCCCCCACTGATCACTGCACTCCTCCCGGATCTCGGGTACCCAAGCTTGGCGGCAGCTCCCACCCAGCAAGCAGTCCCTCCCAGAGGCCTGACAGGCAAGATCACAATCAACTCAGATGTAGAGAAAAAAAGCATACTACACATTCACTCCGGATGCCACCACCTCCCAGTCCAACCCCCACCCGTTCTCCAACCCCCCCCCGCAAAGGCCCCCAACGTCCCTCCCACCTCCCCCCCCAAGACCAAAACCAAAACCAAAATCAAACAATTGTACTTAGCAGTCCCAGTGGATGGTAGTTCGTGGAAATCCTCCTGGGCTGGGGCCGGGGGACCATTGTTGGGACCCCCAGAGACCACAGACCGGGGTGTCTTCTCCAAAAGTACAATCAAACCCACGGTACCTGAATTCATGTGCCCCTCTGGCACCTACCAGCTGGCGGCTGAAAGATCAAGCAGCTCCTGAGCTTTGCTGGGAAGACGCCAAAGTCGCCGAGGCCACCGAGGCCACAGCATCCCCCCTCTCCAGTAGGCTAGCTGAACGGTCAGGTGCCTGCTGTCCATATCCGGGCCCACTCTCTGCCATGAGGAGGAATGCCTACGCCTCCGCGGTGGCGAGCCGCCAGCTCCCTGTGAGGGGGTCACATCGTCCAGACCCAGAAGATCCTTCGCCACTTGGAGGGAGCGAATCTGCGCCAGCCTGTTCTCCCACCTGAAGATGATGCAGAATGGATGACCTCACGAATAAGAAATGCCGCGTTCCCGGAGGAAGGCGGTCACTGGACGGAACTCCCGCCTTTTCTGAAGGGTCGAAGCTGCCAGGTCTTGATAGAGCTCCCTAAATTGCAGAGACGAGATTGTCCGTGGGTTCTTTAAGCTGGAAATCGTGAACACAGACTAATATGTCCGGGGGTGGCCCCTCTCTCATTGGAAGACCAACCCTATGTACCCTGTCCATTCTGATTTTCTGGACATCAACGTCGCCCAACACCTGCAGGAAAAGGGCCTGAACATATCCCCGTAGATCGCCCGCTTCTCCGTCCCATGGTACAGCGTGAATGCGGATGTTGTTCCGGCGGGAACAGTTCTCCAAGTCCTCCGTGAGGGTCTGGAGGTCCAAGTTTTGCTCTGTGAGCCGAATGGTGTCCTGCTGTAACTGGTGGACATCGTTCGCCATACTTAAGTCGTGATCCTCCAAGTAGCCAACCTCTTTCCAATACCGTCCACATCCCTCCGTACTTCACGGAGGTCCGACGCAAGCTGGGCGCGAAGTTCCGATATATCTTCTTTAATGGGCGACGCGCTGGGTCCAGGGGACGCCGGTTGCTGAGTAGATTTCGCTGCGCCATCTTTCCCAGGCTTCCCTTTGCGTGACGCGGCTGACATTGTGGCACCACCTAGTCCGGATGCGTCGTTCCCCCAATTTCAGTTGACGCGATCGGCAGCCCAATGATCCGCCACTTCCTGTCGATGCCGATTGCAGGTGCACCCCACAGTGCAGCGCTATCAATTCTTATGTGCCAATCCTCTCAGGGTGGGCCCACCAGCGTGTCAATTTCAAAGGCTCAGGATCCCTTCTTCAATTCGGAATCACTGTGTATTAAATATGACACATTATATTAGAGTCTATTCAATGAATTAGAGGACTCTAAAAATTCTGAAAGAACCATTACTTACCGAATATTTTGTATTCATATCTACAAGGCCAATATGATAGGTAGATTGCTTATTCTGGTTTCTATCCGATTCTTGTTTTACTTATGCCTATTGAGGTGAATAAAAGACATATAATGTTGGTTCTGCTGGTTATTTAAATGGTTCTACATAAATTTATTTAGAAGAACTGCAGCTTAGTTGTAAAGGGCATCGTTAATAATAATGGAATTGAGTACACTCTGACACCAAAATCATGTAGTAATGTTTTTTATAACTCGATTGATCGATATTCGGTAAGTAATGGTTCTTTTAGAATTTTTAGAGTCCTCTAATTCATTAAATAGACTCTAATATAATGTGTCATATTTAATACACAGTGATTCCGAATTGACGAAGGGATCCTGAGCCTTTGAAATTGACCCGATAATTTATTCCGGTGGCTCCTCCGTGTAGAAATCAATTTATGTAATTACCTCATTCAAGGTAAACAACTATAAACGAAATATATAGCACAAATTATTCAACATTAGACGTGTTCAGAGAAATAACTGTGGCATATTCTTCATTCCCGTATTAAGGTACCACATACTCCTAAACAACAGATGTTTACAAGTCTTCCAGTTGTTATAGAAGCCTTCTAAGTTTAAACGGAAGCTTCAAATAATGCAGGTATTCGTTCAGTACAAACCCCTCCCGTCTTATGTTTTAAGCCATAGTTTTTAATCCAAGCACCCCCCTTGATTTATTTCCATCATTATTAGGGGTAATGGTTAACAGAAAAAGAATAAATATGAGGAGGGTGGTCCCCACAGAGGAACAGTCCTAGGATCTTAGAGGGTAAAAGGAACACTTATAGGAAAAGAACCATAATGTAAGTTTTTCTGTTTTTCTGCCTAAACCACAAAATTCCTAAAATATTGTTGTTTAAACGTTTTAGATTGTCAGTCAAAATGTCCTGATGAAGGTGTGAATATTGTAACACGAACACCGAAATGCCGTGTCGACTCTTTCTTTTGACTTTTTAGTACATTCTTTCACTATGTGGAAAATTGATTTTAACGTATTTTAATAATTTAGATTGTAACCCTTAAGGGAGCTATTATAATAAACTGTATTTTTTGATACACATTATTTTTATCTTTGGTGGATTTGTTTATCGAAAAAACATTTTTTGTTAGATATGATAAGTGTTCTATTCATTTGCCATAAAAATATACAAACTACTACTGCCCTAAGACCTGTCTGTCCCCACACTGCTGGACTTTAACCAATATCTAGAACTCCATTTATTAATAGTAATCTACAGGGTCTCCTTTTTTTGGCATTACTCTCCCCCTCCCTGTGATAACAACCAGGGGAACCTTCCAAAGAATTTGCTTTAGAAATGTATTTTGATCATTGGGATAGCCCCTTGGGAGCAGCAGGGGCAGTGGAAGTGCACACCGAGAGAGCAAGTAGCTCGCACATTAGGTCTTACTTCGGGAGGGCAGGCGGGTTGCCCTGAGAGAGGTGCGCCATACAGAACTTGTTGTGGGTGTAGTGTTGTGTTGTTCCCTTTTTGGTTGTTGTGACGGGGTCGGGGAATATGGCTCTTCAGACTTACCTGTTTCAACTCTCTTTGAACAGCATTCTGGGACATGGCGGCGCAGCGAAGAACCGTATGACTCGGAACCAGAGGACGATGCAGAATCCTGTTACTTTAACTGGGCGGAGTTGGACACTGAAAACGACGTTGGTTACGCCCACTCAAGCCTGCTAAAAGCCGCCCAAGACGATTCACAGGGGTGTGTTGCACCCGGAGATGGAGGAGGATTGCATGCCGGACTACACATCGGACCAGGACGAGAAGAAGACGGTAACCGAGGACTGCCCTTCGGACCAGGACGAGAAGAAGACGGTAACCGAGGACTGCCCTTCGGACCAGGACGAGAAGAAGACGGTAACCGAGGACTGCCCTTCGGACCAGGACGAGAAGAAGACGGTAACCGAGGACTGCCCTTCGGACCAGGACGAGAAGAAGACGGTAACCGAGGACTGCCCTTCGGACGAGGACGAGAAGTAGACGGTAACCGAGGACTGCCCTTCGGACAAGGACGAGAAGCAGACGAAAGGAGTCCAGGAGTAAAGACCCCAAAGCAACAAAGCTCTACAAAGCCAGACGAGAACAGACAAGGAGGGGACCTGAAGAACGAAGAAGACGACAAGCCAGGAGGCCAACAGGAAGGCGCTTCGCCCAGCCACACTTCATCGAGGGAAGTGTGGCTACCAGAGGTACGATCACGGCTTTCAGGCTGGGCGGGTTTTAAGTGGATTAAACCACGAAAGTAAAACTGTCACTCACCCTATGCACTACCCTCCCCTCACTATCCAACACTAGTCAAAGAAGCGTGCACGTGTGAGTCCTCACTCCCTACCCTGTGCGTTGGTCCAAAACCAGGTAGACTAAAACGCTGTTTATTTTCCTTCCTGGCCGGCGGAGTTATCCCGACATCGTGGAGGAGAGCGCCTGGACCACCAGTCCCAGAAGCCCTCGGGACACACGACGAACGGCTGCAGAGAAACGCTATCAGAGACTCACCAACGAGATTGACTCAACGTTACCGTATTACCGGAAAGCAATACGACGCAAACGTATACTGAAAGCAATAAAACCAGCGTTACCCAAAGTACCTGTGTCTGTAAGTCTGTTAGACGGTGCGGTATCTGCCGCCACGAACCCTTCTAGTGAACAAGGTAATCCCGAGGTGCCACAGTTTTGATAAAAAAATAAATTCTGGTGCCCTTACTATGTTCAAGAGGAGCATAACGCACTCGCTGCTCGGCAGGTGATCCTTATCATCTTTGGACCTCCCGGGACACCACGGTGAAGAGTTCCCTGACTTTTGCGATTTCCCGCGCCGCCATAACCATTTGCGTTAGTGAAGTTTGTGGCAGCGCCCATTGCAATGACTCAATCTGGGGATCTTATTCCTTAAATTATTGGATTGTGACCAACGTTAATATTATGCTATGACTCGAGCCCTGACCTGAATATTACCCACATACCTTCTTTCACCAAAAATGCACTTTATTCAATGGGTACACTCCTATGGAGTTTTCACTAGGGCTGTTAGATGAATAAAGTGAACATTAGTGTACATGTGATTAATTTAATTTCCTCAAACATGTGTTTGTTCAAAAACATTTCCAAAAACAATTACTTTAAAGAGTCACATTAATAGATATACTTTTGCTGACAACCAGGAAATGAGCACTTATCCCGGCCCTGGTGGTCACCTCCAAAAAACCTCTATTGTCTACCGCAAAATTAGTGTAACGCAACTTTCAACATCGCAGCCCATCGCGGGAAAACAACTCTGTGACAATTCACAACACGGCGGTAATGTGCAATCGTCTGCCGACACCGCGGACAATGTCTGCTACACAATCACCTCGACGGAAATTAAAAGACAAACCCCAACACCAAAAAACCTGCAATGGGCAAAAGCGCGATAAGAAAACAGTGACAACCAGTGCGAGGGCAGCAAAACTCACGGCAAAGAGGGAAAATAGTACAAAAACAGCATACGGAAAATGCCACAGAACAAATTCCATCAACAGCGGAGCACCACAGACGCACCCTGGCCAACTGCAGAGGACAACATGTACACCACAACATCCAAGCACAGTGAAAGAACAGAACCGACAGGCACATTGCACGAAAGAGACCAGTGGCAGACAAATCAGAGCCGCAGGAGTGACACACCCACTGTGCAGCATACGCACATAAGCAGGAGTGCACCACTGCATTGACAACATCCCGGTACAAACAACACCCCCACCACATTTGAACACAGGACACAACTGGTTCAGCATATGTGCACAACCTGCTAAATCACATCCGAAATCGCAGGGAAAAGTAACATTAAAATGTACAAGTACAAGCTGAAACCTGCAAATATTTTTTATTCACACATGCAGCACATTTGGACATTTTCTACTGTCACTTGATTGCCATGGATGGTCACAATGTGACATGCTCATGAGAAGTAAGTGTCAATGATGGTATTCCTACTGGCCATTCCTGCCGCTGCTGCAGTGGGATGTGGGCCACCTGCCCCATCACCACCATCATCTGCCAGTACCTCTGGAACTGGTATCCAAGGGGCCCTGGTGCGAACATAGATGGTGTGGAACACACAACATGCAATGATCAGCTTGCACACGATGTCCAGGCCTTACAGGAGCTTCCCACCTGTGCCATCCAGGCACCTGAAACTAGACTTCAACACTGCAAATGTGCGTTCAACGATGCCCCTGGTGCGTATGTGGGTCGCATTGTACTGCCTCTGGGAGGATGTGGTCGGGTCTCGGAGGGGTGTCATTATCCAAGGGTAGAGTGCATATCCTTGATCACCTGTGACAGTGCAGGGAGAAAAGAGTCAATACTTGGTTCGACAGAATGTGATTGCAGGTCTACCAATCCAGTGACTCCTGTGCTGGCTGTGTGTGGGGAGAGTGTTAGCCATCCCGCAGGGAGTAGCTGATGCTGGCAACTACACCACCAGTCATCAGGCACTCAGACATGCAATGTCAGAACTACAAGGGGGGATGACATGAGTCGCACTGGGCTAGTGGCCCTGGAAGCACAGCGGGCCACATAAGTCCAGCGCCACGGGGCGCTGGCCTGCGGGGGACTGGGGTAGGGTCATGTGGGCAGAACAGTGCTTCAAATGTGTTACGGTTGCATTACGCATCTCCACATGTTCAACTGTTGTGTGGCTGTGGTGACATGAAATGTCTGTATTGGGTGCAGGGGTAGCCCAGGATGACCATGGACTGGTGTGGTCATGTCTGGTAGGTGGTCGTGTGGTTTGACATGTTGATTGTGGTTTGGTCACTTGTGCATCCCCACAGTTATGCATTGTGCTTAGGAGGCTTTGGGGTGTGTTGATTAGGTACTTACCAATGAGCAGTCCTGTTCCATATGTGCCATTCTGGAACTGCTGGTTGATGATGGACTGTCGGAAGATGAAGGAATCATGCACACTGCCTGGGTAGTTGGCAACAACATTGGTGAAGAGTCCCCGGTGGTCCACTATTGCCTGCACATTCATGGAATGCGTGAGCTTTCTGTTGTAGTAGTGGTGTGCAGTATCTGCAGGGGCACAAGTGGGACATGTGTACAGTCGATTACCCCCAAAATGGCCGGGAATCTGGCTATGGCGTAGAAGCCTTGCTCTGTCTCCATCTGTTCCTGCGCAGTGTTGGAGAAGTGAAGTTACTGGGGTATGAAGCGAGGGTTGGCATCCAGGACAGGTGGGATGAACTTTGATAGGGCTGGCTGTGAGACCCCTCCGACTCTGGCAGTTGTTGGTTGGAAGGTACAAGAGCCCAACAGGTACAGCATAGCCAGCAGTTTTGTCTGCAGAGGGATGTTGGTTCTCCTCTGTGTTGGGGCCGTCAGCCTGTGGGCGATGTGGGTCATGATGCGGTGAATGGTTGTCCTTTTGAGCCTATAGTGGGCAATGACTTCCTCGGGGGTTAGGTCTGTGAGAGTGGTGCGTTTTTGGTAGGTCCGCTGTCTTACTCTGTGCTGCCTCTGTGGTGGTCCGGGGGGAGGGGCGGGTCTGGGTCCTGGGGGTGTGGTGGTGGGTGTTGTGGCCCTGTTGGGGCTCCGAGCTGCATGATGAGTAGCTCCATAGCTTTGTTTGTTCTTCGGGTGTGGCTGTGTGCGGGGCTCCGTGACCTACTGCAGGTAGTCGTCCTCTTTACACCTGCTTGAGGCAGATGTTAAATACCTGCTGCTACTGCGCCTCATCGTTTTTGGTTCGCTTTGCGGATCTGTCAGTTCGTTGTGAAAGTGGTGTTGTTATTTTTTTGTATGTTTCTGCACGGGAACACCTACTCTGCATCTCATTAGCGTTAGTTGGTGATATCTGCCATGTTGTTGGGTTTTGGGGCTGTTATCGCGGTAATTCTGACGATGTCTTTTGTTTGCACGAGCTTGTGAATGGGGAGTTAAATCTATCTCCACTTTTGCTGTGTTAAGGTGGAGTTAAATCAGGGTTAACTCCTTGTGAATATGCCCTATAATTTCTCCTAGCTCTACCGCCAACGAAGCCCCTCCTACTTAGTAGTCTCTGACCTGAAGGTGGTCTAACACCTGTGAAGGGGAGGGGAATGCCTCCACCGCCTCCCTTGACTTTATTGTCTTTAGCACAGTCAGCTGCATTTGTCAATCAACTTTTGAAAGTTTACCTCTAAACTGTTCTAGGAATATTATTTCTGGGTTTAAAGTTACCATTAGTCAGTTATATTTCAGACCCATTGTGTTCCTTTAACACACCTAATATAATCACTTCCCTATGCCCTCCTCTCCTGTAAGAGTTCATTCAAGAGAGCCATCATTTGTTAAATAGTAATCTGTTTGAACTATTTCTTTAATGTAGGTTAATTAAAGGTCACTTTGCATAATGGGCTACTCCAAACATACTGTGCCGTTAGAGTTTTCGACAATGACCAAACTTTGAGGGGCTTATTACAACCACCAGACTCGTGGGGCACGGAGGTGGCAGTCTTCTGACAGCCCTATTAGGACCAGGGAGGTCAGGCTGCCCTGGGACCACCGCAACCTTCAGGGTTCAGAGATCTCTGGTGGTGGCGCGGTGGTGCGGCAGTCTTGAGGCTGCAATATGCTTGGCGGGGCAACTGCAACCCCGACAAGCATATTATGAGTTTCCTCACCACCATACTTTTCATGGCGGTGACAGACGTGAGAAGTCTGGTGGTGAGGAAACAAAGGGGGCCCAGACCCCATTGGTGCTGATATACCGTTTAATGTTTATTTTCAGCAACACCACCAGAGGTCCTGATCCGCCTCCACGACATAGGAGTCTTTGGACCTACCATTTAAACATCTCCACAGGATTTCTCTAGGTGGACTGAAGGGTAATCATTATTGCCTATCCTTTAATAATTATTTTTTGTTCATTTTAACCATTACCTGAATCAATAAGACCCATTTTATTTTAAACCATTCTGAGGTGTCTCCCTTTGTCCTGATGAGGACCCTACTGTAAGGACTCAAATTCCCGACACACACCCTTGGGGTCAAACGTCTACTGTTTTACCTATTTTTCCATGTAGAGACAACAGCGATTGATTCACTGTGTCACTAGAATATTATGGTTTCCATGTATGTTTAGCCTTGACAGAGTTTGGCTAGGTCACCAATTCTTTTGATGTATATAGTGCACATTGCCCTTCCTTTTTCACCAACCTTCACTATTGCACATTGCTATACACACCCTCCACCCCTTCTGGAGCACCTCTTCATAAAAATTCAGACTGCTGTGTTCTCTTTGAATATGAATATCATCATGTGTTAAATAGAAATAAAATCTTGGTAATTTTGGTTTACTAAAAGGTGATGTTGCATCATCTGCTGAGTTTGTTGTCACTGTGACCGTTTTTTCTGTACCGTATTTTACCCAGGTCCAGTGGCGATGGGTTCCCCCATTGTTTTGTTTTGCAGCTGCAGTTCGCTAGTGTGCTTCTACTAAGTATCCAATTGTCTCAATCTTAGTGTCATCCCATCTATCTGTTACTTGTGTCATCACACTAGTCTGCTCCTGATCCGTGTGGATTTGTGTCAACCTCTGCTATTTGCGGCGCAGGTGGTGTTGTGAACAAGAGTTCCGAATTCAACAGCCAATCAACAGACACCCTAATGTATTTTCAAAACCAGAGCTTATCTTTTAGGCAAAAGGAAGTACTAAAATCTCTCAGCAAGGAGAGCGTGGCTTGGCAAGACGGCCGTTCGGACCCTTTAAGACACAGCTCCACCTCCCAAACTCAAGGAAAGGACCAACTGGGTGCTACAGCCTGCAGCGGGCAGACAAAGAAAGAAAGTGCAGCAGCCTGGTGAGTGAGGAGATGTGCCCGGAAGACAAGAGGACTGACACGGCAGGGAGCCTCTGAGAGCGGAAACTTGGAGACGAGGGTGACCTGGGGTTGCCTCACTCCCCCTCCGCTTCCGTACCCTTAGTGTTTTGTCAATGGAGCTGTGGAGGAGGATGGAGTGAGGGGTTTGTGGCCCGGAAGTGGAAGCTCACCATCCCTGAGCACATTGCACGACCCCCCAGAACATAATCCAGAAAGCAGGCAGCATAGACCAAACCCGGGCGGTGTACTCCGCTCCGCCAGCAGAGTTTTGCCAACTCTGTGCTCCATTGAGAACGCAGAGTTCAGGAAAAAGGCTGACTACATGGTAGAGCAGAGTTAGCCCCTGTGCCATGGCCCAAACTAAAAACAAAAAAACACTTATCTGCTTTCTGGTGTCTCTGGGCTGCCCTCCTCGCTGCAAACTCCTACATTGTACGTCTTGCGCAAGACGTAAGGGGTTTGCGACCGGCAACGAGTACAAGGAGGAGAGACCACAGCAAGGAGGAGGGCAGCCTGGACACATCAGAAAGCAGGTAAGTGCTTTATTTTCCTTTTCTAATAAATTGGGAGTGAGACTTGGGAGGGTGGAGTGGAGCAGAGTTTTTTTAAAACTCTGTGGAACTCCGCGGAGTGCCACTCCGTGTACTCCAACCACCCTAACATAGAACATCCGGCGGGAGGCAACAGGTAAGACTGACCTGTTCTGTGGGCACCTGAGGGGCTGAAACACAAATTGAGACCCTGGGGAAGGCCCCAAAGAAGGAAATAGATGCTGAGGAGTGCAAGGCCTTTACCCCATGAATTATAACAAGTTTTCTCACAAGATGCGTGGCGGGGGAGCGGAGGAACGGCGCCTGGGACAGTGCATTGGAGCAACTGGAAAGGCATAGTGAATTGGACGGCAGCCAAAAAGCAGGCGCGAGTCCTGCCTGCGGGGACACGAGGGACTGCCTGGCTGCTTGAGGCGCACTCCTGGGCACACTGTGGGGCATGAAGCAGAACACCTGAGACAGCCAGAGGGCACAGAATGTGAAACTCTGGGACTGTGTGCAAAGTAGGGGATTGATCAGGGCCCACGCCTAAAGCCGGAATTATATAAACGGAGGAGGTACCGAGGAACCCACGGAGTGCCGACCAAAATTGGTGGGAAAAACTGTTGATACAGTCAACAGGGCAGAGGAAGCCTGCTTCCAGTACCCAGAAGCCTCACTTAGGAGAGTGTAAGGGGCATACACTCATCGGAATCACGATGGGGAAAGATAAGGCAAACATAGGACATCAAAGCAATACCATAACAGAATATGCACAACCGTGGGACAGCAGAACAGGATCACACAGCAGACTCAGGAGGCTGAGAGTGCCCGAAGCCCTCGAGGGTAGAACTCATGGCAGCAATACAAGTGTTCTGGGAAGGAAAAATAGACACAGTATACGTCGAGGTAGGCCTGCTTTGCGTGGACCTCTGTTAGGTGTCAGAGAAAGTCACGGTGCACCAACAGAGGATTGATAAAGTGGTTTTAATCAAATGGGGAGGGGGAAGTCAGAGTCCATGCAGCTTCCAGGCTTTAATCAAAAAATCAATTGGAGGGAGAATGGACCACTTGTAATTACGTAGCGTTAATGCATCATCATAGGGTTTTGTTTTCTGGTATGCTAGCCTCCACTGGATTCACAGTAGTGTCCAGAGAAAGTTTTCGAATTAAGTGCTCAGAGTGAAGTGAGTTAAAATTCTCTGAATCATCCTCGTTGAAGTACACTTATTTATCAGAAAAAAGAGGGTGGTTCAAGAAAAAGAAAAAGATTGGTGTGCATCCATGGATCATGTTACTGAATCCTCTGCACGGCATATGGATTAAAAACTGAGGTCAACATGTTTCAGCCCCGCTATGCCCACTATTCTGATTAGAAAAAGGTCGGTAGTACCTTTATTACCGAAACGTTGACCTCCTCATGGGGACCGGAGAGAGTATCCCGGTTTTTCGGCTACAGCGGGTATTCCATGCTTGTGCTCACTCTTACTGGCTACAGCGGGTATTTGCTGCTTGTGCTGACTTTTCAACCCGGAACATTTTTCTGAAGAAAGCCCCATAGACCCGGCTGGGCATAGCGGGGCTGAAACATGTCGACCTCAGTTTTTAATCCACATGCTGTGCAGAGGATTCAGTAACATGATCCGTGGATGCACACCAGTTTTTTTGATTCAAAGAATTTTAACTCACTTCACTCTAAGCACTTAATTCGAAAACTTTTCTCTGGACACTACTGCAAATCCAGTGGTTACCTCCAAGTGGAGGTTAGCATACCAGAAAACAAAACCTTATGATGATGCATTAACGATACGTAATAGCGGAGAATCAAGATATTCCGCTGTACCATCTACGTGCGTGTATGAGGGTTTTTATGAAAGGTACTGAGCACTAAGAACCCTGGCTATGTAGTTACAAGTGGTCTATACTCCCCCCAATTGATTTTTTGATTGATAAAGTGGCCAAGGAGTTCAGTCCCTTAAATAAGCAGGTCGTGAAGCTAACAACTATGACAAAAACATTGGAAAATAGGGCGGAGGACACTGAAGGCAGGGCTTGGTGGAACAATTTACGCCTCCTGGGGTTTCGGGAGAGAGCAGAGGGATGGCCAACAGAGTCCTTTGTGGAGACTCGGATACGTTACACCATCAGGCCTAAGGGACTGTCACCAATATTTGCGGTGGAAAGGGCACACAGGCCATTAGTAACCACACATGGCACCAATTCAGGCCATAATTGCGCGCATTATCAACTTCCGTGATCGAGACTGCATCCTCAGAACCACAAGAGAAGCTGGTGCCCTTAAATTTGAAAACCATTACATCACAATATTCCCAGATTACACTCGAAAAGTGCAGGCACAACGGAAGTCCTTTTTGGAAGCAAAGCAGAAACTCAGAGCAATGGGACTGCAATATATGCTAATGTTCCCAGCCAAGCTCCAAGTGGTGACACAGGGCAAAACACACAATTTCAAAAAGCCTGAGGAGGTATGTCCCTGGCTTGAAACGTAGGACAAGTGGCCTATGCGGGAAAGGGGTACTCAGAGAACAGACATGAAGCTTAAAGGGGCAGCACAAAGGGTCGAAATCTGGAGTATATCCCCTGAGACATCGACGGGAGAGAGCAAGGGTACCCCTCGGATTGAAGTGCAGGAAGACAGATCGCTGATACAGGTGCAGCTAGGGGAAGAGGATGCCTGTACTGAGCAAGAGGATGGAGCTGATACTTTGACCTCTGCAACACAGGCCATTAGTGACCAGACATGGCACCACTGCGGGTTTTAATTGCACGTATTTTCAACTTCTGTGATTGAGACTGCATCCTCAGAACCACAAGAGAAGCTGGTGCCCTCAAATTTGAAAACCATTACATCACAATATTCCTAGATTACACTTGAAAAGTGAAGGCACAACAGAAGTCCTTTGTGGAAGCAAAGCAGAAACTCAGAGCAATGGGACTGCAATATATGCTAATGTTCCCAGCCAAGCTCCAAGTGGTGACGCAGGGCAAAACACACTTTTTCAAAAACCCTGAGGAGGTATTCCCTGGCTTGAAACTTGGGACAAGTTGCCTATGCGGGAAAGGAGTACCCAGAGAACAGACAGGAAGCTTAACCCCTTGTATGCTGGTGACGAACCCCAGCCGTCACGCTCCATGGTGCTCGTGTGCTGATGACGGCTGGGGTTCGTCACGGCCCCGCCCTGTTCATTTGTTTACCGCACAGCGGCGGAAACGGGCCAGCAGCGAAGGGGTTAAAGGGGAGCACAAAGGGTCAAAAACTGGAGTATATCCCCTGAGACATCGACTGGAGAGAGTACGGGGACCCCTCGGATTGAAGTGCAGGAAGACAGATCGCTGATAGAGGTGCACCTAGGGGAAGATGATGCCTTACTGAGAAAGAGGACTGAGCTGATACTTTGACCTCTGCAAAACTGGAACTGGTAGCTCTGGAAGAGGAAAGCTGAACCCCAGCTATGACCTTAAGCTTGAGAGAGCACAGGAGATAATGCCTGGGCCACGAGGGAGGGGCAGCTCATGCACCAAAGGTCGACATGGAGGAACATTTGTGTCTCATGGGATAGTCATTGGTGGGCATATATGCTAAACATAACCAAAGTGGTAAATAATGTTGAGACATTGTACAGATATTGGTAGGGAAACTGATGTAATACATAGTGAGGTCCCCGGCCTCTTTCCTAGGGTGGCGGTGCCAACTGGACAACTTACCTCTGCACAAGGTGGCAGAACTTTGTAGACATTTGCGGTAGAGGGAATTAACTGGTAGATATATGGCGTTCCATGGGTACCTGGTGCCCAAGCGGGTGGGAGATCCTCAAGGTTTTAGTTATTGTTTCCACGTGGTTGTCCGGGGAGGGACGGGTTGGGTGGGTTATTTGTTCGTTCTGATTACATATGTCACAGTGCGGTGTATACCATATTGGGTTGAGCAAGGCTGGAGCAATGGGATATACATGGGATCAATGTACAATATGTTGGGAGTACCCACAAAATGGCCAGAGACATAGGGGGATTGCTGCTTCATCATGACACAATTATATAAGATAACTTCATGGAATGTCAGGGGCCAGGGCACTTATTTAAAAAGGTATAGGATAAACTCCTACTTGAAATGTAAGGGGGTGAGCATAGACTGTAATCTAGGAAACCCACCTCACAGAGGAAGAAGCCCAGAAGTTAAAGAAAAATGGAGGGGGCAGTTATACCTGTCCACATTTTCCTCCTTATGCATGGGGTGGCGATATGGGTGGCGCCTGGGACTCCATTTCATCTGGTCTACTCGGAGGCAGATCCACAGGGCAGGTATGTGCTAGTGCAGGGGGCGTTAGATGGCACAGATATGACTATACTTCACATATATGCACCTAATAAAGATGACAGAGAGGTCTTCCCCCATTTGCAATACCTGATCATGGATAACATGATAGAACACAGATAGAAAGACTGCTCTGGATAGGTGATTCTAATTGTTTGCTGGATGCCAGCATAGACAGATCACCCCGTGTGCCATGAATAAGCCAGGCATGATGGGCCCACTCATTGACATCATGCAAAACTTGGGCAATAAGGACATATAGAGAGAATGCTATACGACACATAGGGAATTTTAATGCTATTCAACAACTCATAACACAGAGTGCTGGGCACTGTACATACACAGGAGAAGATGCATAAAGTAGGATATATAGGCAGGTATTTATCGGATCACTCTCCTCTGCTACTGTAATGGGGCAGACTGGGGGCGGAGTGGCAGAATGGACATTGGCGGTTTGAAATGGACATGTTGACATGCGTACCCTTCAGACAGGAGTTATTGGACAAAATTACTGAATACATGGAAGAAAATTGGGACACCGCCACTAGTGGGGCATGGAATGGGAGGCACTTAAAGCAGTTGTAAGATGGGGATGTATGGGTAAAACATGTGGTGTACGATGGCAGTTGCAAGCCAAATTAAAAGATTTGGAATCTAAACTTGCTGAGGTCCAGAAGAGGGGATGCATGCACAGGACAGAGAGAGCACTGAGCTACGAGTAAGGAGACAGTTGGACCACAAGTGGGACAGATTGGATATATTTACACACAGGGAATACCGGCAGAGGCTGCATAGAGAAGTGGAAAATGTGTCAGAATACTGGCATGGCTGCTCCAACGAGAGACGGCCAGAGATCTTATGGTAAAGCTACAAAGACGGGATGGAACAATAGCTACTAAACAGAGACTGATTAATGACACACTTAGAGACCAACTCCAAGAGGTATACATGAGGGGCAGAATACTTGGAGGGGCAGGACTTCCCCGATTGGCTGCACAGGTCAGGGAGGATATTGAAGCTGACTTTACCATGGAGGAAGTAAAAGAAGCGATTAAAGGACTCAACATGGGTAAAAAACTGGGGAGTGACGGATTACCCGTAGAGTTTTCTCAGACATATGTGGAGCAATTGGCAAGACCACTGCTAGAGGTGTATACCGAAGCTGGGCAAGGAGGAAATGATGCCTTGGACATTCAGGTATGGAGTGATCTGCATGGTGCCCAAACTTGGGGGTGATGTAACAGACCTGGCGGCATACCTTCCTCTTACCATGCTAAACGAAGACTTTAAGGTAATATGTAGATACTGACAGGGAGATTTACGGAAGTGGTGGGGGCGCAAATACTTGAGGACCAGTGCAGATATGTTCCGGGATGAAGCATGTCCCTTAACTTGCACAGGCTAGCACACTTCATGAATGCAGTGAAAGACAGCCACGAGGAGCTGGCTCTCCTGTCTGTGGATATCACAAAAGCCTTTGACAAGATCAAATGGACCTACCTACAGCAGATCATGCAACACATGGGCTTCGGCCCAAATGTTGCCACTGGGTCAGGGTACCGTACACCTCAACTAGAGTACGGGTATGTAGCGGAGGTATCTTGTCAGAGAACTGGGAGGTGCAGAGGGGCACGAGGCAGGGCTGTCCGCTTTTGCCACTACTATTTGCATATGCAATGGAACCTCTGGCGGCTTCGCTTAGGAAAGAGTGCAAGACGATGGGGTGAGGGTGAGAGAGATGACACACCTGATCTCTTCATACATGTATGACATGATATTCTACCTGTGGAGGCCGGCAAAATGGTCCCACAGCTCCTGCAACACCTGGAGCGGTTTGGGAAAATTACTGGATTATGTGTGAACAAGCAGAAAACGTTGCTGCTCCCTTTGAGAGGATTAGAGGGGAAACTAGTGACACAACTGCTGCCGGTAGGCCTACGCTGGGAGGTGTTGTCCTTCAGATATCAGGGTATTATAGTGAGTAGTAGCCTGGAGGATCAGGAGTACCTCCGAGTGCACCCAATGATGTCGGGTCTGACTAGGTCCAGTCAATTCTGGAATACACTGACGCTCTCCACAATGGGGAGGATGGTGGATATTACGATAGTGTTCCTCCTGAGGTGCCTGTATATCATTCAGAATGTATTTTGCACTCTTCCCTGCAGCTTATTTTGGAAATTAGACAGCCTCTTGAGACTATTGATGTGGGCAGGGAAGAGAAGTAGCATTGCACTTTCACAGTTTAAACGTGACTCACTGGACGGGGGAATGGGTCTTCCAGACATAGAACTGTATTAATATGCTTTCAAACTGTAATACATGGCACAATGGGTGACAGAAGACGATAACGGTGAAAAGAGACTGCAGGGGGGAACGCATGGCATGCTCTCGTTGATGGAACTACTCACTCTGAGAAAAAGGGTCCCTGTGGGAACCCCATACATCATACATCAAACCTCAGAGATATGGGAATGAGTAATAAAGAGGTTGTTTAAGTAACCACTCTTTGCCAGAGATCTAGATATTGGGACGCTACTACCATTTTGCTGTATTAATCAAGATATGATGATGGCACGATGGAGGGAAGGCGGCTGTGTATTCCTGGGAGACTTATACCCGGGAGAGACATGCCTGTCATTAGGGGAAGCACAGGAGACATTTGGGGTGGGACCGGACCATTTCCTTCAATATGCTAAAATAACACATACAGTGAGGGAAATATGAGCAGCCTTCCCAAACATCCTGAGGGAGACTGCCACCTTACAACTCTTGTTAACTGCAGGAACCATGAGGCACATGGTTTCCTTCATATACAGAACATTATGGGAAGAGAAGGGAGGAAGGGATATCTCTGCCAGGCGGGCATGGGTGGAGTATTTAGGAGCCCCCTTAGAAGATGCGGTTTGCAGTGCAACATGTGAATTAGTTCTAAAGGTATCCTGCAATGCACACTTTAGACTGACACACAAAAACCACCTGCATCGAACGTACCTAACAGTGATCAAACTTAGCAGGATATATGGGGGAAGACGACCAACCTGTCCCAGGTGCGAGGAAGATGGTGCATCGTCTTTCTATATGTCATGGGAATGCCGGGCAGCCCTACAATACTGGCAGGAGGTGGCAGAACGAATTAGGGAGTGTCCGGGTTGATCCAAGCAGCTATACCGCAGGTCTGCGTCTTGGATATAGTTAAGAAACCTAGAAATAGCAGGAGATGTTGGAAGTTCCTGCAGCTGGCATTGGTATTGGCGAAACAGAGAGTAGTCATTGGATAGATGAGCCCGAGAACGCCCTCTATAGAACTATGGCACAAAGACATGATGGAATTGGCTTAGGCGGAGGAAATGTATATGAAAAGGACCCACAGAGATGATAGGTTGGGAAAGGATTTAACAGAGTGGGTGGCTCTCATGGGAAGTATGTCTCAGGATACAGGAGAGAATGAAACAGAGATGGAGGGGGTTGATAGCTCACAGGGAGGGGACACTCAGGAGGTACAGCCCGGTACGACCTGACAGGTATATATTATGGACGATGCATTGATCATAAAATAGGTTCAGAACCAAGGTGAGTTGGGAATTAATTGTAATCGGCCAGAAGATTTGTCAATTAGAAAAATATACAGCTCAAGAAAGGACCGGGAGGAAGCCGGTTGAGGGGAAGCGACTTCACTGTACTCAGTGTTGGGGTGAAGTTAGGCTTTTTTTTCTGTACTGTGTCTATGATTATACAATGCAAGTGGTTGCAAAAGAAACGTGATGCGCAGATGGGTACATATCTTTGAATATTGTAATTCGAGTAGCATGAAAAATCTGTGTAAAGAGATGCTTAATAAAAAGATTTAAAAAATAAATCTCTCAGCAAAGCTAAATACTATACAGTTTAATAGGAATCAAATGTCATGGTTGAACCTATGTTATGATTCTCTCTAAGGTACTATGGGGCAGATTTACAAGCCCCTTGAGCCACTTTTGTGTCACTTTTCCCATGTTAAAAGTGACGGAAAAGTGGCGCAATGGGCTTGTAAATCTGCCCCTATGATTGTCTGCCGACACACTACAGGAGATATCGCATGACTACAGCCCAAAATTAACCCTGGGCGGAGTTCCGCGTAGTGCACAATAAACTCCGCTATGCTACGCGGAGGTCCGCGAGCAGCGTACTTTCTTTAGATAAATGCACTTCACGTGATTGTGAGTGCCAGGTGCTTGTCCTCTCTGTACATTCATCACAAACGGCATCATGCACAACGCAAGTGGGCGCTGCTTCTTTTCTGCCGCTCAAGTAGATTTTTACCCGAGCAGCAGCTTTCTCAACGCGAGCTGCCGGTTTCTCAACGCGAGCGGTCGCAAGCACATGCAACCACTCGCAATGAGAAGTATGACCGCCAGTATTGAGAAATCTCACCAGGAGGTTGATTTACTAGATGCTCATGTCTTGTAATGTAAGAACAATGCATATTACGCATCATATGATGGCAACTGTGTAAACTGTATACCATTAATATAGCATAAAATTAAAAAAACAGATTTATAAAAGAAAAAAAAAAGAATTAAGTGCTTTTTTGTTTAGAGGAGATGTCCTCATATACCCCGCATCAAAAACGCCTCACCCAAATCGGTGGGAAATGTACTGTGGGGCCACTTGTTAAGCTGTCCATCATCCTGGCAAAAGGTAGGAAGACCTCTGCATACTACTAAGGTGGACGGGCTAAACAGGAAAAGATTTTAAGTGATTTGGACATTTGCATACTCTTAGTAATTTAAAGGGAAAACCACGGACTCTACTCTCACCACACAGGACAACAAAGAAAACACTTATCACAGTCACATAGAGATTGCGCTCCAATAGATAAACAATGTGGTCCCCTCCATAAAGGATTTCAGATAGTTTTACAATATGGAATTGCTGAAAAAACACATTTGCTTTGCCTTCGTCTAGCCCAGGAGTTAGGATAAATTGTCCTCTACAGAAGTGGAGTTTCAATGGGGGCACCTGCTATTTGTTTATTTGTAAGTGCCTCCAGATGAGGTTTTATTTTTGTGAAATGCACATTAGGGCCAAAACGGCACTGCTAAAACTTAATGTGGAGGGAGGCCGTTTTTGAGAAATTAAGGTTTAAAATAATTGTATATCTGAATGGTTGGTTCTGAGAGAGTTTTGAGCATTCTGATTGGCCCAGGGAGATTTTTTCCTTTAGGCCATCTCATGCCCGCAAGAGTCTGATTGGCTACCAGCAACATGAGAAAAATGTTGGAACTTATTGGCAGATGTGCAGAGATTTTTGCAGCCCTATCGGGCTGCTTGCGACCGCAAAAAAGCTATTTACAAAGTACAAAAGGCAAATTGCGATTCAGTAACTTGTTACTGAATCATAATTTGCATTTGCTACCAAATACCCACCCGGTATTTGGAAGGGGCCTTACTTATCAAATGCACACTCAGAATGGTATGTAATAATGTTTTGCAACCAAATTCGGATTGCAAAACAGTAATTATTAACCATCAGTTTAAAACTGGTGGTAACCCATTTGCAAAGGGAAAGGGGTCCTTGAAGACCCATTCCACTTTGAGAAAGTTGAGAGAAGACAGTGGTCTCACAGTTTCATAATTTCTTTTTAACGCATCACGTTTTCTTTAAATTAAGACCTACCTCATTAATATGCATGAGGTAGATATATTTGCAACTCACTATGAGTTTCATGCATTAGGAATACCGATTTCCTAATTCTGATTCGGAGAGAATTGCAATTAGGAAATCAGTATTCCTAATCTTTTTACATCTGGCCCTTAGTCCCACGTCCTGCAATAAATAAAATAATTAGCATACGCTCTATATGGGGGACCCAGAGTCCTCCCCTGGCCCAAAAAAGAAAAACAAATCAGCAAAAATGCTGCAAACCTGCAAGACTCTTGCAAGATTGAAAAAAAAGGCATCAGGACCGCATTTATTATGTTTATGCCCCGGGGACCCTCCCCCTCCCAAGCCTCAAAAGGCCATAGAGAGACCATCCTGTTGTTGAAATGTATGATAAAGAGGGGGGCCATGTGGCCCCCCCGAGCAATTAAATGCCCCAGGGAGCCCACACTAAAAGCTGGCTCAGTAGCTATGTCCTGGGGAGTCTTCCACGGGACATAGTGGTTTTCCTGCCTGCAGCAGGGTAGGCAAGGAAACAAGTGTTTGCTCTCACTTGGCGGGAGCATTTTGAATCTCCTGCCAAGTGGGATCAAACATCAAGTTGGCTCCTGGTGGGCGAGAGCTTTGAAAATGCTCTCGCCTGCAGGGAGTAGACTTTTAATAGGTTCCCCTATCTGCACTAAAGCAGGCAGGTAAAAAGGTCAAAATATTGCTCCCCACCACAGGGAGCAGCATTAGGAGCTGCTTCTTCCGTTGGAGCAAGTGCTCTGATCGGCTGGCAGCAACATAAGAAAAATATTGCTGCCAGCCTTTACAGGAATCTGCGACTTAGTCCCCTGTCTTGAAGTTAAAAAAAATTAACATAACGGGGCAGGGTAGGTATATCATGTCACCTCCCAGGGGCCAAAATACAAAAAAGTTCATCGATGTTTGCCTCAATCCCATGGGTGTCTTCCTGGCACGCTGCAAAAAATAGAAGATATATATATATATACATATATACATATATATATATATATATATATATATATATATATCTATCCAAAACGAAAATTCAGTGTTGTACGCTCTCAGAAATCAAACACAGTCCAAATGTGTAGTAGAACCTTGATTTTAATCACACAACGCGTTTCGGCGACCTGCCTTGATCACGTGTGACATCAATGTGAAAAAAAGTGTGCTATTTACAAAACAATACAGTGAAACCAAAGAAGGACTATGGGTACATCAGCACATAAGCGTCGGACATATTGGAATGGTAATCATACGTTTTACACTGCTGGTTAGAACATATCTAAATTCACATTGGTAAAACATTTAGCAACTGTGGTATTAAAAAATCATATCACATTGTCCCCCGTCTACTGGGTGAGATAATGACAGTTGTCATCATCCCTACCATATGTCCATTACTCCAAGACCACGTAAGCTTAAAGTATACATGTCGGACATATTGGAATAGTAAAGTACATCGGGGATAATAAATGGCATTAAGTACTGTGTATCTCTTGAAGTATCAGAGATGCGCTTATACGACCCTCAAATAACCTCTACTCATGCACATCCAACTCAAGAGCGGTAATGACAAGTGTCCAGAAAACCAACACTAATAGGTGGTATGCCAGGCGGGTATCGTGATCTTACCCAAATGACTGGGAGACGGTGATGACCAGTGTCCAAGGAGACCAAACCAGACAACTTCAAGAACGGGACTGCGTACAAAAATTAATTACGACGGAGTTCTAAAGTGTGTCCATGGGTGATAGCAATGAAGGTAGATCGTCCGGTCAATATACAGTTTTTCATGGACCCCTTTCCCCCCTACAGGAATTAATACTAGTGAAAAGTGCTCAAGTGCAACATGCAATTCCGCTGAGACCTGCAAGGAAAATACTATTGGGTCTCAGTCTAACATCAGTTGAGGCATGGATTAGAGGGTAATAAAGGATAAAGGGTCTAAATCTGTGCCAGTGTCATGAACAGTATCCGACTTTGGGTGCTTGAAATCCAACTCAGCATAGTCCTACTGGCGACTGTAACAATTGTACAGAACAGGTGAGTAAGCAATAACTGACCGTGAAAAGGTGTCTAAAGATAGAAGTGCATACTGGAAGTGCCAAAGACAGTGGTGCCCAATTCTGGAATCCATTCATACTGGGAAACCCTGCCTGTACACCTGCAAATGAATACACAAAAGATAAAAATAATAGTTAAAATAATGCTCTAGGAATTATGTTTCTAGCACACATAAAACATGTTGGAAAGAAACAAGCTAAATGAAGAGCAAGCAGCACATTTTCATCATTACAGCAAAATCCTATAAGCTACATGGGTTATTCATGAGTACATAGACAGGAAAACACACATTAGGAATCTACCCTGAGATGTATTTCTAACTCCTCATCCCAGTTGAGCCCACCCGGGTACTTGCTTTGGAAGTTAATAATATGTCTTGACTCATGTTGTCTTAGGGATAACAACCTGTCCCCTCCTCTGGGTTTGGCTTGAACCTGTTCAATTAGCATGTAACTCAATAGATTGGCATCCGAGTAATGTTTTTCCCTGAAATGTCGTGCCACCGGATACTTAGGGTCATGGTTGGTTATCGCCCTCCGGTGTTCCAATATTCTCTTTTTGGCACTGCACTTGGTACTTCCTATATACCATAGGTGACACGGACATTCAATCACATAAACTACATAACTTGTGCTACAAGTCAGAAATTGGGTTATTTTTCTTTTGACTCCATTATAAGAAAGTTCATTTTTATATACACTGTTACTACACGCTTTGCAATGACTGCAGGGGTAAAAACCCTGCAGTCCATGTTCCGTGGATTCCTTGTATTCTGTAACATCATTCCTAGATACCAGATCCCTGATATTAAGGTTCCGTTTATACGTTATACTGGGTCTTTCTTTCACAATATTACCTATGGTGTTGTCATTTCTCAAAATGTCCCAATGTTTAGCTATGACTTTTTTGACAGAGGTCGACTGGGAATTGTAGGTAAGTATCAACCTCGTCGTTTCGTCAGACTCTTCACCCACAGGTTCTGCCTCTCCTAGTGTTGCCTTCCTATCTACCTTGTCTGCTCTCATGGTAGCTTGTTTAATAACCCAATTGGGGTAACCTCTTTCCTTGAACCTCTCTGTTATGATGTCGCGTTCTCTCTGAAACGCTTCAACTGAATTACAGTTTCTCTTAGCCCTCAACAGTTCTCCATAAGGTATGCTCCATTTGAGCACCTCAGGATGGCTGCTGAGGGCATGCAGTATGCTGTTACCTGCTGTGTCCTTGCGAAACAATGAGGTACTGATGGTGTTATCTTTAATCTCAAGTCTCACATCCAGGTATTCCACCATAGTATTGCTGATGGTTCCTGATAGTTTGATGTGGTATCTGTTGGCATTCAGTTTGGTCAGAAAGGTTTCGGCTTGTACTTTGGTCCCCTTATAGACAATAAATAAATCGTCTATGTACCGTAGCCATACCATGACTCTACCAAAGTCTTCCTGCAGGGTGGCACTGCCATGGATCTCCTGCTCCCAGTGTCCCATAAACAGATTCGCGAAACTGGGAGCAAAGCAAGAACCCATGGCAGTACCATTAGTCTGCCTGTAGAGGGCGCCATCAAATGAGAAGATATTATTTTTGAGACAAAAATCAATCATGTTCATCACCATGGTATTATGTTCAAAAAACTTGATTGATCTATTGCGTAAGTAGAATTCGCATGCCTCAAGCCCTTGTTGGTGTTCAATTATGGTGTAGAGTGAGTGTACATCTAACACCATAAAGGTCCAATCACTTTCCCATTTAAGAGTATCAATCTTACTGAGGAAATCCTTGGTGTCTCTCAGGTAGCTCGGTAAACTGACCACATAGTCTCTCAGGAAGTAATCTAAGTACTTAGAAATATGTTCGCAGACACTGCCTATAGACGAGACTATGGGCCGGCCTGGTGGTTGTGTCTTGTGCTTGTGAAGTTTCGGTAATAGGTACAAAATGGGAAGAATGGGATTATCTTTTTTAAGGTAACAGTATTCCTCCCACGAAAGCAACCCTTGGTCTTTCCACATTACAAGTTTGTCCCAAATCTCAGTGACACTTTTACCATATTCAGATCTCTTGATCTGTACATAGAATTTGTCGTCACTAAGTTGACGCATGGCCTCAGTGATATAATCACTTCTATTTTGCACCACAATGTTACCCCCCTTGTCAGCAGGGCGTATCACAATGGAAGAATCCTCTTGTAACGTTTTAAGAACCATACGCTGTTTAAGGGTCAAATTGTTGGGAAGCTTGTGTTTGTCTCTGTTGCCCACCCCCTGTTTGGATCTCAATTTGACTAGATCTTTCACCACACAGTCATGGAAGGTGTCAATATGATCATGGGGGAGAGTGGGCATGAATGTAGAACGGGTTTTGAAGCTGGTCGTGGCCGCTGCTCCTACCTGAAAACCCGCCCCCCTGAGTATATCTGCTGATGTGTTGGAATCAGTCATTGTATTCTCTGACATATCCAGTTGGGCAATTGCTATGAGGCTATCAACATCTCCCACATTAAAATCACACTGATTATTATTAGTAGGAATGTCTGTATTGGGTCCATGGCCCAGTCTTTTCAGTTTATACCACTTTTTCAATTTTTTAAATACATCTATTCGAGTTTCAGTGAAATTAAAATGCGCTGTCGGACAGAAAGACAAGCCTAAACATAAAGTGCGTTTTTCTAAGTCACTGAGAGTTCTTTGTGAGAGATTGACAACAGTTCGATTTACCGTTTGTAGATCCATTATTTGTCCTTGTTGGAGCGAGTGATACGTTTTCCCATGGCTCCCTTTCCTTTGTCTTGATTCCCAGCGTTGTTGTAATCTTTTTTTGCGGTTTCTTCGTTTCTTCGTTCCTGTTGTTGGTGCATTGCTTGGCCTCTGCCCCGTCCTCGCCCCCTTCCTCTGGTCTTCTGTGGGGTAGCCTCCCTTGTTTTTTGTCTGTCTTTTTGCATCACTCGGAATTCGTTAAAAAAATTCACTTGCTTGGGTATTCTTTCAGCTGTTGATGCTTGTTCCAATGAGGCCTCTGAGTCCGTGTCACTGATCACTGGAACTTCCATAGAGATATTTGATGCTGCTGCTCCAGCTTGTTCGTTCAACTCTTCTCTATATAAGTGATCATACTTCTTGCTAAAGGTCAAGATCCGTCCACTCTCATAGTCAGCATAGTCTCTGTTCATTTTGTGCTGTTTTCTTAGTTTAATGTCTTCCTCATGTTTATTTAGTCTGTCTTTCATTTGATCCATTAGTTTTTTCATTGTAGACTCATCAGCCGATGATGTTACTTCTTCTGTTAGAGTTTTAATTTGTTTTAGAAGTTCTTCTCTGTCTTCCCAGGCGTATTTGATCAGAATCTCCATCATTGTTTAGAACTTTTTGCAGAATTCTCTGACCAATCTTGCAACATTTTGGGATTAGGTGATTCATATGTTGGAGTAATAAAAATCCTCAAACCCCTAGGAACCATCGATTGGTCCACATAGTTTTGCAGAGATATTGCCTCCCACCATTTCGATATCTCAGTACGGCGCAGTTTCTCAAGTTTTTTCATTCTAGCTTCCACGGTGTTGCAACTGGCCGTCGCGCCAGTGTTTCTCTTATCTCCAGTTTGTCCACCTGGTTTTCTACTGAATAGGGCTTGTGCTGCTGCCCTTCTGCTTGCCTCGTCCTCCATGTTGGTAGTGCTACCAAGGATCGAATTATTCACTGGGCTGTGTTTGTTCCCCTCGGGGAGGTCCCGAGTTCTTGTTGCCGGTTAGTAACGCTGATACTATGGTAACTAACAGTCAATTTGCAGACACGAAACACGCTTGTGTGTGCTAAGACGGCGCGTTCATTCAGAGTAATTAGGTTAGCCGTCAGGTTACTGCTGTTCAGTTATCCAAAGCGTTAGTATATCCCGCGTCCCACACTTAACCGGCAGCTCTCACTAACTCCCGCTGCCCCGCGTTCAGACAACCCCAGCCCGGAGTAACCCGCGCTGGTTTCGCCTCCCCGCTAGGGACGGAAAGCAATGGGCTTACCTGGAAAGTGGACGCTTGAAGAAGTCGGGGTCACGATTCACCGCTACCTCTTCTCTCCAAAGTGAGATACTGTGGACCGGCCGGTCAGGGTGCGTTGCTCGATAAATATACCAACAAAAGCTGCTCCTGCTGCAACGCGCTGACCCGTGGACAAGTGGCGTACACTCCGGTGAAGCAACCGGAAAATCAATATCCAAAACGAAAATTCAGTGTTGTACGCTCTCAGAAATCAAACACAGTCCAAATGTGTAGTAGAACCTTGATTTTAATCACACAACGCGTTTAATCACACAACTTTCTTATAATGGAGTCAAAAGAAAAATAACCCAATTTCTGACTTGTAGCACAAGTTATGTAGTTTATGTGATTGAATGTCCGTGTCACCTATGGTATATAGGAAGTACCAAGTGCAGTGCCAAAAAGAGAATATTGGAACACCGGAGGGCGATAACCAACCATGACCCTAAGTATCCGGTGGCACGACATTTCAGGGAAAAACATTACTCGGATGCCAATCTATTGAGTTACATGCTAATTGAACAGGTTCAAGCCAAACCCAGAGGAGGGGACAGGTTGTTATCCCTAAGACAACATGAGTCAAGACATATTATTAACTTCCAAAGCAAGTACCCGGGTGGGCTCAACTGGGATGAGGAGTTAGAAATACATCTCAGGGTAGATTCCTAATGTGTGTTTTCCTGTCTATGTACTCATGAATAACCCATGTAGCTTATAGGATTTTGCTGTAATGATGAAAATGTGCTGCTTGCTCTTCATTTAGCTTGTTTCTTTCCAACATGTTTTATGTGTGCTAGAAACATAATTCCTAGAGCATTATTTTAACTATTATTTTTATCTTTTGTGTATTCATTTGCAGGTGTACAGGCAGGGTTTCCCAGTATGAATGGATTCCAGAATTGGGCACCTCTGTCTTTGGCACTTCCAGTATGCACTTCTATCTTTAGACACCTTTTCACGGTCAGTTATTGCTTACTCACCTGTTCTGCACAATTGTTACAGTCGCCAGTAGGACTATGCTGAGTTGGATTTCAAGCACCCAAAGTCGGATACTGTTCATGACACTGGCACAGATTTAGACCCTTTATCCTTTATTACCCTCTAATCCATGCCTCAACTGATGTTAGACTGAGACCCAATAGTATTTTCCTTGCAGGTCTCAGCGGAATTGCATGTTGCACTTGAGCACTTTTCACTAGTATTAATTCCTGTAGGGGGGAAAGGGGTCCATGAAAAACTGTATATTGACCGGACGATCTACCTTCATTGCTATCACCCATGGACACACTTTAGAACTCCGTCGTAATTAATTTTTGTACGCAGTCCCGTTCTTGAAGTTGTCTGGTTTGGTCTCCTTGGACACTGGTCATCACCGTCTCCCAGTCATTTGGGTAAGATCACGATACCCGCCTGGCATACCACCTATTAGTGTTGGTTTTCTGGACACTTGTCATTACCGCTCTTGAGTTGGATGTGCATGAGTAGAGGTTATTTGAGGGTCGTATAAGCGCATCTCTGATACTTCAAGAGATACACAGTACTTAATGCCATTTATTATCCCTGATGTACTTTACTATTCCAATATGTCCGACATGTATACTTTAAGCTTACGTGGTCTTGGAGTAATGGACATATGGTAGGGATGATGACAACTGTCATTATCTCACCCAGTAGACGGGGGACAATGTGATATGATTTTTTAATACCACAGTTGCTAAATGTTTTACCAATGTGAATTTAGATATGTTCTAACCAGCAGTGTAAAACGTATGATTACCATTCCAATATGTCCGACGCTTATGTGCTGATGTACCCATAGTCCTTCTTTGGTTTCACTGTATTGTTTTGTAAATAGCACACTTTTTTTCACATTGATGTCACACGTGATCAAGGCAGGTCGCCGAAACGCGTTGTGTGATTAAAATCAAGGTTCTACTACACATTTGGACTGTGTTTGATTTCTGAGAGCGTACAACACTGAATTTTCGTTTTGGATATTGATTTTCCGGTTGCTTCACCGGAGTGTACGCCACTTGTCCACGGGTCACCGCGTTGCAGCAGGATCAGCTTTTGTTGGTATATATATATATATATATATATTACCTACTGGCGGTCGCCAGTAGGTATATATAGTTAGGATTTTTTCTCTATGGGATTTTTGAAAATTCTATGTCTAATAACTTTGGCGTTTGTGGATGGAATTGGCTGAAATTTTCAGGAAAATGGAACATTTTGTTTCTGAGCAGCCCCTGACAATTTGGGGGGGTTTCATCAAGGGGGGGCCGTGAAAAAAGGGGGGTCCCAAAACGCGTTTTTCCCATGTTAATTTCCATAGGGCGGTTGGCCTCACTTTTAGCTCGAACGGCTGAATGGATTTGCACGAAACTTGGCAAAATTGTAGGGACTGTTAGCCCGATGTGCCTTTGCTAGGTCTCAATATATGTGCTCCAGTGGATTTTGAGTAATTTAGGTTCAAACAAAGATATATATCTGGGCGGAGCCTAACCACACATCTGATCTGATTGGCTGTCAGCACTTCATCCAAGAAGTGTTGGCAGCCATCTTGGGACCAATATACATGATAGCACCTCATTAAAAAGCATTGTAGTTAATAAAGGGTTTTAGGACTTTAGTTACATTATAAATCATTTGTTGATTGTACCATACTCGTTTTAGGAATTGTGGTGGGTTCTAAGGTGATTTTACCATGTGAAAAAACCTTCTGCTGTGATATCATGAATATTGTTTGAAAGAAAACTAATATCTCATGATTTTCCCACAGTGGTTTGGAAGGGGATCTATAAGCTAAACTGAAAGCATATTTTCTGTAAATTCACATTATCTTTCTCAGTCATGTGAAAATGAAGTCTGACATTCTCAGTAAAACATGCACATCCAACAAGGACAGAGACTGTCATTTGATTCCTTTGTGCTCTACTGCAGCCTCCTAAAGTGTTCTAAAGAACAACTAGAGCGCTAACAGTCCTACGTATTACAAAGGTATAGCACACCTGGAGCCATCGTGATGGGAATAAAGTGGCAACTCTTAAAACATTTAATTTAAAAAGGAACAAAATGAGGGGGTATATTATGCAATAGAAGGTATTATTAGTGCTGCAGAAAGAAAAATTAGGGCACATTTTGAGTGACTTTTCAAATCCTCTTCTATTTCATTAAAAAATTCTGACATGCAGTCTCCCAAAATGGCCACCAGAGACAAAAGAGCCCAAATGTAGCCCAAATATCACCCAGATGTAGCCCAAGTATAGCCCAATGACAGAATGTCCCAGAGTGTTCTAAAGAACAACTAGAGCGCTAACAGTCCTACTTATTACAAAGGTATGGCGCACCTGAAGCCATCTTGATTGGAATAAAGTGGTAACTCTTAAAACATTTAATTTAAAAAGGAACAACATGAGGGGGTTACTTTTGCCATAGAAAGTATGATTAGTGCTTCAGAAAGAAAAATTAGGGATCATTTTGAGTGACTTCTCAAATCCTCTTCTATTTCATTAAAAAAATTCTGACATGCAGACTGAAACATGCACTTTGAATACCAGCAGCAGACGTCCCTGGTGAGCAGTAGCTTTACTACAGTGATCTAATGTGCAACTAGAGTGCTAACATTCAGAATTTATGGCAAATGTGTGACACATCTGAATGCCTTCTTGATGCAACCAAAGTAAACAAGCATTGAAAATGCAATAGATCTCGCCCTCGTTTAAGTTAAAAAGCCATTCTGTTTGTAATGAGGTGGCTTTTTAGCTTTGCTTTTATTAGTGTTTTTTCAACTTTCATGTAAATAACATGCATCTGTATGCATATAAGTATATGTATGCATGCATTTATGTGTGTATTTATATAGATATACAGATGATATATGTTTATATATGTATGTATATATATATATTCACTGAAAAAACCATAGGTTATAGACCATATATAGTTAGGAATTAGCATTTACAAAACCTTGAAAATTCACTGAAAAAACCATAGGTTATAGACCGTATATAGTTAGGAATTAGCATTTACAAAACCTTGAAAATTCACTGAAAAAACCATAGGTTATAGACCATATATAGTTAGGAATTCGCATTTACAAAACCTTATTTTACTCACACAAAACCATTGAAATTCCATATATAGTTAGTTGCACTAACTATATATCGCGCACCCGCAATCCACTGCTGATGATGTCACATATTACATCATTCATGACATGGTCAGTGACATCACTGATGACATCACTGATGACATCTCAAATGACATCACTGATGACATCACTGATGACAACATCCAGTGACTGTATGTTTCTGTAAAGTTAAAATATGTCTTACATATTGAAGAATGAGTGGATGTATAAGTGTCTGGATGAAGGATTTAGTAGGTGCATGACTGACTGTATGAGTGAGTGATTAAATATGTCTCACTGAGTGCATGGGTTAGTGACTAAACTGTCTTAATTTGTGCATCATTATGTCTGTTGTTCTGTAAACTGTTGCATGTGTTGATGAGTAGCTATATGAGTAACTATATGGGTTATTGATTGGTTGCCCAAGTATTTGTATGGGAGACTGAGTGTGTGTGTGGGTGGCTGGGAGGTGTATGACTCTGTGCATAGATGTGTGAGCAGTTGATTCACTAGATGTATGGTTTCAAAAGTGCATGTGGAAACAGCTGTATGGGCGGTTGACTGTGTGCATGAGTGTATTGGTGAGTGAATGGATATCTCAGTGCTACATGTCAAAGTAAGTACATATGTAAAACACAGTACATGTGAGAGTTGACATATATAAATAACTGTGCATAAGAGCCAGTGAATGTGTGAGTGGCTGTATAGATCATTGTGAACTTGTATCAGGGATTGTATAAGAGAGTAAATATGTGTTAGTATATGTTTGAATAAGTAAAGTTTGTATAACTGTATAGTTGACGAAATGGAGGTGTGATTGATTCTTTGCATGACTGACTAGGTGTGTGAGTAACTCCATGGATGAGTGACAGTCTGTGAGTGTCTGTTTACACTGATTGTATCTAAGGTTATATTAGAGTCTGAAGAGGTTCATCATATTATCACATGAATGATATCATCAGTGATGTGATCAGTAATGTCAAATGAGATGTCATCAGTGATGTCATCAGTGATGTCATTTGAGATGTCATCAGTGATGTCATTTGAGATGTCATCAGTGATGTCACTGACCATGTCATGAATGATGTAATATGTGACATCATCAGCAGTGGATTGCGGGTGCGCGATATATAGTTAGTGCAACTAACTATATATGGAATTTCAATGGTTTTGTGTGAGTAAAATAAGGTTTTGTAAATGTGAATTCCTAACTATATATGGTCTATAACCTATGTTTTTTTCAGTGAATATATATATATATCAGCGCTGCCAACCTTGGTCACGGATTATCCAAATCCGAGGTGTCTGAGTACCGAACGGACACCTGAGGCAGCTCGGCATTGAGGTGGCAGGCGAAGGACGTAGTTGGCTGAATTGGCAAGGGGCTTGGGACATTTTGCATCAAAGCAAGAAACATCCAATGAAATTGCCCCATGGAGGAGGTCGCCTCCTTATTGGACGATGAAACACCAATAAATGCCTTTCAATTTATGAAGTCTACAGCCCATGTCTTAAACCGCACTGATGAAGCGAGAGCAGAAACGCGTCTGCGGAGGGAAACTGCGACCTATGAGTGCACAAGTGAGCATTGTTTTGGTGAGAAATGAAACGGGTTCCATCCCCGTGTGTTGTGCACCCGCCGTGAGTTCTGTGTGCAGGCTTTGATGGAGTTGGAGCGACAATCTGTTTGCCTGCGTGAACCGCCACCAAAAGCAGCGCTACCGACCTTGGTCACGGATTATCCAAATCCGAGGTGTCTGAGTATCGAACGGACACCTGAGGCAGCTCGGCATTGAGGTGGCAGGCGAAGGACGTAGTTGGCTGAATTGACAAGGGGCTTGGGACATTTTGCATCAAAGCAAGAAACATCCAATGAAATTGCCCCATGGAGGAAGTCGCCTCCTTATTGGACGATGAAACACCAATAAATGCCTTTCAATTTATGAAGTCTACAGCCCATGTCTTAAACCGCACTGATGAAGCGAGAGCAGAAACGCGTCTGCGGAGGGAAACTGCGACCTATGAGTGCACAAGTGAGCATTGTTTTGGCGAGAAATGAAACGGGTTCCATCCCCGTGTGTTGTGCACCCGCCGTGAGTTCTGTGTGCAGGCTTTGATGGAGTTGGAGCGACAATATATATATATAGATATAGATAGATATAGATATAGATATATATATATATATATATATATATATATATATATATATATTCACTGAAAAAACCATAGGTTATAGACCATATATAGTTAGGGATTAGCATTTACAAAACCTTATTTTACTCACACAAAACCAATGAAATTCGCATATATAGTTAGTTGCACTAACTATATATCGCGCACCCGCAATCCACTGCTGATGATGTCACATATTACATCATTCATGACATGGTCAGTGACATCACTGATGACATCACTGATGACATCATCCAGTGACTGTATGTTTCTGTAAAGTTAAAATATGTCTTACATATTGAAGAATGAGTGGATGTATAAGTGTCTGGATGAAGGATTTAGTAGGTGCCTGACTGACTGTATGAGAGAGTGATTAAATGTGTCTCACTGAGTGCATGGCTTAGTGACTAAACTGTCTTAATTTGTGCATCATTATATCTGTTGTTCTGTAAACTGCTGCATGTGTTGATCAGTAGCTATATGAGTAACTATATGGGTTATTGATTGGTTGGCCAAGTATTTGTATGGGAGAGTGAGTGTGTGTGTGTGGGTGGCTGGGAGGTGTGTAACTCTGTGCATAGATGTGTGAGCAGTTGATTCACTAGATGTATGGGTTCAAAAGTGCATGTGGAATCAGCTGTATGGGCGGTTGACTGTGTGCATGAGTGTATTGGTGAGTGAATGGATATCTCAGTGCTACATGTCAAAGTAAGTACATATGTAAAACACAGTACATGTGAGAGTTGACATATATAAATAACTGTGTATAAGAGCCAGTGAATGTGTGAGTGGCGGTATAGATCATTGTAAACTTGTATCAGGGATTGTCTAAGAGAGTAAATATGTGTTAGTATATGTTTGAATAAGTAAGGTGTGTATAACTGTATAGTTGAGGAAATGGAGGTGTGATTGATTTTTTGCATGACTGACTAGGTGTGTGAGTAACTCCATGGATGAGTGACAGTCTGTGAGTGTCTGTTTGCACTGATTGTATCTAAGGTTATATTAGAGTCTGAAGAGGTTCACTGTAATATCACATAAATGATATCATCAGTGATGTGATGAGTAATGTCAAATGAGATGTCATCAGTGATGTCATTTGAGATGTCATCAGTGATGTCATCAGTGATGTCATTTGAGATGTCATCAGTGATGTCATCAGTGATGTCACTGACCATGTCATGAATGATGTAATATGTGACATCATCAGCAGTGGATTGCGGGTGCGCGATATATAGTTAGTGCAACTAACTATATATGTGAATTTCAATGGTTTTGTGTGAGTAAAATAAGGTTTTGTAAATGCTAATCCCTAACTATATATGGTCTATAACCTATGGTTTTTTTCAGTGAATTTTCAAGGTTTTGTAAATGGTAATTCCTAACTATATATGGTCTATAACCTATGGTTTTTTCAGTGAATTTCAATGTTTTTTTATAGCAAATATCAAAAACTGTTAAATGTATTATTCTTTTAAATAAAAAATATATTTTATATGTTTTTAATATAATTTTTTTATGCATCTGCCAAACCCTAACCTCTTAATAGTGCACTGTGGTGGAATTGATTTTGGGACTATGACTGGGGTTGGTCTGGAAATGCTTTTAAAGGACACCTTTCATCAATTGATGACACTTTTTCCCCAAACTGCCTTGGTATATTCCAATATATGCCAATGACAGAAATGGAAGTGGTCCAACCAATTTTTTCCACAATTTGAGAAAGCACGGAAACAATGGGTTTAATATACCACAATAACTTGCGTTACAACATGCAAGACATCTACAGAGGAGATGGTGTGCACTTCTCTGATGAGGGGAATAGAATATTCCTCCTGAATTTAAAACTGTGCATTGGAACCTACTTGTAAGTACCTTAATTAGCCACAGAACCCAATAGCTCTTTTAATTGCTACCCTACCTCTGATCATTCAAAACGTTTATCTTTTTCTAACTTTTTTTTATTTTTTTCACCAAAGTACGCTCCCCGGTTCGCTTACCGGTGCGCGTACCGGGCGCTTCCCACGCGATATTTTTTATTTTTTTTTGCCTATATGAGCGCCCTAAGCCCCCTCAAAAAACCTAGAGGGTCACAAAGTGTCTACCGTGCCCCCTTCTACCCATTCCGAACATTGTTTGTCCTCCATCTTGTGTCTCAATTCTACCGATACACAAAATGGAGGACTCCCGTAACGCTGCCGGTTCGCGTACCGGGGCGCGCACCGGTGAGCGCTCGCTAAAAAAAGGTGGGAAAGTAATTTACAGAAAAACCACTAGAGACACTTTCATCAAATATAGAATAGGCCCTACTACATAGCAGTCCCTACCATTTACCCAAATTTGATGGAATTCCATTGAGAAAATTATGCTGTCGGCCTGACTAAATATCCTGAGGTAAATTACCTAACAAAAACACTTATGAAGTGTTAGAATTGACAACCAATTAAAATGCTACTTTCATTATCTTCTATTATTTCATGACATTTGATTGGTTATGTACCTGAATATATATAAAGAAAGAGAGAGAAACACAGCCATTTTGACTACTACTTCCTGAAGTACATTTCAAGTGCATTTCAACTGACAACTTAAACTTCTTTTTGAAAGGTAAGATGTTATTTTAAAAACTGAAGTATGTTGTGCGCTTTAAGTTAATTTGGAAAACATTTTCTGATAGTTATATACTATCCCTCTGTAATAGTTATAGAATAAGATAGACTTCTCTGTTATAGTTATGGATGGAGTTAGGCTTGTCTTGTATAATTATGAATTTACTTAGGCTTTATCACATACACTTTTTTATATTTTTACTTCCACTCTGATGCCATACACTGCCCAAAGAGAAAATCACTGTTAAAAAAACCAAAGTACCTGTCTGAACTTAAACCCAACAGTGCCCTATCTCTACTGATATATTTTTTTAAAATTCAAATTACAGCACAAAAATGGAAGGAGAGCAAAAAAATTCCATCGAAATTGTTCTGGAAAGCAACAATGATAAAGTTATTGAACACAATGACTCAGAATTCATGGATGAATCACGGGACTATGAACTACTTCAATGTGTCCAATCAGTAGATTTCCTGATTGAAAATGAGGACATTTCTGACAATCAAATATTAGAAGTTCTTTTAAATTTTGAAAAAGAATCTGAGAAATAAATTTATATTTAATGATTCAAAAATAGTTTGAGACATTATTCATTTTTATATGTATTTTTTAAACTAGTACCAAATTGATTATAATGTAAAGTCAGACTTTAAATATACTGTGCAACTTTTTTGTGTTACATAGTAAGTTTGCTCTTAGTTACTTCCTTTCTCCCACTATTTTATCTCCAATGTGTATTTAACATCTCTTTATCATCTCCTGCCTCCATATTCTTTCTGCTTTCCTCACAGACTATGCTATGAATTCCATATACCACAATAACTTCTGAAACAACATGCAAGATATCTACAAAGAAAACGGTGTATATTTATTTTTAGACTCTGCATTGGTACCTACATGTTGGTACTTAAATAAAAAAATAAAATAAAAAAAGAGCAATCAATAAACATACATTATTTGAACATTCTTTCATTCTATTTTCCCTATATTACGCTCCCCGGACCGCTTCCTGGTGCGCGTACCGAGCGCTCCCCCCGCAAAAAAAACGATAATAAAAATTATTTTATTTTGCCCCGCGGGGCCCTTTTAAAGCCCCCTCATCAAACCTAGGGGGTCAGGGAGGATGTACTCTGCCCACTTATGCTCATTTCCCCCTTTGTTTTTGCCACCTCTTGTGTCTCGATCCTACCGAGACACAAGATGGCGGCCGCTCCGGACTGTTTAGAATGTTCACAGTCACCAGGGAGCCAATCCGCTTCTCCTCGCGAAGTTCCGTTACGCGTCAGGTACGCGAACCGGGGCGCTAACCGGGACGCTGACACAGATATATCTATTTTTTAAAACGTTAATTTCCCAAAATCCACTGGAGCACATATATTGAGACATAGCAAAGGCACGTCGGGCAAACCATATCTACAATTTTGCCAAGTTTCGTGTAAATCCATTCAGCCGTTCGAGCTAAAAGTGATTCCAACCGCCCTATGGAAAAATGAATGGGAAAAACGCGTTTTGGGACCCCCCTTTTTTCTCGGCCCCCCCTTGACAGAACCCCCCCAAATTTCCAGGGGCTGCTCAGAAACAAAATGTACCATTTTCCTGAACGTTTCAGCTAATTCCGTCCACAAACGCCAAAGTTATTCGTCATAGAATTTTCAGAAATCCCATAGGAAAAAAATCCTAACTATATATACCTACTGGCGACCGCCAGTAGGTAATATATATATATATATATATATCACCTCACTTTCCCCCTGGTCGAGGAAAAAACGGGCCACACTCCAAAGGTGAAATTTTTAAAGGGTATTTATTTTTAATACATCAAATTAAGGGTTTGACCATGTTCCTGGATCAACGCGTTTCGGTGTTTCGCCACACCTTGTTCACGAAACACCGAAACGCGTTGATTCAGGAACGTGGTCAAACCCTTAATTTGATGTATTAAAAACAAATACCCTTTCAAAATTTCACCTTTGGAGTGAGGCTCGTTTTTTCCTCGACCAGGGGGAAAGTGAGGTGATGTGAAGTGGCGTGGTTCAGCCGCAGGAGAACGCACCGGCAAAGAGCCCTGCAAGTCCGAGAAAAGGAACTGAATGGAGACATATATATATATAAATATATATATATATATATATATATATATATAGATTGTATATGTCTTTTAGATTATCTTCAATTTTAGCTAGCATTAACTGATACTGAGTTGCTATATATGAAATGAATAATGAGATGTTTAAACCTGATTCAATGCTATGTGGATAACACATAGATGAAATTCATAAATATGGACATTGAGCCAGCCAGAAAAATTCCCGATAAAACCAGACTTTGTATATATACACAAATACCTTTTAGGTATCACTTGTAAAATAATGTACATACACTTTTTCTTTGTGAGGTTTAACGTGAAAAGGTCTGTTTATTTTTAGTATAAGAATGACCTTGTAGATATAAATTTAAGGGTATCACAGGTTATTACACGTGTAGTATAAGCACATGCCACATAAACTCATGGAGAGAAAAAAAGGAAGAGCAGGTTAAAAAGGGAGCAAACAATGTATTATAGCAGCAATAGAGTCAATTGTGTATATATGGTAGATATAAACTAAAGTATAGATCATGAATTTAGTAAATGGACGGTGCTAATTGAAATTCAAGGTGGTAGTAAACAACTCGAGCAATGTCTGGACAGAGCTATACATTGTATATAGTACTGGCATTAATGAAGTATGTTACATACTTTGTAATGATTCTATGTATTTCTACGAAAAGAAATTACACTATAAAATGCTAGAATATTTGTTCTACAATTTTACGACAAATCAAGTGTGATGCATTAAGCAGGTATCATTAATTGCCACCTTTGGTTTTTAAATGCATTTTAAGATGTATATAGTGTATATGGATACTTATGTTTAATTATAAATATTTATTGCACCAGTCACTTTAATCAAGTATATCTATACCGGTATTAGCATTTAAGCAGTTTAAAATGAATTACCAGTTTTCTATTTCTATTTTTACTATTGAAATACGCTCTATTTATACAATGTATTGGACAGGTAAAATAACTCTTTTGAAGCAATAACATGTATTTATTGCTTAATGTTTTTAAGAATGCTCTGCACAATATTTTCTTAATGTCTATGGGTGTGGTCATGTGACTCACAGAAGGAGGTGGCATACGAAAACTTTAAAAAGTAGAGCTGACGTTTCAAGCATCAAGAGCACTTGATGCTTGAAACGCGTCATCTTTGAAAGGTTGCAATAATAAAATCATTGCCTTGCCTGAAGCCGTTGGGTCTGCCTCCTTATTTCGCCGTCCAGGAGGTAGTGAAGACTGTTGCTGATATATACTACCTACTGGCGGTCGCCAGTAGGTAGTTATAGTTAGGACCTATTTTCCATAAGAAATCCGCAACATTCTATTTGGAATAACTTTTGCGCCGGTTGACAGATCTTCACGAACTTTTCAAAACTGGTGGGGCGCTCCGGTCCGCTCTTATCCAGAAAGTCTTGGGGTGATTCGTGAAGCGGGGGCTGAGAAAAAAGAGGGGTCCCAAAACGTGTTTTCCTCATGCAATTTCCCATAGGACCTTTAGCCGCAGCTACAGCCCAAACTGCTGAACGGAATTACTCCAAATTTGGCAAAGAGGTAGTCCTCAGTTCAGATTCATGCCTTTTGGTTAAATTGTGTTAATCTGTTCAGTAGGTACTGAGAAAATTACAGTTAAAAGTACATATATATCTATGGCCGCTGTGGATCCGCGCATCCTGAGCGCACCCAAAGCTCACCCTCCCGTTCATGCACTGAATGCCAATTAGCTGTCAAGTGGTTGTCAACATTCGAAACCAGGAACTGTTGGCAGCGATTTTGTGCCTCGGAAGAAGCGAGGCTGAAGAAGTGTGTGGAATAAGTGTGCAAAACGTATAAATTAATTTTTTTTAACGCAAAGTGCACGCAGGGTGCGCGGATCCTGCAGTAAAAAAATATATATAGAATAGAGCTTCTTTTATAATTAGCCCCCCGTGGGGGCCAAATTCCGGGGGCAAAAATATTAAATTTAAAGGGGGCCCAGATGGGCCCGGAGACCGCCACCCCCGGGGCTACAAAATAAAGTGTTGGGATGGGCGCAAAAGCCCCTCCCAGTATAATTTGTGGGTGGGCTCAACGGCCCCCCATGCCCCGAGGACCACCACCGCTTTCTGTATTGTGGGAGGGGCTGCGTGGCCCCCCTCCAGGAGCCCTCGAGGGTCCTAATGACCGTCAGCCCCCAGGGCTGACTCCTGCAGTGTCCCGGGGTTCCCACCCTGTGACACTGCTGTTTGCTATGGGAGGGCGGGAGTCTCCCGCCCTCCCATAGCAAACGTGGTCAGGATTTTTAAAGAGAGAGCAAGGAAACCTGCTCTCTCTTTCAAAATCAAAACCATATTTCTTTTCCATACGGGGAGCTGCATGTTAGCAGCTCCCCATGTGGAAAAGCAATGCCGGATCCCGAAGTATGCGGGGAGCCGGCTGGGACCGTGGGGGCATTGGGGCTCCCCCCATGGTCCCCAACATTTTTTATAAGCCCCCGAGAATTTTTTTTACAGTAAAATTAGGAGTTGCGCACCCAGCGTGGCGCTCAGTGCGGCCCCCTGGTGTGCACGCGTTGGATGCAAGGTTTCTAACCCGTGACTCCAGCGTGTGTGGTGCACGACTTGTACGCGTTTAGTGCACGACTTTGGCGCGTTGGGTGCGCGACTCCAAGCCAAAGAAATATATACATTTTTCAGATATACATCAATACATCAGGCTTATGTGTTTAGTTCTTATGTGCCTCTAAAAAGAGCCCTTGTTTTTATTGAGAGATTTAAGTACCTACAAGTAAGTACCTATGCAGAGTCTAAAGTTCAAGAGGAAGACTCTTTTTCCCTCATCTGTAAAATGTACACCATCTCTCCTATAGATGCCATGCATATTGAAAGGCAGATTGTTGTGGCAAATGTACCCCATTCTATTGGCTCGGAGAAAAGCAGAAACAGATTTATTCACATGTTTCCTAGCTTTCGCAATCTGTGGACAAAATTGATTGGACCAGTTCCATTTCTGTCTTTGGCATATGTTAGAATAGACAAAGGCAGTTTGGGGGGAAGTGAAATCAGTTCTCCAAAGGTGTCGTTCATGAGCATTTCCAGACCTACCCCAGTCAAAGTGCCCAGGTCATTGCCACCACAGTGCACAATTATGAGGTCAGGGTGTTGGAGATGCAAAAAGGATTTAACCAATGGCATTAATTGGTGCCACTTTAACCCTCTCTGTCCAATCCATTTAATGTGTACATTTGGTAAACCTAGGTCTTTGTGAATGCCTTTGTTTTCTGCATATCTTTGGCTCTAGAAAATATAGCTGTGTCCCATAATCCACACTCTATGCATCTCGAAGGGGGGTCTGGATACACTCAGATGGTCTCTGCAAATGAAATGGCAGTTTGAAAAGTAAGATGTTTCTAAAATGGTAGATAAGATGCAGTTTTGAAAAAAGAAAAGAAATGATTGGTTGTTTGACAACATTCTACACTGAAAACTAGGGTGCATGTTTCTGTTTTTTAAAAAGCATGATTCTTATTGGTTAACAAAAACTGATTGAAAGGAACATTATACAAGATAAGCTGATATGTTGAAAAGTCAAGCACACTTGCTGTTTTGATTAGCAACATTGTGTAGTGTACGTGTGACCTGGGTGCTCAGTTAAGTGTTCCATGAACTGTTTCTATGGTAACAGGCAGAAGGCAGATTGGGGGTAGGGTTTAAATGTATGTCAATTGGAAAGGGTTGAAATGTGTGACCAATAGAAATGTGTGTTTGTTTTTAAATTAATGTGGGAAGCAATGTGATTTGATGTTTAGATGTATGTGTTCAAAATGAGAGGGAAACTTTGCCATTCTTAGGTTTTGTTAAGAGGTGTACAGAACGGAGATTCTGTATAAGAAAGTCTGGTGTGTGACTGACATACTTCTTAATCTACAAAACAATTTGAAAGGTGAGTTATTAATTTGTGAGGGGATGTATGTGGTGCATTTTGATTTTAATCAGACTAAAGTGTTTCTTCTGCTAAAGTGCAGGGAATACTTTTTTCTCTAGAATCTTATTGTGAGTGTGTGTGCATTTAGAAACTATTCTGAGATAAGCATTTGTGTAATTCATGTGCTTGCAGACAGATAGCTGTGCTGGTCTCATGTTTTGGTAGACTTAGAAACCAGGCATTGTTTGTGTATTTGCAAAATGATTCAAGTTTCTACACTAAAATGCAGTGCTCCTTCTAGACTATGAAATGTGTTTTGGTAAAATGCAATGTATAGTGATGTTTGGCTAGAATCATACAGTGAGTCTTGTGTGCATTTAGGAATCATTCTGACAGAAGCACTCTTTACTAATGTATAGTAGAAAATTTTGTGCAATGTGTGCAGTCACCTTATGTCTTGTAAACTAGTAAATGTGGTTTGGTAAAATGCAAGGGATAGTGTTGCTTGTCTAGAATCACACAGTGAGTCTGTGTGTATTTATCAATCACTCTGAGGGAAGCATTTTGGTACTTCACGTGTTTGCTGACATGTAATTGATTAAAAACCTATTGTGTTCTCACATTTTTGTAGAATTAGAAAATAGTCATTGATTAAGTATTTGCAAAATGAGTTTAGCTTTAATAGTAAAATGCAGTAATGAAATATGTGGAATGGGTGCTTAATGTGTTTGCAGACACATAAGTGCATGTACTCAAGCAGTGAGCCAGGCTTTAGAGCACTCAGTGCTTCAAAGTACTATGTTCAATGAATGTGCTGGTCTAACCACCTTCATACTTGTGTTTCAGGCCTATATTTCCCCAGTCAGTATCTATACACTCCATTTATAAGAAATTCTGTTATTTGTCTAGAATCACACCGCGAGTCAGTGTCCATTTGGGAAAATTGAGAGAGAATGATTTGGTTGGTTGATGTGTTTGCAGACATATAAGTACATGTACTGTTGCAGTGAGCCAGGCTTTAGGGCATGCAGTGCTTGAAACTTCTATGCACTATGCAAGTAGTATTCTAGCATTAAATGCCCCAGAGAAAGTCCTTAATAAAATGCAGTTAATACAGAATGCGGCAGCAAGAATTTTGACCCGAACACCAAAGTTTTCCTCGATATCCCCAATTATCCGTCAACTTCACTGGCTCCCGGTCAGATGCCGCACTAAATTCAAGGCTCTGTGCATGGCGTATAAAGCCATGAACAATATATGGCCGGAGTTCTTAAAAGAAGCTTTGCGCACATACACTCCCAAAAGATCCCTACGTTCATCCAAGACCCATCTACTCCCGCGTACCAAAAAAGTGGCTTGGGGAGACAGACGATTCATAGTGGCCGTTTCCAGATTGTGGAACACCCTCCCCCTTCATATTAAAAATAGTCCATCCTTGATGGTATTCCGAAAACAAACAAAAACATGGCTCTTCAATCAGTAATAATACCATCTAGCGCCTCCTTAGCCTCGATTCAGCGCCGAGACACCCCAGGGTATTTGCGCGCTATACAAATCGTATAAATAAAATAAATAAATACATGTAGGGTACACAGTACTTGAAACTCCTATGCACTATGCATGTAGTAGTCTAACCACCTTCACACTCATGATTCAGGCCTACAATTCCCCAGTTAGTATCTCTACACTCCAGTAAACACCCTGTGAGTGCTTTTGCAATCCCATAGTGACTCTTTCAGTAGCTTCTAGTAATCCTTTCAATGAAGTGCAAAGGATACTGGTATTTGTCTAGAATCACACTGTCAGTGTGCATTTGGGAAAATTGAGAGAGAATGATTTGGTTGGTTGATGTGTTTGCAGACATATAAGTACATGTACTCTTGCAGTGAGCCAGGCTTTAGGATAGGCAGTGCTTGAAACTCCTATGCACTATGCATGTAGTAGTCTAACCTCCTTCACACTCGTGATTCAGACCTATACCCCAGTTAGTATCCATACACTCCAGTAAACACCCTGTGAGTGCTCTTGCAATCCCATAGTGACTCTTTCAGTAGCATGTAGTAATCCTTTCAATGAAGTCCAAGGGATACTGTTATTTGGGTAGAATGACACGGTGAGTCAGTGTGCATTTGGAAAAATTGAGAGAGAATGATTTGGTTGGCTGATGTGTTTGCAGACACATAAGTACATGGAGGCATATTTACAATTACTGGCGCATCCCTGCAAATTAGCAGGGATGCGCCAGTAATTGTGCGCCATGCCTCCGCCACCCATGATGCGCCGCATTTACAATGCGGTGCACCTTGGAGCAAAAACGGCACAGATGCGTCTCGCGTCTGTGCCGTAAAGGTATCGCATTGCTGGAGTTGCATCGCATGCGCGACGCAGCTCCAGCAATGCTCTGGGGGGCCCATTCTACTAATGCTGCGTCAAGCCTTACGCCTGCTTCAGGCCGGCGCAGGGTTTTGACGTAGCATTGGCCTAAAAGTGACTGAGTGAAATCTTCAGCCACTTTTAGGAGGTGTTCCTGCGCCAGAACGCGCCCCCCCCTTGCACCACAACGCCTCCTTAAGGCGCAGGTCTTTACAACGTGACGCATCTCCCAGATGCGTCACGTGTAAATAGCCCGACCATGGCCCATCTTTTGCCAACGGCGGCGCAAAAGAGGCGCAAGGGGCTTGTAAATCTGCCCCTCCGTACTCATGCAGTGAGCCAGGCTTTAGGGCATGCAGTGCTTCAAACTCCTATGTAGTATGCATGTAGTGGTCTAACCAAGTTCACACTTGTGCTTCAGGCCTACAATTTATTTTTCAGAATGTATATGAAATGCGTTTGTATAGTAATAGAAAAGTATAATTTATAAAGTTATTAATATACACTTATTTATGATTATTTTTTACAGATACTGTTTATCATCATTAAGATAAAGTTATCATGCCGGAGAAAGAAAGAAAAAGAAAAGGTCAAAAAAAAGAAAATCACTTGAAAAATCTCAACCAGAAATATTGGATGACCAACATAATGTGGTTAAAAAGAGAAACATTTCTGGTAAGACCACAAAGAACTTTATTAAAAATATTACTAGACTCAGAAAAAAACTGAAAATGTGGAAAGCACTGAAAATGTTCCAAGCACAAAAAAATTGCAAAGAATAGGAAAGGAAAGAAAGGCAATATACATACAAAGGATACAACTTATAGTAAAAGAAGAGAAAATCAATATAAAGAAATCCGTAAAAAAATATTTTATAATAGAGTAGTACATCATTTGATGAAAGATACGAAGAAATATAAAAAGAGAACACTATTTTATAAAAGTAAGAAGCATATTGAATGGATTGTTGAAAAGGCTTTTGAAGTAAAAAGGAAACTATTCATTTTAGTATTAAACAGAATTCGATTACCTGATAAACCAATCCATTTAATGAAGGCCAAAAGTAGGAGAAAAAACAAATGAACAAAAATAAGTTTTGTGATGTTTTTTGGGGGGAATGGAAACAGATCAAGTTCGGAGCCTTTCTTTATTGAAGAGAGTTATTTTCAGACCAATGATTTGTTGCATGCAGTTGACACCAGTGGTCGAGCTTATGAGGTTAGAAATGGTTGTTTAATTGAGAAAGAGAAAATGGTTCCTAGAAATGCAGAAGAAGTGATAGCTGATGAAGTTCTAGGCAGACATTCTAAAGCCCCTGTGTTCACTTGGGATTGCAGTAGTATTTGTAGTGTACGACAAGAATCTATTGATCATTTACGCAATTTCTTACGAGAATATACTAAAAAAAGTGTTAAACAAAAGATTAAGGGGCCAATTACGATAGCGGGCGGATCGCCTCCGCCGGCCCGGCGGTGGTCACCGCCAGCCTGGCAGGTGTGATCAGCCCGCCACCGTTATTGCAAAGACCCCCTGCCACATTATGATGGCTGGGGGGTCGGCGGCGGACGGTAAGTCCATCCGCCTCTTTCGTCGACCGGCGGAAAAAAAGGGGTTTAATATGGTGGCGGTGTCTGTTAGACACCGCCATCCATATTACGATGCAGGACGTGATCAACCTTTCCATGACTGCTGTTGGGGGCCTGTTGCGGGCTCCCAGGGTGTTGGGAGGGTGGGAGTGCACATGGGGGGTACCTATGGTTCCCCCTGCTTTTACTTGTACAATGTGGCAGGCACCGCGTGGTACCTGTCATGTTGTGTATGTAAAAGCAAAACATGTATATTTTACATTGCGGTGGGTGCTGCTTGCAGCACTGCCCGCCGCAAAGTAAAATATACAGATTGCACCCGCCACACTGGCGGGCGCAATACAATTGACATTGCGGGCGGTCCCTTTAGCAGCTGCGATGGCGGGCAGACTTTGTCCGCCCGCCATCGTAATAACCCCCTAAGATTGTGCAAGGCCTAGACCCTTGTACAGTAAGAAAAAATACTGGTTTGCAAGGTCATTCTCTGGCTTGTCTTTCTAGGAAAGTTTGTCAAAGTGTTTTTCACCATTTCAGGATGTTGGCAGTACATCATACTCAAATGCGGAAGTTAGTGAGAATATTATATTATGCAAAAAGTCCAGCACTAAAATTAAATGAGTTGAACAGTGCTCTTTTGCGTGGGTCAGTATCAGATGTGAAAAAGGTTTGTGATGATATTGAGTTTTGTTACTTGGTCCTGAACAAGAGTGTGAAGAAACTCACACATTAATAGAAGAAAATGTTGTAAGGAATGTTGAACATAGTTGTACAAGAAATTTTGAAAGTGAAACTACAAAGTTTAAGGTGATTTCAGGTGAAAGGCCACATTTTTCTTGTATTTGATGTCGGCAAACTCACTATAAAAATCAGACTAGGAGTGTTGATCTGTATTTAAAAAGTGAAAAAGAAAATAATGATAAGTGGGAGGAATTTGCAACTTATTTGTTGGTAGAGAATTGTTTTGATTTGGGTTCTGTTCAGTGTATTTGTAAATATTGTGATAACAAATTAGATGAGAATAAAATGCCCGCTAGAGCTGTGCATAATAATTTAGAGTTAGTTCCTATTCCTCCAGAATTGATAGATTTAAACTCCTATGAGTCTATTCTCATTTAATGTGTGCACCTGTTTCATGCTATTATGCGTATGGAGCCTAAAACTGGTAAATTGCCTCCTTCAGCTTTACAAAGAGGATTAAAAGGAAGAGTTGTGTATTTACCGTTAGATTTAAACAAAAATATTGAAACTATTGGTGTAGAAAGTGAACCACTAGTTATTCGTGTTGATGGTGTGCCAACTAAGAATAAGAATATCTGGCAGGAGTTATTGGATGTTAGGAAAGTGCAAAAGGCAACATTGTATATGATAAAAAAACAATGAGTACTATAGAAATGTGTATGTGGGAGAAGAAATAGTTTTAGCAGAAGATACTGAAACATCAAGTGGACAAATAGAAAAAGTGGACATGTTAAGATGTGAAGAAATCTATGAACATTACAGTGTGCATCCACTTCATTCAAAAGAAGTGATGGGGAACACTATTGAGTTGTTCCAAATGAAACAAGCATTGGCCTAGCCAATAGGTCTCCCTTTGGGACCTTATAAGTGTTTAGCCAAGCAACAGTTGTTGTTGCACCAAGGATATTGTGCTGCATAACTAAATACTTATAAGGTCCCAAAAGCGAGACCTATTGGCTATGCCAGTACTTGTAATAGTTGCCACCTGCATCCACTTAGTGGTAAATTGAGAGTGTAAAAATGTCAGTTTGTGACCATTCGCAAATTATGAATGCTTTGAAATGCAAATTGCGAATACCTATTTAGGAATCAATAAATGTTTAACTTGCAAAAAACAGATTCGGTAACCATTTAATTTGCAATGCACTTTTAAAAATCTCTAGAAATGGAAGGTTTGAAACTATGTATACAACTTTTTAGTGGTCACAGTCAAGTTTATGGTTGGGTTGTGAGTTGCTGATGTTTTGAACATAAGGCCCCAAATCCCGGCAACCTAACAATATTTAAGCTCCTCAAGCCTATTTCTCACCCACTAACCATTTGCATGAACTCACGCTAATGATCACACTTAACTCCTATTAATTTAACCTATCACGAAGAAACTGGTGTAAATGCATGGCATGGTTTGCTTCAGATCACAGGGCTAATCCCAATAACCAAAAATGACCAATAATCTCTGGGGTAACCACAAACCTTGGGTTCTGAATTAGGCCCCTACTGCTGTAAAGCGCTTCAACACTTCTTCAGGGGTAGAAAGTGCTATGTGCATGCAAGTATTATATAATAGACTGTCCAAATTATATCACAGGACTGAAGTACAACATCTATGGTCTTCTGAAATCCCCCCTTTCCCCCTTTCTCACTCAAGCACACCCAAAATTGCACCACTAGGTGTTGTGACCAACAAGTAAATGAGCCGGGTACATTGGTCCAAAGGTCCGCCTGCTCCATCTGTAGCTAAATATCTCTTTGGAGAACATCCTACTCTTAGCGAGAAAAACAAGACAATAATTTGGTGAAATATGTTTTAGGTGTTTTCTGGGTCCAGACTCAAAGACAAAATGGACCCATGTATTTGGAGGATCTCTGTTTTGGGAATGGGAGAACTGTGCCATGCCACAAGAGCACATATTAAGTGTTGTCTCCAGTTACGAAGACCACGTATATATGTAGTACTATCTGCAATTCTGAAAACCATGCATGAAGTATAGTAACCAGTTCTCGAAACTACTTCTTAATCAGTTCTGGAGGCTATCTATGGTGTATTGTCCCCAATAAAAGAGGCCTTATTGCAACTATTGTAGCCAGTTCTGGAGGCCATGATGGATAATTGTGTCATTTTAGAGGCATATCTGAAATATTGTGTCTGGTTCTAGATGGTACATTTTGTATTTTGTTCTCAATGCTGTATGCCATCTCTGTCACATATGGAGTTTTCTGTCTAGTTCTGAGGGTAGCATATGGAATATTACGCCCGATTCTCTGAGCACCATCTCTAGTGTAGTGTCTAGTTCTGGAGGCCCCATCTGTGCTATTGTGTCCATTTCTGGAGGCTATTTGTTATCTGTGTGCAATTCTAAGTAACACATCCAGAGTGTTGTGTCCATTCCCGGAGGCACCATAATGAAGTTTTGCTTCTAGTTTGGGATGGTACATAGTCAGTGCCGTGCCCACTTCTCACAGCTACACCTTGAGTATTATGTCTAGTTTTGAAAGCAATATTTGGAATTTTGTGTAGGCATGGGCGGAGTTCGCAGAGTTTTACTCCACTGAACTCTGTGAAATGACAGAAAAACTCAGCCTTGCTCCACGGAGTTCCGCGAGCGGCGGAGTATGTTAGGTCATGCCGCTTGCACTGACTTTAAGCGCCAGGAGTTTGTCCAGCACTGTTAAATCAGTGCGAATGGCACACTGCGCCATGCCAGAGGGGAACTCCACACTGAGCGTGAAGTGGCCAAAATGCTGCAAAGTCCGTGGAATTCTTCACCCACCCTTAATGTTGTGTCTACTTCTCTGAACCACATCTCAAGAAGTGTGTCAGGTTCTGGCAGCAACTTATGAATTATTGCATTCCGTTCTAGAGGTTACTTCTAACAAGGATAAATACAAATAAGAGTTACCCCTTGGCACAAGGTTGGCATCATAAACCTCATGCAGAGAGGTGCAATTAGCTATGTGCGTACAGTCGAAAGATGAGAAGGGAGATGCAATGGAGACATTTCTAAGTAACTTGAAGATTAAACGAAGTAGAGATAATGTTTCAGGGAAGGGTACTTTTACAACCAGGGATGGTGGCATGGTAAACAGAGCAAACTGCTTTCTAGCAGGAGTTATGGGGCCAAAATCAGCAACATAGTCCACGAAGCTTGGGTCCACACACAAGGGTGACCGGAGATTTAGGCCCTCATTTTAAGTTCGCTGGGCTGACCATTGTTTAGCCACTACAGGCTGAATATTAAATAGAAAGTTGTGCGCTGCTTTAGTGGCCATTTTTTCCACCAAAATGGCTGCTGTGTCCATGGTAGGTAAAACAAATGGCAGGGAGTTTTTAATACAGCTCTTGGTGCTATTTATGAAGACACACCAAAGCATGGGTCCTGCTTCATACATAGCTATCATAATTATCATCTTGGGGAGAGGATGTTGCTTAAGGGTTAGGGCAGTCGACCTCAAATATGGGGAACCGGTTCAAGTCTCGGCATCGACGCTCAACATCCTATAATTCTGGACAAATCACTTAATCTCCCCGTGCCTAACAAAAAATGAACGTGTCCTCAAGTAATGCAACTGGTGCTCATGTAAAGCGCTCTAATACCTGAGGGTCAAGTTTGCGCTATATAAAACACAGAAAAAGTAATAATAATAATGTCCCTGAGCACTGGGAGTTTTCTCCCAGCAAATGAAGCACTTTATTGGACTTTTGGTGCAATGGTTGAGATGGTGCCCCTAGACAAAACAGATGCTGGTGGGAATGGCATTGGAGGGGCTACCCTAAATAGGACACCCTCCTGACACCTTTCCTGATAACATCAGGTCCACATACAGGCTTAGCTGATAGGTAAATCAGCGGTGGCTCCACGTTCCTTGGTAATATAAATGAGACAAATGAACTGAGAGCAGGGCCCTCGTGTTATTGGTGGTAACTGGAACTCCTTTAATTTCTAAATCACATACTAAGTATGGAGGAAATTCACAGGTGGATTTTCCTCCATCACAGGGTTAGAAGGTGGATGAACTGGAGACTGTGAAGTCTCCTCCGCACTGCGAGTTTCAAATAAAAACTGGAGTATTTTTCAGTTAATAGCAAACTCCCAGGCAAATATGTTTTAAGGCATGGACAGAATGGGCACTTGCCCAGGGTCCCCACCTTCGAGGGGGCCCCTCAGTCTCACCTCTATCTATTTCTGTATGCAAAGCTCTCTTCTCTCTGCTTACCTCTGAATCTCTCTATCTTTGTTAGGGTCATTGTAAGGGTTTAGTGGCCCACGACAAGGAATATTTCCTTTTTTGAAAACATTTTGCATTGGTTTTCACTTCTTGACAATACGATTTTCACCTCCTTACGGACAAGGCATATTTCAGCTGTTTTTTTTTTTAGTGAACAACATTTCTGAAAGTTTGGTTGGCATTACACAGGCCTGAACTAGCAGAAAATGGGTAATAAAAATGAAAATTGTTTCAAACAGGAGCTTCCAAAATATGTTTTGCTTGAGGTTCCAAAATTCCTTAAGGCAAACGCTCTCAGGCAGGCCTATTGCTTGCAATGTCGCACTGGCAGGATAACGGGTGGTTACACTGGCACATCACCCCACATGGCCTTTGTCTGGGCTGCCATTTTCTTCACTTTAATATAATCCCCCACCACATACCTGTGAAGCAAGTATACAGCCCCACACTGTGTAGGAGGTGGCGGCAGCTACTTAGTTAAGCAGGTCATTTAGAAATTTGCATAAAGAGACACGTCTGGCAAATTTTGGACTGACCGCATAATTATTCAAATAATATTGATATGATAATGAATATATGATATGCACTGCAAGACAAAGATGTCTCGCTCCAGAACTATCATCTGACATGCTTCACCCCATCCATGCTGGATGTAGTTGACAGGAAGGACGGGAAATTCGCCAATTTTTTTGCAGATATTCCGAATCTAAGTTTCGCGATGTTAGGAGGAAGATGTCCACATGCAACACCTCCATCGTATCCTTTAGCTTCAGCCTGACTTTTTTTTGCAGTTTATATAGCGCAAACTTGACCCGAAGGAATTAGACTGCTTTACATGAGCACCAGTTACATTACACTAATACGTAAATTTTTAGGCACGGGGAGATTAAGTGACTTGCCCAGAATCACAGGTTGTTGGCCCAGAATCACAGGTTGTTGAGCGGACCTCGAGACTTGAACCTGGTTCCCCAGTTCCAACGTCGGTAGCTCCCGCCATTACGCCACATCCTCTTGATCTCTCCGGTGCCAGGTGCCTTCGATGCCGCAAGAAAATCAGTTTAATTAATTCTGAATGCATTTGCTTCAAACGTTTCATAACATTAGCTTTTTCTGACCCGTCTTAACATAACCATGTGCTGTAACTTAGCGTTTAAATAGCACCTGTCTGCTACTGACATGACCTCGAGGCTCGTAGCGTTATGACACCCCCCTCAGGAGAGCTTCCTTGGTGCGGCTCTCCAAATCAAAACAAGGCCTCTCTGACAGTCAATCCCTGCCCCTTCCCGAGGCAGGTGGGGGATTCTCACATGCTGGCCCCCTGCAGAGATCGGACTGGGCGCTCCCTTGGAAGTGCTGACCCTCTGACAGCGGGGAAGACGGATGGAACAGGCCTGAGTATTCAGGTGTAGGACTGGCAGCACATGGTCGCCATCTGGGGTAAGGCCTGAAGGTCTGTGATCATTGTCTAGGGGCAAGGAGAGGGGCACTGTGCAAGAATGGACGGCCTCACGTAGGTAAACCCGGGGCTCAAATATGAGCCTCGAATTCTATGGTGGAGACACAGAACCCTGTTAGACAGACTGGCACTGCCGATGTCTTCAGCCACAGTGCTTAATTTGTAAAATAGTGAGTACAGGTGCCCAAACCTCTGCTCTTATGTGCAGTCGGTGCGTTTGAATGTGTACTTCTGTAACAAAACTGGTACTCGTGTAGAGTACTCTGAGACCCGATGTCTCGGGTCTAGTTCGTGCTATGTAAAACGCAAGAAAAATAGTTCCTCTTTTTCTTGACAACCACACATTATCATTAAATAGTATTTTCACCCTTACTTTACTCTGCTGAGTTGACAAACACGGATTTTATCAGACTTTCAATGGTGCAACTAAATAATTAACCGCGCTTTAAGGAGTGTAAGGGATGTGTAACTTGACTTCCGAGAGACATGCTTTGCCTTCCACTGTTTAACCTTATCTCATTTTTGTTTGCTATTTTATACAGTGAGGACTAGGCAAAAAGGTATTCAAGCGTTTACAAGAGAGAATGAAGCACATTCTGGTTAACAAATGACAAGGCGTGAGACTGCAGAGGGGGGAGATGGGATGCCGACGTTTAGCGGTTTTAATGAAAACAAGTGCGCGCACTTGACGAGAGGCAGCAGGGGGAGGAGAGAGAGAAGGGGGCCTGCGCCTGTTTCTCTTGCGGGAGCCAGCAGGGATACTATATGTTTGCAAGTTAAATACAAACATATGGTGTCAAAGCTCACTCCCGGAAGGGAATCGCCAAACCTGCACGCGTTGCCATTGAAGGTAATGGAACGCGTGCACGTTTTTAGGGCAAAAGCTCAATCGATTCCAAAAGGTCTCTCTTGGCGAGACCTAAAAAGCAAAAGGAAGTCCTATGAGTGTATGGGAAGAAAGCTTGGAAGCTCGTTGTTTTCCGCAGTTATTCCCAACTGGAAAAGGAGGACGATATGATAAACGTCCTGTGCAGATTCCAGCATCTGAATATCGGACAACAAGATTATATGCAGAAGATCCAAGATTTTGACAATGAATTCCTTATATATTTCATCTTTTGTTTGAGAGTGACTTGTCTGGACTTTCATATGCAGTCAATCACATTTAAGAACTGGAATACATCTGCAAAATGATTTTATGGATAAAGTGCACCAGAGAGATGATCATTTAGAATCTCAGCTGATTAATCTGATGGCATGTCAGCGTGGATAATGAATATTGGTACCGGTGTCCTGGAGAACTGAAATGTATGCTACGGAACTTAGGAACTCCTACATGGTTCCTTACCCTAAGCTGTGCTGAGTACGCTTGGGATGATTTACTTGAATTTCTCCGAGAGGCAAATTGCAACATAAAAAAAATTGAATACAAGACACCTGGGGAATTGTGCTCTTTGGATCCTGTTAATGTATGCAGGTATTTCAATCATAGATTTGAAGCTATGATTGCTTTTATCTGCAATAAAAAAAATCCTCCTTCTGGAGAAGTTGTGGATTTCTTTTGGAGAAAGGAGTATCAAGCAAGAGTTGCTCTTCATATACATATCGTGTTATGGATTAAGGACGCCCCTAAATTTGGAACAGATGCGAATGATACTGTTTTGACTTTTATTGAACAATATGCAACATGTGCTGTACCCAAAAGCACAGAAGAAAACAACTTACGAGCACAAGTCTTACGATTCCAGAGCCACCGATGTGGAAAATACTGTTGACGAAAGTACAAATCTACGGATAAGTTCTACACCAAATGTCGTTTCGTATTTCCATGTCCTGTAATATCCAAAGGAAGAGTGAACAGTTTTATGTCATCTTTGCGACATACCATCACAAGAAAGTCTCCAAAAAAATACCTACAACTTAAGAAGAAATGAAGAGTCAAAATACATAAATGACTACAACCCAGTTATTTTGTCCATGTGTAAGGCTAACATGAATATTCAGTACGTTGCAGACAATTCCATTGCTGTTGCTCAATACGTAACATCCTACATTACAAAATCAGAAAAGACGGAATTGAAAGAAATGTGGGAAGAGATTTCTCACGAGAAGACTCTAAGTAAGAAATTATACAGTTTCAGTTTGAAGATGTTATCGCATCGAGAAATCAGAGCATATGAATGCTCAGATAGGTTATCATCTGCAAGTCTGTACTCTAAATCTAGAAGAATCATTTGGGTGAGTCTAGGTCTTGCAGCTATGCTAAATCGGTTACTGAAATCTGTTCAAGAAATTGAATATTTAGCAGAAAAAGATCCAGAAAGTACAGATATTTTGAAAACGAATATGTTAGGCACATATTAACCAAACAGAAGTCATCTTGAGAACATGTGTCTCTATGAAGTGCTGCAAAACTACCCTTTTAAACGGAATACCACAGAGAACATCAATGATGGAAAATATGGAGTCATTGGTTCCGAAGGATGTTTGGTGAAACAAACAAAAGGAAATTTGATTAATCACAGGAAGCTGAGTTGCGACACTGCTGATAAAAGGGAATTATACTATTTAGCCCTTTTGCAACTGTTCAAACCGTGGCATTCAGAAATGGAATTACTTGGAGATTTCCAGAGCTATGAAGATTCCTTTAATGTTTTTAAAGATAGCATACAATGCAGTGCTTTTGCAAATTATGTGAAAATGTTGAATGATGAAATTGATCAAGAAGCTACAATTGCAGCTGAGATTGCTAGAGACAGTTCTCAAGACAGTCAAAGTTCTGCTGCGATGAGTCAAGATCCACTAGGACAACCAATTGTTAAAAATGAAGCAGCAATCACCATGAATGAGGTGGAAACAGCAATGCATCAAGCTCAAGAACATGTATCAAACTTAGCAAACTTGGAAGAACAACTAAATGTTCAACAGAAACAAATATATCAGCAGTGAGACAACAGATTGACCATGGATTGCTTCATGAAAAGAAAGAGTGCTCATGCACGTCATTTCAACCTATCCAATGTAAGTGAGTGGACATGCTGGGAAAGGAAAAAGTTTTTTAATTAAAGTAATTACAAGTTATCTACAGAAAACAACTGAATCGCATTTGTCTTGTGTTGTAACTACTCCAACTGGGTTGGCAGCACACAACATTAAAGGAATTACTTTACATTGTATACTAATGCTACCAGTAGAGCATGAAAACAAATTGGAATACCACAAGCTATCTGGAGAAGCTTGTTGTGAAGTTTCAAGAGTCTTGAAGAAAATGAAACTTCTCATTATTGATGAGGTAAGCTTTGTATCAAACTAAATGCTTGCCTTTGTGCATTTAAGAATGGAGCAAATTCTCAAAACAGAGTATAACGTGTTATTTGGAGAAAAACACATCATCGTTTTTGGAGATCTACTGCAACTGACTCCTGTAAAAGAACAACCAGTATTTAAAACACTTGCGCATGAAGACACCAGAAAGTCTCTAGGTAGTGTTGGAAACGTAAACATTTGGTCATATTTTGAATACAAAGAACTCATTACAAATATGCGACAGGCAAATTATGTTGATTATGGAACTATTCTCCAAGATATAAGAATTGGACTACTGAGAGAACATGGCAAGGAAGCTTTGTAGAGTCGATTACTTTCCAATTTGTTTTCAAATGAAAATGTAGTTCCTGAGAAAATATACATGAAAATTGCAGAAAAAAATCTGTAATCTACTTAAAACCAACACTGCGTGAGTGTTCCATATTCAACTAACAACTTTTGAAACTGGAAAATGAAGAAATAATAAAAATGGAAGCCATCGATAAAATAGAGCATGAAGGAATCACTATTATTTTGACAGAAAAATTGAAGACAAAATTGGATTCTTTAGAAAAATCAATATCTAAAACTGCTGGCTTAAAAAAGAATCTATATGCCTGTAGAAACTGTCAAGTAATTTTAAGGCATAATTTGGACGTAGAAAAAGGTTTAGTTAATGGAGCAATGGGCAAAGTTGTGGATTTTGTTAAATATCAAAATAAAGATGGTATTGAATTCTTAAAAATTAAATTTGATCAGATTGAAGAAGTTAAACAAATTGGTCGTTGTTCAGTTCGTTTTTTGCTTGTTAAAGATTTATATGTCCGTAGAAAACAGTTTCCAGTTTCTCTGGCATATGCAGTGACTATTCATAAATCTCAAGGTTTAAGTGTTGACCGTGCTTTGGTGAACATTGGAAATACTGGGCCTCATTTACGAGAAGTGGTGCATCGCTGCGTGAAAGCAGCGATGCGCCACTACTCAGTGCGCCCTCCTTGCGACACCAATGAGGCGTCATATTTACAATATGACGCATCATGTCGCAAGGAAGGACAGATACTTCAGTATAACTGACGTATCTGTCAGTGCAAAAAGTGGTGCATTGCTGGAGTTGTGTCGGAAGCCTGACGCAACTCCAGCAATGTTCCTTTCACAAGGGGAAAGCCCCATGTGAGAGGGCCTGCGTCACCCTTACGCCTGCCATGAGGCAGGCATAAGGTTTTGACGCCTTGGCGTCCTAGAAGTGGCAAAGTGAAATCTCATAGATTTCACTGCGCCACACCTATTACCCATTCTTGCAGGGGGAACACCCACCCTGCATACATTATACCTGGTGCAGGTATGATGCAGCGCAGGGGTTTACGAAATGACACATCTACGTAGATGCGTCGTAAATATGGCACAACATGGCGCATGTTTTACGCCACTGGTGTGTCACAAAAAGTGACACACCAGTGGCGCAAAAGTGGCGCAGGGGCTCATAAATGAGCCCCACTTTATTTAAAGAGGGTATGGCATATGTTGCTTTGTCGCGAGTCAGAACATTATCTGGTTAGTTTTTTGATTGATTTTCATGACACAAAGGGTATTGCAGATGCAAACTGTGTCAAAGAGTATAATAGGTTAAGAAGAACATATGCTCCCAATTTAGGTCAATATCCTGTATTTGAAAAGCATGTGGTTGGTCGAAAAAGAAGGTATGAGAATATCTGTACTGAAGGTGTAGAGAAGGGAAAAAAACAAGATAATGTGATTGCAAGCAAAAAGAAAAAGGACACTGTTGAAGAGATTGTTGGTTATTAGTTTGAAAATAGTTCAGGTGTCAACTGTTATGCTAATGTAGTGGTCAATGTTATTTGTTTCTTGAAGGTTTGCAACAGCAAATTATGGAGAATCGGGAAAAAAATGTTTGTTCCTTCTTGCATTCTGTTTATGAAAAATTGAGAACTGATACAAGTAAATTAAAACCCTTTCTGATGTTCGTAATCTTTTGGATGTATGTCCTGGTTCTACACAATTTACACAAAATATCCAACAAGATGCTCAGGAATTTCTAATGTATATGCTTACCGTATTGGAAAATGAAGGTGTAGAAATAGAAAATATTTTTGGCCTTTGTTATAAATGGGAATATTATTGTGAAAATTGTATGTATACATGTAGCGCTAATGTAGACACTGAAAGATTACTATATTTGACATTACTGGACCGTAAATCAGTGTCTTTCAATCAATTAGTTAAAGCTGCAACTCAAAATATACAGTGTAGCCAATGCAAATCAGAAATGTTATCAACATTATTTTTGAAAGATATGGACAATATATAATTTTAATGATGCAACGTTGTACAGCTGACGGACGAAAATTTGACACTTTATTAAAACATTTTGTAGCTACTCCAGTATCAATATCATTAAGGACTTTTGTAGCAGTAGCAATAATTTTCCATTAGAAGACCGAAGGTTTTTGTGTCAGTAAAAGGGCGCACTGCCAGTTCATACGCATATAGTTTCAAAATAACATAACGTCTCCAGGTGCTATACGGCGAGTGGACAAACCCAAACCACTCATGTGAGTACAGAACTACTCCTATCAAGTAAACCGTTTGCCAAAGCACTCTGTAAAGTAACGATGTTTTGTACAATGACAATATACAAGCACATTCCAGAACACCAATATGACAGAAGTGAGTAAAGTTCCACAAGATGAGTAAATCTTGGAGTCTTTTAATGAAGAGTACAGCCAACCGACACGTGTTTCATCGCCTTCGCGATTCCTCAGGGCTGAAACAGACAAATGAGTAGCATATAGCATATTCTTTGAACAGATATATTATCATACCAGACCATGTTGTCTGGACATTAAATACATGCAGTAAATGCTTCCTCCAGCAGTGAACATACAGTGAATTGTTCAAGCTCGTTCTGCTAGTGCCACCACAACACATCCGTGTCGAATAGGGTGTCTCTAATCGAAGTTCTATAAAGACGTGAGTATAAGTGATAGTGATAGTGATTGTGATGGGTTGGTGTGGACGGAATTAATTGCTCAAATCTGCGTTCAATAATCCCAATGACACATAGAGACAAAATCCTGCTACGCAGCGAAAGTGTCCTAACCGTGTGCGGCTCTTACATCCTTCATGCCAACCTTGTGAATGGTGCAAAGTTTGTGTCATTGCGAAAACATACCTAGATGGCCGTATCAACATCAGAAGGTCTGTGATATTGTTAAGAGAAAAATAAAATCGGAGAAATCTCATCACTAACCAAACTTCAGTGATATTAGGGCAAGATATCACCATAATGAGACTGTCCAAAAAGAACTGTACGTCGACTCACCGCTTAGCTGGTGATAATTCCGACCCAGCCGGGCCTTCACTAGTAGCACTAGTTTGAGTGCGTCCAGAAGCAGTGACAGTCCTATTATCTGTGACATAATCAGGGTAAAATGTGTCACAATACATATATATTGTTAAGATCCTCCATTTTTAGACTAGGCAGACTCTGCCTGCGCAAAGAATGTCACAAAGATTCTCTCATTAAATTCATATTGTTAAAAGTGCATGCGGTGGAATTCCCTGTTTAACATATTGTCGTGATATTACCACTTAATGGCCATAAATCTGATACATACGTCGAGTATTCTGTATTCACCTATGTATGGTGACTACTCCACTTACATATATTTAAAAGGAGTATACGTCTAAGTAGGGCTCGGAAATCACTCGGGGTTCTTCACCAAAATTTCGGACCTTCTGTGGTTAAACAGAGTGCTGTTTGAAAAAAATAAGTCTCACATCAGTGACCACTACATAAAGTTATACTCGCGTGAATATAAGGGTCAGAGGGTGCTCGCTATCTTACCAGGGTCAATTCTTATGTCAGGTAACCTGATGCGGTTCCAAGTGCAGAGTCAAAGAGTGTTCGCAAACTCCCCAATTTCAATTCAATTGCCAGAAAACCTGATGCGGTTCCAAAGTAGAATAAATATCAAGCTACAGAGAGATAAAATATAAAAGCGTCGATTCAGGATTCTAATCGTGACTCACGAATCCTCAAAGTACAAATTACGTTCGAGCGTGTTGTAGCTCTGCTTACCCGTGTGCGGCGTCTTCAGCGGTAACAGACGAGTGAAGCTGTTCCGGGCCCGGTTCCGTGTTTGGACACGTGACCACGTTTCCGCCCCCATTTAAGCGCGTCTTAAACGTCAGGCAGTCCCTCCTCTCGGAGTACAATTCAGAGGTACTATGTCGGCCATATTGAAAGGATAATACATATTACTTATCTCTACCCAAAATCCGGGGATAATTGTTGCGATTGTAATATATGATAGAGATAATTAATATGACGCGGAGATGTGGCTTATGTGCATTCGTCGTGATTATGTTACTGTCGAATTACGGCCAGTAAATAACAATAATGCCGTTCAAAATATTCCAGTTGATACACAAATGAGTGTGTACCATCCTATATAGGGAATTTCACACTTGTCATATTGACTATGTTCCCCAGTGCAGTGTGACATTCAAACTATAACATTGTGTGCCATAGTGCTTTGTGCATCGTGATTTAAAAACAGAGGGGTTTGCCCTCTGTGTGTGGATGGCCCAATCATACTGTGACTGCCTATCACAATACAATGAGTACATGATCATAATTCATGTTTCGGTATTTACAACAGAACTCTTCGGTTCGGGAGACTCATCCCAGCGTTAAGAAAGATTATAATATCAATAAACATATTATTCACACATGTTTTTCCAAAAACACAGTTCTGCAATATTATTGATTCCTGTGACCATCATAATTACATGTAATATAATAGCGTCAATTTTCAGTCACCCAAAAAGTATTGCATTTCCTGGTCATAGTTCAATCCTAGCTCTACAGATTTCAAACGCATAATCCAAGTCGCTTCTGTGCGTCTTAGTCTTAACTCACGATTCCCACCTCTCATTGCCAAAGGTACAGTTTCTATGCCGAAAAATTGTACATTTTTGTTTTGCCGGCCTTGTTGGCAAGAGTCAACATGTAAGGCTACAGGATATTTGGGGTTGCAGTTAACAATGGCTCTCACATGTTCCATCATTCTTTCTTTCAAAGATCTGATCGTGCTTCCCACATACTGTTTACCACATTCACATTCAATAATATAAACAACAAATTTAGTTGTGCAGTTGATATTACTTTTGATGTTATAACATACCCCATCGGGGCCCATAAATGTGATTGTTCCGTGTTTTGCCCATTTACACATACTGCAGAATCCGCATTTGTGGAAACCCACTCCCCGTTGAGTCAGCCAGTCTGCACTCCTAGTATCCCGGGGTACTGAGGGACTCAACTTGTTCCGTAGTGTGTTCCCTCTTCTGAAGGAGATTTCTGGACGTTCTGTGATACAGTTAGTCAGTGCTTTTTCGGATTTCAATAAACTCCAGTGTTTGGTAAGACTTTTCCGTAAATCCGAATGAAGTGAATTGAAATCCGTGACCATTCTTATATGGTCTTTACCATCAATGTTTGGTTTCTGTTTAGTGATTAGAGTGTCTATTCTCTTCACTTTCTTGATTCTTTTCTCAGCTTTTATAATAGAGTTTCTTGCATAACCCCTGGTCAGAAATCTTTCTTTCATGCTGGCAAGACATCTCCCGAATTCACAGTCCTCACTACAGTTTCTTCTTGCCCGAATAAATTCGCCAAATGGTATGGCGTTTATCTGGTGTAGGGGGTGAGAGCTAGAGGCATGCAAAATTTGATAAAAAATATGATTCCCTGATTCCCAATAGTTCCAAGAATGTTAACAAAAGAACACAAGGCTCAGAACCTGCCTCCCTATCATCCAGTAACACCTCTCTTAACTCTGTGGGTACTGTAGGGGGAGAATCAGACAATCAAGATAGACAAGGAATGCCACCTTTTTTTCAAGAGGTTTACGGATCAGGAAGGGCAACAGATTCCCTACAGCAAGAAACCAGTCAGATCCAAAACCAGGAGGGGCAGGGGACGAAAGCTCAGAGGATTACAGAAGGAAACTGAGATCAGGGGCCAACAGGAATTAGCTGGTGCCAATACGAGTGAAGTACAGGTGATTAATCTCTCCAAACTACATCTCACTCCAGACATGGTTTCCCTCCTAAGCAAAGGTCTAAGTTTCAACCCATATGCAATTGGTGATGTATGTAAATTGAAAATTGATTTGTTTAAATTTGTGAGGAACCTGAAACTGAAAAAGCATTTCTTTGGTTTGGAGAAAAGGGATAGAGGGGTTAATATCAATACATCTGTAACAGACACCACTGAATCCTTATCAATAAATGATGTACATGCAACTCACCTTCTTTTATCATTGACCGATATGGAAGACTCTCCTCTTGATATGGACACTCTTCTAGATGAATTAAATGTGGAATCTGACTATAGCATTGCCAGTGGGCTTAAGTCCAAGTCCAAATGGATTCCCACATTACCTGGTGGCAATGCCATAGATAACTTCTACAGACGTGTATCAGAGGATCTTGATAACTTGAACCGTCTACGCAAAAGCAGAATGTTCAAATATAAGGACAATCTTACCAGTGGGGAAAGAGCAGCACTCAACATACTTATGAATGACAATACCATCACTATACGAGAGGCGGACAAGGGAGGAAATGTAGTGGTAATGGATCGCATTGATTATCAACTAGAAATTAACCAACAACTACAAGATGCACTATGCTATGAACGCCTCACTTATAACCCCATTGGTCCCTTAACAATAGAAATAAACTCTCATTTATTAAATTGGAAACAATCGGGGTTACTGAACGAGGAAGAATATCTGTACTTAAAAATATTTAGACCTATCTACCCATGGTTATACACTTTGCCTAAGATTCACAAAAACCTACCTTTTCCACCAGGGAGGCCAATTGTTTCAGGCATAGGTGGTCCCACAGAAAGAATAGCAGAATATGCGGACCTGTTTCTTGGCCCGATAGTCAAAAATTTACCTTCCTATATCCAGGACTCCAAACATATTCTGAGCACACTAGCAGACATGGAATGGCAAGAAGAGTTTCTTCTTGTGACGATGGATGTGGTATCTTTATATACCAGCATTGACATAGACTTAGGTATTCAGGCTATCAATAAATTCCTTGGCAATAGACCTGCCACTCTATGGAAACATACGGAAATGCTATCTACAATGATAGAACTAGTCCTAAAAAATAACTATTTCATGTGTGAAAAACACTGGTATCGACAAAAGCAAGGTGTGGCCATGGGCTCAAAAATATCACCCTCGTTTGCGAACCTGTTTATGGGCGCACTGGAGGCGGATTTAATTTGGGGCGAGAAAGGTAGTCAATATATCGACTCCATAATCTTTTGGGGTCGATATATAGATGACTGTATCCTTATATGGTCAGGCTCAGAGGAGCAACTACAGAATTTCTTTCAATATTTAAATAACAATACGTGGAAGATTAACTTTACCATGAAGTGGAGCAAAACAAATATGGAATTCTTAGACATCGAATTCTATATCTCATCTAATTGCTTGCACAGTAGACTGTTCAGGAAATCAACAGCATGCAATGCAATTTTGCATGCCTCTAGCTCTCACCCCCTACACCAGATAAACGCCATACCATTTGGCGAATTTATTCGGGCAAGAAGAAACTGTAGTGAGGACTGTGAATTCGGGAGATGTCTTGCCAGCATGAAAGAAAGATTTCTGACCAGGGGTTATGCAAGAAACTCTATTATAAAAGCTGAGAAAAGAATCAAGAAAGTGAAGAGAATAGACACTCTAATCACTAAACAGAAACCAAACATTGATGGTAAAGACCATATAAGAATGGTCACGGATTTCAATTCACTTCATTCGGATTTACGGAAAAGTCTTACCAAACACTGGAGTTTATTGAAATCCGAAAAAGCACTGACTAACTGTATCACAGAACGTCCAGAAATCTCCTTCAGAAGAGGGAACACACTACGGAACAAGTTGAGTCCCTCAGTACCCCGGGATACTAGGAGTGCAGACTGGCTGACTCAACGGGGAGTGGGTTTCCACAAATGCGGATTCTGCAGTATGTGTAAATGGGCAAAACACGGAACAATCACATTTATGGGCCCCGATGGGGTATGTTATAACATCAAAAGTAATATCAACTGCACAACTAAATTTGTTGTTTATATTATTGAATGTGAATGTGGTAAACAGTATGTGGGAAGCACGATCAGATCTTTGAAAGAAAGAATGATGGAACATGTGAGAGCCATTGTTAACTGCAACCCCAAATATCCTGTAGCCTTACATGTTGACTCTTGCCAACAAGGCCGGCAAAACAAAAATGTACAATTTTTCGGCATAGAAACTGTACCTTTGGCAATGAGAGGTGGGAATCGTGAGTTAAGACTAAGACGCACAGAAGCGACTTGGATTATGCGTTTGAAATCTGTAGAGCTAGGATTGAACTATGACCAGGAAATGCAATACTTTTTGGGTGACTGAAAATTGACGCTATTATATTACATGTAATTATGATGGTCACAGGAATCAATAATATTGCAGAACTGTGTTTTTGGAAAAACATGTGTGAATAATATGTTTATTGATATTATAATCTTTCTTAACGCTGGGATGAGTCTCCCGAACCGAAGAGTTCTGTTGTAAATACCGAAACATGAATTATGATGATGTACTCATTGTATTGTGATAGGCAGTCACAGTATGATTGGGCCATCCACACACAGAGGGCAAACCCCTCTGTTTTTAAATCACGATGCACAAAGCACTATGGCACACAATGTTATAGTTTGAATGTCACACTGCACTGGGGAACATAGTCAATATGACAAGTGTGAAATTCCCTATATAGGATGGTACACACTCATTTGTGTATCAACTGGAATATTTTGAACGGCATTATTGCTATTTACTGGCCGTAATTCGACAGTAACATAATCACGACGAATGCACATAAGCCACATCTCCGCGTCATATTAATTATCTCTATCATATATTACAATCGCAACAATTATCCCCGGATTTTGGGTAGAGATAAGTAATATGTATTATCCTTTCAATATGGCCGACATAGTACCTCTGAATTGTACTCCGAGAGGAGGGACTGCCTGACGTTTAAGACGCGCTTAAATGGTGTCCAAACACGGAACCGGGCCCGGAACAGCTTCACTCGTCTGTTACCGCTGAAGACGCCGCACACGGGTAAGCAGAGCTACAACACGCTCGAACATAATTTGTACTTTGAGGATTCGTGAGTCACGATTAGAATCCTGAATCGACGCTTTTATATTTTATCTCTCTGTAGCTTGATATTTATTCTACTTTGGAACCGCATCAGGTTTTCTGGCAATTGAATTGAAATTGGGGAGTTTGCGAACACTCTTTGACTCTGCACTTGGAACCGCATCAGGTTACCTGACATAAGAATTGACCCTGGTAAGATAGCGAGCACCCTCTGACCCTTATATTCACGCGAGTATAACTTTATGTAGTGGTCACTGATGTGAGACTTATTTTTTTCAAACAGCACTCTGTTTAACCACAGAAGGTCCGAAATTTTGGTGAAGAACCCCGAGTGATTTCCGAGCCCTACTTAGACGTATACTCCTTTTAAATATATGTAAGTGGAGTAGTCACCATACATAGGTGAATACAGAATACTCAACGTATGTATCAGATTTATGGCCATTAAGTGGTAATATCACGACAATATGTTAAACAGGGAATTCCACTGCATGCACTTTTAACAATATGAATTTAATGAGAGAATCTTTGTGACATTCTTTGCGCAGGCAGAGTCTGCCTAGTCTAAAAATGGAGGATCTTAACAATATATATGTATTGTGACACATTTTACCCTGATTATGTCACAGATAATAGGACTGTCACTGCTTCTGGACGCACTCAAACTAGTGCTACTAGTGAAGGCCCGGCTGGGTCGGAATTATCACCAGCTAAGCGGTGAGTCGACGTACAGTTCTTTTTGGACAGTCTCATTATGGTGATATCTTGCCCTAATATCACTGAAGTTTGGTTAGTGATGAGATTTCTCCGATTTTATTTTTCTCTTAACAATATCACAGACCTTCTGATGTTGATACGGCCATCTAGGTATGTTTTCGCAATGACACAAACTTTGCACCATTCACAAGGTTGGCATGAAGGATGTAAGAGCCGCACACGGTTAGGACACTTTCGCTGCGTAGCAGGATTTTGTCTCTATGTGTCATTGGGATTATTGAACGCAGATTTGAGCAATTAATTCCGTCCACACCAACCCATCACAATCACTATCACTATCACTTATACTCACGTCTTTATAGAACTTCGATTAGAGACACCCTATTCGACACGGATGTGTTGTGGTGGCACTAGCAGAACGAGCTTGAACAATTCACTGTATGTTCACTGCTGGAGGAAGCATTTACTGCATGTATTTAATGTCCAGACAACATGGTCTGGTATGATAATATATCTGTTCAAAGAATATGCTATATGCTACTCATTTGTCTGTTTCAGCCCTGAGGAATCGCGAAGGCGATGAAACACGTGTCGGCTGGCTGTACTCTTCATTAAAAGACTCCAAGACGAGCAATAATTTTCCATGATGGTCCTTCCACAACATCCGGACATTACACTGCCTATCTAAAATGTGAATAAAGGCTGGACACTATGTAATGATGCTCAGTTGTTTTTTGTTTTTTTTTGTGTTTTTTTTTAAAGACCTTTATTTGCATTTCTGAAAATACACAGTTTGAGGCCTACAACCCGGGGGCTGGCCGTTTTACAATCAACATCTGTTCATCGTGTGCATTGATACATTGCCCATCAGCCGACATACCTGGGGTCCGGCGGCGCAGGAAAGTTACGTGTATATGACATAGGCATTTTGTGCATCAGGCAGTGTATAGGTCTAGGGTTTTTTAAAGTTTTAAAACTTAAAACAGCTTGTATATTCTGTGTTACATGATGAACATACACAGGGTCTCCCTCCCCGCCAGTCGGTATATTAAGATATTTCTAGACAGATCCTTCTATTATCTAGTGTTAGACATCAGTATGCGTGCCACTGTTTTATCCTTGTTCCCGAATCGGATCCCCCCGCTGTGTTTCATGTTTTACACTTGCCCTAACTCTCTTCGTCAGAGCTGGTGTAGTCAATCTCTGGAAATGGTTTGTATATGTTACCCCTATAAACATTCCAGGGTGCCCATACTTTATTCCATTTACGTGGGTTGGCCCTGGTGACATAAACTGTACGTTCCGTAACCATATGCATGTCCATGTTCTTGGACCATAACGTCAGGGTTGGTACTTCTGAAGTGCCCCATTTTTGTGCTATGTCCCTCTTTGCCACCATGATGCCCAGTGCGCTCCACAGTTGACCATACCTGAATAAGTCATTAGGTTCCCATATATTTAAAATGCATTTGCGTGGTTCGGGTATTAGTGAAATTTCAAGTGTTTGCGAAATAGTTCGCATTACCTGTCTCCAGTATTCAGCTATCGAGGAGCAGTCCCACAGGGTATGCAGCAGTGTTCCCTCTTCCCCGCAACCCCGCAGACAAAAGGGATGTGGTGCTCTGTTCAGTCTGTGCAGCATAGTTCGTGTGTAATATATCCTATGTAGGATCTTGAGTTGAACTAGCCTACATTTTGCTGATATTCACACCTCTCTAGGGGACGCCAGTGCTTCATTCCACTCATTGTCGTCCATGTGCCCCACCTGTTCCGTCCATTTCTCTCTTAATTTCAGTGTGGGGGTTGGTAGATTATTAAGTAATTTACGATAGGTGAGGGATTCCAGGAGGATTCCAGGAGTTCAGTGTCTGGCGGTATGACCTGTAATAGGGTGTGTCTGATCTGTACATAGCGATAGACTTTGTTCGGTCCTAGGTCGTACTGTTGCTGGAGTAACGAGAACGGGAGCACCGTCCCCTTGTCCCATAGGTCACCCACTCTGGATATGCCGTTACTGTCCCATTGTGCCAACCCTTTGCTAAGTGTCAGCCGTCCCAGTGCTTTAGTATCCCAGAGCGGGGTAAGCTTAGTGATCTTATTTGTCCACCCCAGTTTCGCCTGAGCTGCATGCCACAGAGTGACCGTATGTTTCGTGGGGCCGATCAATTTAGTCACCTTGCTTCTGTCATAGAGTGTTGTAAGTATGCCATTTGTGCCCAATTGTGCTCTGTCGGCCCAATATGCTGGGTCTTCTTGGGGCGCGTGAAGCCATTGGTTTATAATTTTAAGCTGCGCTGCCCAATAGTACATTTGTAGGTTTGGCAGCGCAATCCCGCCGTCATACCAGCTCTGGTTGAGCTTGACATGCGTGATGCGCGCTGGGCGGTTATCCCACAGTAAATTAGAGACCAGTGCTGTGACTTGCTGAAAATATCTCTGCGACACCGGGTATGGCTTGTTTTCAAGAGCGTACAAAAAACGTGGGAGCGCCATCATTTTGTATAGAGCTGCTCTGCCAAGAAGAGTCAATGGCAGAGACGCCCAATATTTCACATCCCTGCGCAGACGTTCCAGGGGGGGTTTCAAGTTTTTTTCAAAAAATGCCGCCGGGTCATTTTTGACATATATGCCCAGATATTTAAAGAAACCCGAGGCGCGCAGTTGAGGGCAATCCTCCGTAAGGGAGGGGGCCGGTCCATTAAAGGTGTAAATCACCGATTTTGACCAGTTTAACGTGTAGCCCGAAGTTTTCTCATAGGCGTCACAAATTTCAAGGAGCGCCGGTATACTCCGATCCGGGTCTGACAAGTAAACCAACATATCGTCTGCATAGAGCGACACTCGATCTTCTCTCCCGTCTGTCCACTCAATGCCTTTCAATAATGGAGTTGTTCTAAGTAACGTTGCTAATGGTTCCAGGACCAGGGCAAACAGCAGGGGTGACAAGGGGCAACCCTCTCGGGTGCCTCTCGCTAGTCGGAATGTGCGGGACAAGTGACCGTTAGCCGCAGCCTGTGCCACTTGGTTGATGTATAGAAGGCGCACCCATGCAATAAATTTAGGGCCAAAACCCATATGTGTCAGTACGGCGAAGAGGTGCCCCCATTCCACCATATCGAACCCCATCCTAGCATCGAGGGAAAGGATCACTGTCGGATCCAGTATTAGCGGGGCCCGCGCTAAAATGCCGTGTACTCACCTGAGGTTAAGCGCTGTGCTTCTATAGGGCATGAAACCGGATTGATCCGGGTGTATCAATTGTGGAAGGTGGGTCAACAGTCTTGTAGCAGGTAATTTTGCTAGGATTTTCGCCTCAGCATTAAGAAGGGAAATCGGGCGGTACGACGCGCAGTCATCCTGTGGTTTTCCAGGCTTCGGGATCGCCACTATCGTTGCGGTTCTTTGGTCTATCAGCAGTATTCCCTGTGATAGGCTCTCCTCGTACATTGCTAATAGTGGGGGCCCAGCGTGTCTGACAGTTTTGAACCATTCGATGGGGATACCGTTCGGGCCTAGGGCTTTACCTGAGGGTAATGCTTGTATAGCTAGGCGTACTACCTCCGTCGTGAGATCGGAATCTAGTTCTAGGGCTATTTCTGGCGGAAGTGTCCGGGTCGCTATGTGGTCAAGGGCGGTCAGTGCCGCCTCCTCTGAGACTTCTCGGTCAGGTGTATAGACCTTTTCAAAGTGTTCGGCTAATGTGTGTACTATGTCCTCGGGGTGTGTCTGAGTCGTTCCTTCTTTGGTGTGAAATTGTCGTATGCCCCTAGAGCAACCCTCTCTCCTGTCTAACCAAGCGAACAGCTTCCCGGCCTTATCACCTATGCCATAAATTTTATGTGCCGTGGAAGAGATATTTGTGAGCACTTGCAGTCGAATGTGGTCCTTATATTGCTGCTGGTGCAATTGTAGGATATGTGCATTGCGTGCTGTGGGATCGGCCATACGAGCCGTGTTTGCTGAGTGCAAAGACAATTCCAAGTCTGTCAGTTGTTGCTGTCGCGACTTCTTGTGGCCCGTGATGGAAGCTATCGCTTGGCCCCGCAGGACTGTCTTATAGGCCTCCCAGAGAATTGAGGGTGAATCTACTGATTCTGTATTTTCTTCAAAGTAGCAAGTAGTCAGTGTTTTGAGTGCTTTTTTGATATGGGGGATTTGTAAATAATTGGGGTAGATGGGATATATCCTCTGACGGGTTTTCTCCCTGCTAGATAGTCATCACCACTGGAGAGTGGTCAGAAATACCCCTGGGCAATATTTCTATGGTATCTACAGTGTGTGTATTGGTCCCTGGCATCAGGAAATAGTCAATGCGGGACAGGCTGTTGTGAACAGCCGATAGGTAAGAATATTGTTGTGCAGTGGGAGGTTTCTCTCTCCAAAGGTCTGACAGACCCATCGCCTCGAAGAAGCCTCAGAGTTTGGAGGGATTGGTGGTGTGAGGTCGTGTCGGGAATTTATCTAATGTCGCGTCAATTATTGCATTGAAGTCACCCCCGATGATGATGTCACCATCTGGGAGATGTAGGAGAAAGTCACCCAGCGCCGGTAGGGCCACTGTGTGTAGGGACGGAGGTACATAAACTGATACTATGTTGAGGGATTTGTCCTCCCACTGGCCACTTACTGCCGCAAAGCGTCCCTGGTCGTCCACTGTGGTCTGCGAAAGAATGAACGGGGATGACTTTTTTAGTAGGATACCTGTCCCTCTTGAGTTTGTGGTAAATTCGGAGTGTGCCGCCATTTTGTAGCCCCTCCTATCTAGTGCCCGGTGTGCCCGACAAGTGAGGTGTGTTTCTTGTAGTAAGACCAGAGCTGGGTTCTGTCGCTTAATAGCCGTTAGTACTAGCCCTCTTTTAATTTTGTCACCCAGTCCCCTCACGTTCCAGGTTAGGAGTCGTAAAGGAGGGACTGAGGCCCGCAGTGGCGTATCGTTATGTGTAGTGGTAGCAATGTGATTTGCCATCGTGAGGTGACGTGCGCTCCTTATGTCTGTCTCTCCACCGCCGCGCCATACATCTGTCGTTTTGTGGAGTGGAGTGTGTGCATGCTTCATCATAGCCTAACATCATGAGTATTTCTGTAACAATAATAAACAAGAACTCCCCTCCCTTGCCCTCCCCCCTCCCTGCTTCCCTGCTCCACGGACATAGAACCGCCCGCCTCCCCAACTTTGCTTTACCCATCCCCAAACTATCTTACTTGCTTGCTGGGGCTAGGGTTCCCCCTGAGGCGGCGGCCCCTCCTTGCTTCTAGGGGTATACTCCGTCCAGGAACCAAGGGCAACACGCCCGACCTATTCATAGTCCAGTGTTATGAGCCAGAGTTAGTTCATTAGGACGCTGTCACTGTTCATCGTTTACTGAACCCGCTTCCGACATGTGTTCGAAATCTTGTCTGTTCGTTGTCTGTGTGTTTGTGAAGTCCTCGTCCCGATGGTTCCGTTGGGTGCCGTTGGGCCGGCGTGGAATGCCCACCGGGTACCAGCCCTCCAGCCAGTCCTGAGCAGCATCCGGAGTGTCAAAAAAACAGGTTTTTTTAACAGCTACTACTCGTAGGCGTGCCGGTAATAACATCAAGTAGGGTATTTCTTTTGACCTCAATACCTTTTTCACTTCTAGGGAAGTTCTCCTGCGGCGGGACAACTTGGCTGTGTAATCCGGAAAGAAGGCTATCGTCGAATTTTGTATCTTTATCGGTGGCGACAGTCTGGCCGCTTGAAGTATGGCATCTCTGTCTCTGAAATTAAACAAGCGTGCCTGTACCGGTCTCGGCGCCGCTCCCTGTTATGGTGCTCCTCCGGGGACTCTGTGTGCTCTCTCCACCGAAAAGAAATGCGAGAGACCCTTGGGTTGGAGTTTGGTCTTCAATGTAGAGATCCATCGCTCGCTTGCCTTCCTTCGTCGGCACTCCAATTATGCGAACGTTGTTGCGCCTAGAGCGCCCTTCCTGATCGTCCAGCCGCTCCCTGAGGTGTTTGTTCGCGGCCTCCACGCGCTCCATCGCTCGCTGCAGATCTAAGGTATCTTCCACTAGGGACTTTGTGACCACTTCAACTTGTTTCACACACTCCGCCTTTTTATGGAAGTCCGCACGCAGAAGGTTAACATCTGTGGAAATCGAACCCACCGTTGTTTGGACATTGGTGAGGGCATGCATTATGTCTTCTTATTTTACTTGTTTGCCCCCGTCTTCCTCTGCGCGTTTGCCGGTGGAGGGACGGCCCCCTGTTTGTGGTGGAGCGTTTTTGTCATAGGCGAATTTATCAAGTCTCGCCTGCGCTGTGGCGTGTTTGGGCCCTCTGCCCGCCATGGCGGTCGCGTCGTGGGTTGCCAGGAATTTGGTAGTTCTGCTCTGTTCAGAGCCCCGCTTACCGTGCGTAGGAGCAGTGCTGCGAGTGAGTCTGCAACTGGGCTCTCTTTCAACAGGTGTCGCCGGCGACTTCCCCAATGTAATGTGTGCGCGGCTGGATCTCAGGGTCACTGTTATCTTTGCACCTGCAGGGTGTCATGTTTTAGGCACATTTAGTGAGACTACATGTCCCAGAATGCTTGCTGTGTAGTCTGTTTTCGCTCTCTCCTACTTTCTTTATTCCTGCTTCCTATATCTGTGTCCCTCGGTAAGCCCTCGGTGCTTGTCACCTGTGGTGTTGCCTTTTCCTGTGTGCTTATCTGACCTGGACCCTCGTTTACGGAGTCCGGTGTTACTCTGCCCTTTGGATCTTGTTTCTCGGCTGGATTAGCGCAGCGGAGTCGCGCTGGAGGTTTTTGCCTTCGCTTTCTGTCTCCGCGGCGTTTGGTGATCTTTGGCCCCTTCCGGGAGCCGCGCTGGGAGAGCTGAGTCAGAGTCTCTCCATCATCGCGGCTGCAGAGACTTTGAGCGTGGTTCTTTTTACCGCAATATAACTGCCCTACTCGAACATTGGCAATAAGGAGCTAGTATTGGAGCATTCCTTCTGCTCTTATATTTTTATGATTATGTAGCCTTGTTTTTTGGGGCATGGCATTCGGCGGAACATTTTGGATTTGTCAGAGCTGTTGAGAAGCTCGGATTTGGTTCTCGGAGCACACTGGGAGCAAGAGTCCTTGTCTTTCGGTTCCAATTAGCTGAACTGATAGAAACTACTTGAAGGAAGATAAGTAGCTTTTCACTTATGACTGAGCTTTAATTTTGATAAAGAACCATTATCTTTCCAAACCTGGGGTTCGTGGGCTGTTCCCAATTTTTGGTTGCATTTATTTTATTTTTTCCTGTTTTGCCCTTTTCTGATGGGATGATTGTGGCAGCCTTCTTCAGTAAGTTAGTTTCTACACTTTCATGTTTACTTGATATTGTAGTCCAGAGAGGAGTGCAATTATTTGTGTTCTTGTGTCCCTATGCAGGAACTTGAATACAGATCCAACGTCTGGTGTTTCTCTTGTTGTCGAATCCTGTAGATGGTTTATGGCTGCCAGTCCTTTATGTTTTATTTATCCACTTTTCCCCTTCCCTGGGTGAGGTCCTCTTAGGGGAGTGATATATATTCTAACTTCACTAGAGGTGCTGTTCCGAGGGAGGAGTGAAATTAGCAACTACATCGCTCCTGCTGTACCCGAAGTATAAGGTTAGTCAATCTGCATGACTTTGTGACAGAGTGACAAGCCCACGTTCTACTACGGCCTGAGCGATGGAGACCGAAACGGTCCTGACATCTATGCTAGAAGCCCTTAATGCATTAAGAGTGGAGGTAGATGCAGTAAGAGGGGAGAATCATGAGATGAGGAATGAAATAAGTACCCTTCGACATGAGGTAGCGGGAATAGCACGATCCAGTCCCACTAGTTCTAGAGGAGACCATTACATCAGGGAAACCACGTAACCTCCTCCCTTGCATCCCCAATCCTCCATTACGCAGGGAGTTCAAGGTCCTTCCACCATTCAAGTTATACAACCAGTGCAGTTACCTTTGGCAGCCCCAGAAAGGTTCTTGGGGGATCCCAAGAAATTCAGTACGTTTCTAGGGCAGTGTAGATTGCATTTTATGTGCAAACCTACCGTCTTTCCTGATGATCATTCCAAGACGGCGTTTATGCTATCGTATTTAGGGGGTAACGCAGCGAGTTGGTCATTTCCACTGATTGAAAGGAATGATCCCGTCCTGAATGATTTCGAGGAGTTTTGCGAAGAAATGCGTAAGCTTTTTGATTGCAAGGCTCACATGCTATCTCTAGATAGAGAGTTGATTACGCTTAAACAGGGATCACAAGACTTGTTGTCTTATATAACCAATTTTAACCGTCTTGTCTTAATATTTATATAAAATATATATATATATAAGTTTTTGAACATTAAAAAATGTCGCTGCGGTCGCGCTCCCACTGCGTCCGATGCGTCTATGACGTCACGCGCGACCATCGCACCATGCAATACGTACATGTCGCGTATGCGCTTTAAGTCGCGTACCAGTCGCATAGCATCCATGCTGGAAAGTCGTACTCGTCGCACACCCTACGTGGATCCTACACAGCAATCCTAAAATGGCGGACAGGTTCTGCGCAGTGAACGAGAAGAGTGCGCTTTGGGTTTGCGACTCCAAAAAAAAATAGAAAAAAATAAAGAAAGTCATACAAATATATTTAAAAGAACATAACATTTAAAAATAATTATATATTTTAAATTTTTTTTAAATATTTTAATAAATATGTCTAATTTAAAAACAAGATATCTAAATAAATAGATTAAAAAATGTAGTAAAGTAATATGAAAAAAAAACAATTAATAAATTAAAAAATTATTATTGAAAAAACCTTTGTAATTCACTGATAAAATCATAGGTTTCAGACATATTTTAGTTGGGAATTAGCATTTAAAAAACCTTTGAAATTCACTGAAAAAACCATAGGTTTTAGAGGTGTTATAGTTAGCTGTACATTTCACTCGTACAAAACCATTGAAATTCCTCGGGTATAGTCAGTTGGACTAACTATAACTCGCGCGCCTGGATTCCCCTGCTGATGATGTCACATATTACATCATTTATGACATAGTCAGTGACATCACTGATGACATCATCCATGTGACAATCTGATACAACTCCTCATACACTGGTATAAGCTTTCAACACTTATCATAAAATATGGAATATCATATTTCAAATCTTTGACAAACCAATACAAGTATCTAAAAACGTACTCAGTGATTCCTACATCTACACACACATCTGAACACTTACATGTAGATTCACTCATACATGCTAACAAAGATCAATATAAAACTATTAAATATACTTATACACCTACATCGACATTACTCACCAGCACACATCCTATTCTCTTATGCAGTCATCCTACTCACTTATGCAAACAATTGATCATACTTACATTTACTCAGCTACACACTTATACAAACACCACTTTATTTATTGACATAAATAGTAACTCATACTTAGTGTGTTATAAAATCACTATTACAAGTATACAGTTTTCAATACAGTCACTGATACAATCACTGAGTCTTATGTATACTTATTTATAAACAACAACTGTCACATATAGTACCTTTTATATTTCTACTTTGTTGGATATTTATCATTGAGGAATATATTTACTCATCACCATACCCATAAAGAGGTTCAATCACCCAAACAAGTGTTTCCACATGCAGTCTTAACCTCATATACCCACTAAATCAACTATTTACACATCTTTGGACAGTCACACACCTCCCATTCAACCACACACAACACATTCACTATCCCATACAAATACTCACTTAACTAATTAATGCTAATATAAACTTTCACACACCTAGTAATCAACTTATGTAGAAGTTTACACAACAACAGATAAAGAGAAACTGAGATCCACACAATTGAATCACTATCCCATATATTTAGTGAGACACTTAAAATTAGTCACTTAGACAGTCAATCACAGTGCTACTGAATCCTCCATCCAGACACTTATACATCCACTCAGTCTTTAATGCAGATTGCTATATATATATATATATATATTACTTATTTAAATATCAAACCAAACCACATTCACTGAATGATGTCATCAGTGATGTCACCAGTGATGTCATTTGATATGTCCTCAGTGATGTAACCAGTGATGTCACTGACCATGTCATGAATGATGTAATATATGGCATTATCAGCAGTGGATTGCGGGCGCGTGAGTTATAGTTCGTCCAACTAGCTATAACCGAGGCATTTCAATGGTTTTGTACCAGTGAAATGTACAGCTATCTATAACACCCCTAAAACCTATGGTTTTTTCAGTGAATTTCAAAGGTTTTTTAAATGATAATTCCCAACTATAAAATGTCTAAAACCTTTGGTTTTTTCAGCCTACGTGGCCCTACGACACCGGGGTGCCTGCGATGGGCTGTGGCGATGCGACAACGCCTCAGGTGGATTTAAACTTTGTGCAGTCCTCCCCGGCATTGGAGAAACTGCAACGCCGCAAGAACTTACCAGGGCACCCGATGTGCGTGTCTGGAGGCAGAGCCTGGCGCGGGGCCACTGGGGAACCCCGGACGCCATCGGAAGAAGAACAGCAAGATGGCGCCAGTCTGAGACGGAGGACTGAGCCTGCCGAAAATCCCTGAAATCAGCCCAAATATCGACGGTGACGGTGGATGTTGCAGCTGCAGGTACGAAGGACTGACTTTGTGAGAATATTTGCAACATCCCAGCAGCCCTTGGTGCCAACAAGGGGGCCCGGGAGCACACCATCATAGAAGGTGTGCTGTGGGGGGGGCCGCATATGCCACATGCGATGCTTGCAGCAAGCGATTGTTGTGGGGTGGAAAAAACAAGTAAACATGGTAACATTTGAAGAAATGAGAAACTGCAATACATTCTGGGAGTACAACAACAACGCCTGCAGTTAGCTCAGGAGGATGACCCCTGGCCCTGCAGATTACTGAGGCTAAAGGTCTAGATCTTTGATGGGGGTGAGACTAGTGGCCTGACTCCAAAATGGCACCCGCAGGGAGAGAGCCTAAAAGACTTGTGGCCATGGGTCATTGAGATACAGGCGCAGTGACCGATTAAGAGGCTAGTGGAGACACCCTGACCCCCCCCACACTCACCAGCAAGAGCGCGGACTGCAGTGAAATGATACACAGACCCACACTCCATGCCCGACTTTAAGATGGCCACCCTGGTTCACAACTAATGCAATGTGCTACTGACATGGCCTCTACATATCAGATAGACACCATTACATGCCTCATCTACGCAAAGTAGCCGCATACCGGAGGGGGAGTACACCGCCCCAGCGAAGAGAACTCACTGAGCTGCATATATGCCACCAAAAAAGGTATTTTAATTGTATTGTAAGCTGTTTCTATGATGGTGCCTAAGCATTGGGTGCAGCAAAACAGGCCTCTACGTTGATATGCTCCCACCGCCCATCTCAAACTCCAACCCAGCAGTCAAAATCACTGGATGCTTTGATGGAACTATGATGACGCCCCCTGGGCGGACCCCAAAACTGTTTTTACCTACTGCAGAGCCCAAGCAACCTTGGCCGATGCCCGGTGGAGCTGTCCTATACAGCTATAGAGGAGTCTGGCCCCTTGGCCGTCACCTACCCAGCCGGTCTTCTGACATTGTTTTTCCTCGTCACCTGGTTCGTGTCTCCTTCCCTCCCCCTCCTCCTCCCTCTGTGATTCTTTGATATAAATTAATGCAACTAGGTAACCTGTAACTCGCTGATTCAATTGATATAAGTATGTATCCTGTAACTCTCTGATCCTCATGTAAAGCGCTCTGATACCTCCGGGTCTAGCCAGCCCTATATAAAACTTTGCAAATAAATTAACAAAAAAAATAAAATATATATATATATATATATATATATATATATATTTCTTCGAGTCTTCTCGCCTCCCAGTTCCCTCCTGGCGGAAGTCACGGCACAACACAGGTAGGTTTCTTTTATCAAAATTTTATTTTATACACACCATGTGCAAAATTACGTGCAAAATTGGGACGGCCTACGCGTTTCGGCTACTACTAGCCTTCCACTGGACCATAGAATCCATGTTGTCTAGACCATCTTTTAAAGTGTTTTGTGACAGTACCCTTTTCCATTTCCACTACTCCTCTAGACTGTCAACCTTGTTCACAGATTATGGCCAAAAACGGTCGCCATTTTCTTAAGCGAAAAACTCAAACATCACAGTGAAGTACATGTGAGAATCAATTAAATTAAATTAATTGCGCGCAGCATACAATTGTCTCTGATTAGATTTGTTTAAATCACAGTAAAGTACTTGTAATTCACAAAACCAAATTCATCATAAGATTTTTTTTCTTCCTTTTCTCTTTCAAAAATTAATTTGTGCACTGCCTCAGTATGTCATAACTCATGGTTTTCATTTACTGACGACTAGTTACATTATTTACAGTTTTATGATACCATTGACTAGTTTCTCAATAGATGTCCTTGTAAATTATATGATCCGTTCTCATTATCATTATACCATTTCTTTGTATATGTAAAGTACTTTGTCAATGTTTGAAACAGTATGATACAATAAACTCCTTCTCAAGGGCAACTCGATTTTTCATTCAAATTATGTAGATTCATAGTTGTTGTTCCCATGCCCATAATCCCAATTCTCATTATCAAATAATTTTTCTGCTGCACATATTTCATTTTCACTCAAGTCTTGAGGGCCACCCATGCCACTATTTTTCTTGATATTTACACCTATATACACAGAGCCAATTGATATTCGAGTTCAGAAGCTTTCCTGAGTTCATTTCTTTCATTACTTTTCTTTTCCTTTTTCCTTTAGTCTATTTACAGATGTACAAATAGTTCAGCATCTTGATTATGTCCGTACGGGTACTCTGTCCCCATCCCCAAGATCATTCTGGACTCTCGTTTTCATAGTTGCAATGTGCGATCACCCCCTCTCTGCGATGGTTTGCTGATCTTTATCCCAGAATATTTCATTAGGCTGCAATTGCTTTGATGGAATTAATCTAAATGTTTGGCCATGGGGTAATTGGGGTCCTTGTTCTTTATTGCACGGAGGTGTTGGAGTATCCTCAAGTTCAATTTGTTAATGATGCTCCCTATGTAGGACTTCCCACAGGGGCACAGTAGCCTGTAGACTACATATTTCGATTTGCACGTAATATGGTCCACAATTTTTTCAGACCTCCCATTCTGTAATTTGTATTCTGCGATATACAGACCATGTTCGCAGGCTTTACATTTGGGGCATTTCCAAATTCCAGGTGTAGTTAGCCAAGAGATCTTCATTGGTTGTTTGATTTCTAGATGACTCTGAGTAAGGATGTCCCGTAAAGAGGACGTTTTCTATAAGTAATGCTCGGATACGATGTTAAGTTCTCTTTCAAAGTTTCATCTAGTAGTAGAATCTTCCATTTCTTTTTTATTGCCCTTCTAAGATCTTCACTTTGATTGTTTAAATCCATGATTAAGCGTGTTACACCCTTTGTCTCTCCCGTTTCATCTTTCATTCCTTCTGCTTTGTCAGTTGCTGGGACCAGGAGATCTATTCTCTCTTTTAGATTCATTCTGGATATCGCTGTTTCAATCACTTCTGTCGGGTAGCCCCTTTCCAGGAATCGACCACTCATTTTCTCAATTTCCTGCTCCAGGTCCTCAGTTTCAGAGCAATTTCTTTTTGCTCTTAACATTTGGCCATAAGGTATACTCAACTTTATTTTTGCTGGATGCCCACTGTTGACCCGCTGTTGGCATGAAGGATGCTATTGTATGATGTTGGTTTTCTATGTATTTTAGTACATAGTCTGTAGCTCTGAATAAAAATTTCTACATCCAAAAAGACGAGGCTAGTTTCACTTATGGCTGATGTGAAGTGGAGGTTGTAGTTATTATTCTCCAGTGAATCAATAAAAGCTTCTTTACTCCCGTCCAATATGACAAACAGGTCGTTGATGAAACGACACCAGGTTTTAATTTTTGAATGTTTTCTTTTCTTGTTCCACGATCTCATTCTCCCAGATGGCCATCAGAAGGTTTGCATACGTCGGGGCAAAAGATGTCCCCATTGCCGTCCCCTGCTTTTGCAGGTACAGGTTGCCCAGGAAAAGAAAAACATTGTGCGTCAGGCAAGTTAGCATGTCAATCAACATGGCAAAATTTTCTAATTGACTAATTGATCGTTTCTCCAGGCATTTTTTGATGGCTCTTATTCCGTCTTCATGACGTATTGAGGTGTAAAGAGATGATACGTCTATCGTTGTCATCAGATATCTTGCTTTCCATTCAATACCCAACATCTTATTTAGAAAGTCCATGGTATCCCTTAGATACGAAGGTAGTGATGTTACATAGTTCATTAAGAATATGTCAATGAATCTTGAGGTTCTTTCTAACAATGAACCTATGGAGCTCACTATCGGTCTGCCAGGCGGTCTTTCCATTGCCTTGTGCACTGTTGGTAGAAAATAGATAGTGGCTGTAATAGGGTTATCCGTTTTTAAATATGAATACTCATCAAAATCAATCAAGCTTTTGTATTTCCAACCCAGTAGTAGAGTGTGATATTCTTCTGTCCATTCTTCCTTCGGGTTGTTCTTTAGTTGTTCATAATGATCTTGATTGTTCAGTTGCCGTTTAGCCTCAATGATATAATCCGTGACATTCTGCACCACAATATATATATAATCACAACGAAATCCCAAAGCTTAACCATCCACAGGAACGGCGCAACACTAAGATACAGACTCCGTAGGCAATGTTCAAGCTAAGTGTTGTTTATTCACACATCAAGGTTCCAAATGATGAGTTTCGCCTGCCAGACATGCAGCCTTGTTCACATAGCGCGCTGATAGGAAATGGTGCATTATATACATGTGGTAGTGGTAGTATTTTTTCAATGTTTCTCAAAGTGACTAGGCATTTTACAACATGTAGTAACTATTGGTATAATGTTGCTTTACTGCTGGCAGGCAAAATGACATCACAGCTAATTAAATATGCATTAACATGGTGAACAGACTGAGTTCATACCGAGCAAATTGCAAGGTTAGTGGCTGCGCCTGAATTGCTGAGTGTGCAATGTGGCAGTGTATGTTAAATATTTAAAATGTGTGCCACAGATCGCGTGTATCATGGAAATTACACTAATAGGATGCCCGCATCTGAAAGCAGGTAAATTGACCTTCGCTCGATGTCTCACTCCTTAACAAAGCCCTATGTGTATGCTTGCACGAAGGGTGAGTTAAACAGACCGAGAAAATGCAATGACATGTGTGATAAGTGTGAGTATCAGCTATGTGCTGATCAGCTGATATCCCCGTAGTTTACCGGGTTTGCAGGAGGTAACAGTGTGGATCACATGAAGCCGATCTGCGCACGTAATAGCATTGTAGAGACTCACTGGCACATGGAATACAAATGCATAAATGCGGGGCTAACCACCACTGAAACGATTAACAAAATGGATGTTTGTGAGGGTGGGGCATAATAATGGTGTGATGTACAACTTGAGGCAGGCGTGCGTGCATAGTGCACAAATATACAGTGGATGTCTGTAGAAGAGTAGGGTCTGCTTCCTATGGTCACCCCCATTTTATTGCTGTGATTTTCTGATTTTTCAAATTTAGTGTGGCTGTGGGCCTGCTAATCAGACCCACAGCCCAGCTGTTCTCTCTTTAAATTGACACCATGTACTTTAGGTACATACCTGATTGGGTAATGGGTCACCTTTGTGAGCCCCTGTATAGTGTACCATAGGTAACCAGGGCATAGGTGCATCCAAGGCCTACCAGGGGCTGCAGCATGAACTATGCCACCCCTGGCTGGCCATCCAAACTGACACCACAGGCTGATCACTCAGCTTGGGTAAGGTGGTGTAATCACCCCTAACTTAGATATAGTATACCTATATCTACCCATATATAGACACATATGCACCTATAAGTCACTCCTATGGTAGGCTCGACAATCCTGGAGGCAGAGTGCTTGGTTTTATGTGAGAGGGTGCCCTAGCATGAGCTGAGCCCCTCTGCAGCTTTCGGAACCATCTCCTTATAGCTGTTATATGATATAGCCATACCATATACTCTTAAGTGCATTATATTCCTCGGGGTTAATGCTAACGTTCGTTTGGCTTTATCAAACCATGTTGTGTAAGGTGTCAAACACTTTGAATACTACTCCCTCGCCAATTCTGCAGCGGGGGTAGCATTCCACCCTTCTAGAGGGAAAGACATGTATGTTACTGCTTTACCAGGTTAAAGTTAAACAGAGCCCCAGCATCACAAAATGGATGCTGCTGCCACAGACACAAGTCTGACCTCCTGCTGCTGGAAGAAACTCCGGCAGGGGAGGCCTCGGCAATAGGTTTCCTGTATAGGGAGGTGCCAGCACCTCCCCAGACAGGCAGATGTGTATTGGGACAGGGAGGGCTGCATCAGCAAATGCTTTTTGAGACACTGCCTGGGGCACAAAAGGTGCTCCATGCATAGCCCGGTTCAAACCAGTTGCTGGGGCTCTCCAGACCCACTCTGGTGTGAAACTGGACAAAGGGAAAAGGGTGTAACCACCCCCTTCCCAGGTCCACCCATTGGAGGGACCTAGGCAGGTAATCCAGCCCCTTAGCTTAGTATAAGTATAGGAGCTGTGTCCCCAGGACTTTAGATTATCCTGGAACAAAACTCTGATACAGAACTCGTGGACCTTCGACGTTTTATTTCGACTAGAAGACGGAAGACATCTCCCTTGTTGTCAAGGAGTGACCACCCTGTGCAAACAGGCACCACCAGTAACTTGCCTGTCTGCTTTGTTGACGCTCCCGCCGGAACCCAAAGACTCAGCGACACAGCAACTGGACTTGCAGACTTCTCTGACCCCAACCCACATCCACAGCAAAGCTGAGACCCGTGGCAGACACGAGAGACGTGGGACTGGACACCCTGGACATCCTGAATTTTGCTAACAGCTCAACTACCGAGGACCCTTACAGTTGTGCATTGGGGTAGAAGAAGCCGCAGACCCGAGCGCAATTTGCACTGAAGCTCAGCCTTCCACACTCCACGAGTGCCGCGTGGGGCCCACTCTTGCATTTCAGCTCAACGCATCTTCCCGGTTGCTAGCCCATTGGCTAGTAAGCCTTCTGAAGGCAACCCTTTAAAACCAAACTGCTTTCAGGGTTGCTCCAGGCTTGCTCCAGCTTCCCTGCAAAGGAGAAGCTCCTCAGACCTTGCTGGTCTGACCCGAAGCTCATCTTCACTTCCTGCGTGGATTGCATTTGCCAAGGCTTGTTGGGTCAAATCTGGAAACCAACACCGTAGTCAACTAGATCTTTTGTGGGACAGCTCAAAATCAGCTCCTAGTTATCGTTGACACCTCCTGGTCCTCGTGGCTGCAGAGACAAGCTTCACCTCTTCACCTGAGATCATCGCGACATCGCTTGGTTCCTTCCTGGTTCCTTCCTGGTCACTGGCTAGTGACCCAGACTCTGTCCCCTCTGCTTTCAGGTTCTTCACAGCTTCAATCCACCCTTGGATCCATCCGGACACTCTCCCTCTGGTCGCCTGCAGCACTTCTTTGCAGATCTCCATTGAAAGCATCGACGAAACCCGACACCAAAAGGCACCTTTGCACCCGGCTTCCCTGGGTGAGGTAACACGAGTACTCCGGTGCTCCCGTGGGTCTTGACTCTCGAAGTGTCCTAGTCTAAAGGGGTTTTGTCGTAGTCCATCCGGAAGAGCCCTTAAACAGTAACTTTGTAACTTTTACGTTCTCCATTCTAAGTCAATGGCAGCTCGCGACTGTGTTTCTGCACGCGTCTCCCGTGGGCCTCCTACTCCCTAACCTTTGGTTGTTTAGTGTAGCCCCAGCGATTCCCTAGGCCCTAGGCCTACTCACTGTGTCTGTCGTGGTTCTTATACCACTTCTTTAGTATATGGCCCCTATGGCATAACTGTATTTGTGCAACTTATCGTATGCTAATTGAGTAACTTATGATGTACTTTTACCTCTGACCTCATAAAGAGTGCAGAGGGGTTGTGTTAGAAATAAATACATATATATTTGATATATACCTTGTGTGGTGTCCTTTCATTTGGTATTCAAGGGATTATAATTGGTAAAACAGCTTGCTTCACATGCTCTCTGAAGTCTTAGCCTATGACTGCTGGTCCATGCTACCACTAGGATAGCTTGTCTATAAGGTTGACTTTACAACCACCATCAACAAGGGTCGTTTAGACTGGTGCAAGGTGCCCACTAGAATAGTGGACATCATATGCCAGGCTGACTTCTCACAATGTCTGAGCAGTGATGATGCCTCCTCAAGGGTGTGGAAAAGTGACATACAGTGCAATATAAGCTTAGCAGAAAAATGCATGCTGGTTACCAAATTGGTACTTTGTTTAATCTATGTATGTCCATTAATAATACGCATTATTAAAGGGAATTATCCTTTTCGAGTTACTGCGTATGCCACAGATATATACATGAGCCAAACTGGAACCGCGACATGATGCAAATGCAGCTCATACAGGTGATTTGATACACAATGTTGAAAACAAACTGAAGGTGCAAAATACTCCAAATCACAATAGTTCATAGCACTGATTGTGTAAATATTATATATATAAAATCCCTCAAATCCGGCTATAACCTTCCGGAAATCTAAAAGCATGGGTAACTCCTTGGCCAGTAATAGCAAGGAGAGTTTTAAGAAAGAGAGTTGGCTGCCTTCTAGAAAGGGCCAGTTTGGTGCAAATACTAAAACTTACAGGACAGCATTCTCTGACAGTATGAGAGAAATTAAACATCTCACATGCAAAACAGAATACTGCGTGCATGTCCTGGAATGCGAATGCCATTTGAAATATATTGGCAGCACCAAACTGGCCGTACACAAACAAATTTTACAGCAATTAAGGGCAATTACAAATAAGGACCAGAACTATCCTGTTGCTAGACATTTTCAAACAGTGCACAACAGTGACTTCCGATTCCTCAGCTATTATGCCATAGAGTCAATCCCCCTAACAAAGAGAGGAGGAGACAGGGAAGCTAGTCTTCGGAGATTGGAGATTAGCTACATATTAGAATTCGACTCAAAGTGGCCGGGGGGCCTTAACACAACAGAGGACCTTCACACATTTCTATGAAAAAGAGGGGAAACTAATATTTTGCGGTGAAGGTCCGGTGTAGACTGGTCCTTTCCTGAAAACTGCCCCTTAATTACGTTTGAAGTATCAATAACAAAAGTCACAGTTTATTTTATTTTAATTACTGCTTCTGTTATGATAGGAGTCCCTGATGGATCACTAAAAGAAATTTAAGAGAACCCTCTATGAACAGGTGTCCCGAGGGCATTGATTTTGATGATTGGTTTTAAGACATTATGGGAACTTTTATCTATGTGTCTTTTTATCAATTGTTTTAAGCATGTCGCTGGGTGATGCCTGTTTTTATTGGTTTTACATTATTTGGTCGCTGTTCATGTATATCCTCGATGTAACTATAGGGTACTCCATGTTAAAATATTAAAACATGTGAAGTTCACACACCCTATAAGAAATCTGCTTAGAAAAATAGCTTCTTCTTTGTTTATATTGCTTAGGCACCAGTCACTTTAATGTTTGCACCGTACAGGCACTTTATATTCGTAGTACTGTAGTGCAATTGCACTTTATTTATTGAATCATGAATTGAATAAAACTCTCATAGAGTGTCTTATTGGAAGGAATTAGTAATAGGTGTAACTGCAATGGACTGTGGTAACCTTATAAAAATAAATAGAAAGTGATTGTTGAACACTTGCTATGAATTTGGTAATAGTTTATATTGATAGAAAATTAAAGAATATCATGACTGCCATGAAGAAATATAGTTATAAATTGACTTTAGGAAAAAGTTTTTAATGATAATGAATATTTTTGGGTTGTTTATATTGTATTTGTGGATGGCATCAATCTGGTTCAAAAGAATATAATTGAAAGCATTTATGCAGCAATTTTTTGTTGAACAGCAAATAGTCGATACAATATAATATATATACAATGGGATGTTTTGAATGTTTTGTATACATTTATGCAGTCATTTAAATGAAATTTCCTTTTTGTATTTAAAAAAGTGTGTCGATAACATGTATTTATACAGACCCAGTATTGTTTCTGACCAGTAACGTGATGCACTAGCACTTTAAATATGGGTCAACAAGAGCGCAAGGTCAACCCTGAAGGATGAGGTGTCTGGGGCCAAAAGCGGCCCAGGTAAGTGGCCTGCAGGCTGTCTGCCTTTAGGGAGTTGATAAAAGGGTGGACAACTCTTCCGCCAAAGGCTGTGCATTGCGTGGGTTTGGCTGCCTGCGGGGCTTGGCTGCAGGGCCTGGGGGCAATTGGATTAACATATGGTAATTATATATTACTCTACTTTTAAAAAACCCTCTAGAAATACACTGAAAAAACAAACGTTACAGAGACATTATAGTTAGGAAAAAGCATTAAAAAACATAGTAATTCACTGAAAAAACAAAGGTTGCAGGCATGTTATAATTAGGAAACAGAATTTTTAAACCTTAGAAATTCACTGAAAACAAAAGATTACAGGGATGTTATAGTTAGATTCAGATTTTACACAAACCATAGAATTTCAGCAGTTATAGGTATAGTTATATCAAGTAACATGTAACTCATGTCCTAAGGTAAATATAGCTCACACCCTTGCAAGTGCACTGCGAATGACCCCACATATTACATCACTTATGACAACTTCTATGACATAATTAATAATATCACTGCAACATTTTGTCTGTTGTGGCCAAGAGTTATAGTTACCTTAGGGCGTGTTTTATAGTTACTTGAGATAACTCTACCTATAACAGCTGAATTTCTTTGGTTTTGTGTGTGTAAAATCTGAATCTAATGATAACGTCTCTATAACCTTTGTTTTTGTTTTGTGAATATATATATACATAACACACTAATATTTAAAATCCAAGAAAACACTGAAATTCAGCAGTTATATTTTACTGACTAATTGTACTTGCTTGCACCCCCTCCTTGCACTGCTGTGTGTCCAGCATGTCCTCTATCCTGTGATTCTTGATGGAAAATTGGCCACAGATGTAGCATGTTGGATTATTTCAAGTCTACAAACCATATAGGATGATGCCATCAGTAATGTCATTAATTATGTAATTTCAGATGCCATAAGTGATACCATCAATTATGTAAATTACCATGTCATGAGTGATGTAATATGAGAATCCATGAGCAGTGCATGGCAAGGAATCATATTTTTCAGATCTTCCAGCACTATGTTAGCTTCTGTTTGGAAATGCATTATTTTATGATACAGGCTCCACCTTTATTCAGAAGTTTTCTAAAATATCCCGCAAGGAAACTTGGATCTTGTTTCAACAGTTTCATCTCTATTCCACATGTCTAAAGGATGAGAATCATCGGGTTCACTTTTTTACTGCTAGTCCGTAAGGCATGGAAAATATTTACATTTGTCATCAGATATAACTAAGATCATTTGTGTTTCTGGTAGAAACTTTATATATTTTATTCTCCACTACCACACCTATTTACATCTTCTCTACTATGAGCTCCTGATTTAGTGTCAGGGTAGCGGTTGTGCTTAATACATAAATAAGATTGATTTTTTTCTTACTGATGTTAGAAAGAGCTAGTTTGTGGGAGTGTTGTCTGAGGACACTCCCAACAGCAGATATATGAAGATCTTTTGACTTCTTCCTGTTTGAAAACTAGGCAACCTCAGTGTTTTCTTCCTGTCACAGGCATCTTACCCATGCACAACATCCTTTATGTGTTAACAATTTGAGACTGGAATTCTGAAAACCTAAAGGACATACTAGGAAGTACGTTACCAAACATTTGCTTGATATTTGTGTCTAATTGAATACATTTATATCTACTTTCCTTGTTACTTTTTTGTAGTGTGATTGCTTAGTTTAAAACTTTAAATTGGTCAGTCCTTGGTAAAAAAGGTATGTTTGAATAACTATGTGAATTTTCAAGTTTGCAACAAAAGGTTCCAATAAATGTACTGAAACAAAATATAATTTACTTTAAGAGGATCCTTGCAGGTTTTGGCTTAGATCATAGTAATTGTCCTGATGAAGACATGCAACATCCAAAGGCGTAGAATGACGCACGTACTGCAGCTGCAACTGTGACTAGGCCAGGCGTGATGTGCCACAAAGGTAGTAAAACGTTCCAACGTTGAAAACTTCCTTCCTGCCAATTTCCAGGGTTGAAACCTGGCAAGTGTCCACACTGAGTGGGTGCATATATTTGTTTTTCCTCTAATAGTTACAAGAGAGGCTCCAACATGACTCTGGCTTATTGAGTTTGGACTGTCAGTTACTTTTGCGCCAGCATTAGCTTTCTCTATTGGCTTTCAAAAAAGTCAATTTAAACGTGTCTGTGTTACAAAAGCATCCATCCATATGTAATAGCTATAACTTGTATTGGTTTTCAAATAAGGCTATTTGCTCACTTACTTTCTAAAACATGCATACAGACTTAACATGGCAAACTCAGTGTAGAACATACATAGTACAGGATGGCACTTAGTATGCAAGTACATATTTTGGAGCAAATTGGAAAATTTGTTCTTGCTTTTTGTATGTTGGTCCGAGACTACCTACTGGAGCATGTCTGAGAGGCCACATGGATATCATCATTTACTTATTTAACATATTCTTATATTACATCCTCTATAAATAACTGGTGTAAGTGCAGTTTGCAAGAAACAACCTAGGAATCTCAGGAAAACCTCTCAAGGGACAAAGGTCACAGATGGTAATAATATTCCAGTTGTATGTGTATATTGTAGTAATAAATGAAAACATGACAATGATTAGGAACAATTTTCGTTAGAAGAATGAGGAGTCTTCCAGTGCATAATTTGAGCCAGTGGTTTCTGGTGCTCGGCACCAGCACTTAATTGTCAACGCTGGCGCTTGTGACAGGTTGCCTAATGTGGCCGTTTCTGTCTAAAATAGAGATGAACACAGCAACAATTGTTAATTAATTCAATATAGATCAAAAATGACTATTACATGCTGCCTACTCCATTTTTATAGCTGAGGAGGCCTAGAATAGTATGAATTGGCATACTTATAGGAATGTCCTTGTTAGTTGTTGTGCTGGTACTAATATTGGCAGTACTGGCAGGGGCAATGTGTGGCACAAGCTACAGGATTCTCCTGACAGAGCCCTGGCTCCTTTTTTTTTTTTTTTACATATTAAGAACTGAGCCATACGATGTAGGGGAGGGAAATGTGAGGGTACAATTATGAATCGAAATACATGCTTAAAAAGAACATTTTTAGATTTTTAAGAAATTGCAGATGGTTTCCTTAAAGAGGGAACAGCTGTAGTGGAGAATTTCGAAATGGTGACATGGGAAATGAACTTGTTTGATTCCAGGCATAGTGCTTTTTGCACAAAGGAGTTCTTTAGGAAATCATGAAGGGAGGTAGGTTATTGCAGTCTGACAGCTTTGTACGTTAAGTAGAGAGTTTGAACTTGGTTATAGCTCCGGTGGGAGACATCAGAGGTATATTAACACTGAGTTTATGTGGTCAATTACTTGGAGCATAAGAAAGTTGTATGGCTGAGTGAAGTATTGCTTTCCCAAGGGCCAAGTAATATTCAAATTAATTGATTTGTAAGGCACTGCGAAAGTCATTTCTAGAGGCGGCTGTTGATTTTAGGAGGGAGGGAGGCAGACGGGTCACATGCACAAATACAAACTCGCTCATACACATGCATTCACTATTTCATTCACTACACATGACCAAATATTCAAACATACATGCACACACACATCAAACATTAATTACAAAAACAAATAACACTTACCTGCAGATCTGCCTCGGAGGACCCAAGAGGGTTGGGACTGCTGCCTTCCACCATTGGTTGACATTAGGTCAGCCAATGAGGGAAGGCAGCAGTCCCAGTCTCATCAGAGTGGGATGGGGTCAGTGAGACTGATGACCCCCACCTCACTCTGTGACGAAAGGTCACTGATTGACACTCAGCCCTGGGCACTGCCGGGCATAAAACTGAAGTGCCCAGTTCAGAGGCAATGAGTGATGCTCCCCCTCGTTTCGAGGGGGAGCGCTGAGGACCTTTGCTGAGCAGAGGAAGTCACACCCACAGGAGCTGTGACATCTTCAGCCCAGCAAAGTTCAGCTCAGGCAGCCAGGAGCCTGCACATTTAGCGTATGTCGAGCTCCTGGCTGCCTGACCTGTAAATGAAGAGTGTCTGTCAGGCTGACCTTTGCTCAGCCTGACAGACACTCTTCTTGAGATATAGGAGGTGAGGGTGTGTGGCCCTTCAGCCCCTCTGGCTAGTACATGGTAGGTCATTTCTAGAGATAGTAATTGCTCGACTAGCTGCTGAGCTGTTTGTGGTTTTAGTAGTTGTTTAAAGGGGTCATTTAGTTTGACAAGTTTATTTAGGTGTTTTCAGCACAAGTGCCTTTCACTCAAAGTTTCAATAACAAATAATTGTAACTTTGCATGCAAAAGTAGAGCTACAAAAAAAGAACAGAGATTAGAGAGTAAACATTTAAAAGTTAAATCACATGCACGTCTGAGGGGCTTAATGTTCTGAGGTGCTGCTGGGCAGTTATATTCACTGTATTTGTTTCTGTAAGTTCTTACTAATTATATTGTGCCTCAGGTTTGGCAAGTGATCCATCTCTTACTGTCCAACTCCTTGCCAGGAATTGACCCATTCATCAGTCTTGACGTTGCGTTGGGCATGTCGCAGAGCAGGTAAAACGCTTTTTCTTAATTTGTTTCCAGCTCTTCTTACTTATTGCTCACATGGTCTTCCTTTTGATTTCGTCATACAGTGGACATTTCAAAATGAAGTCTTGTTTTGCTTAGGAGTGTATGTAGCAGGAGGGTGCCACTTCTGACCAGGGCGAACAGCCTCCTTCTCTGAGGTTTGTCAGGCTTGACAGGTAAGCTGTGTTTGGTGAGGCCTCTAATATACTAGATTTCCCTTCTGAGTGGAAGTTATTTATGGGAACCAGTTTTCTTTTTTGTTAGAGTTGCTTTTTCACCAACAGAGGAGATCTTTTTATATCTATGGATTGCAAACTTACCCCTAGAAGTTCTGTTGCAAGTCAAAGAAGTGATGTTTCCTTTCTGCGGGCCAATGTCATTTGTGTGTTAGGCTCATGGCAAAATGCTCTTTCCGGACTTTGTCATGTAGTTTGTTTCTGGCAAGCATTCTGTATTTTATTGGTGATATACAGCTCCTGTCTACAATGGAGATGTAGCCAACATGAGATGGATGTGCGATGGTGGGAAAGTCTGCTCAGAGCATGAGCTATGTCCTCAGAACTTTCTTTCAATGGGGCCAGATTTTGGCTGCACATTTGTCTAGGCCGACAGTTGGGCCCAATAATGACTTTCCATCTGTGCCTCGAAACCTTTGTTGATAAGCTGATAAAATCTCTTTCAATTAAGCTTGGGTGGAGCTCGCAGAGTTCTGCTACGTGGAATTCCGCAGAGTGGCCCAAAAACTCAGTGAGATTCCGCAGAATTCCGCGAGTGGGTGGAGCTTCTCTATTCAAAAAATGTATGTGTTATATTTTTGATGCTCGGCAATGCTGTCATCACAAAAAAGGCGCCAGATGTTGCAGACGCTGTCTAAAGCTGCGCTAGCTGCTGACAAGTCTCGCAAGCGATTGCGGGCAGTCTGCAAGTTCACTGGCGCTCGAGGGCAGCTGTTAAATCTCTCTGGTGCTCACAGGTGGCCATCAAATCTCGTCGGCGCTTGGGAGTGCTCTCAATAACCCGGCTTGAGTGCATCAACAGAAAATAAATTCCACTTCAAGGTGGAATGGGAATTTATCGGGAACGTGGAGTTCCCGAATTCCACACATTTCACAAGCAGAGTGGAATTTTAAGCCCATGCCTAGTTTCAATTTGAGCAGGCAAACCAGAAGATTGTTTTTGATGGTGTCTCAGCGTTTCCAATCTCTTTATTGATGTGTGCTTCTCAGCCCTTGTTGCTGGTCTGGCTTAAGCTTGCAGCCCTTTTGGGGTTTGACCATTAGGGATGGAATCATCAGCATAAAGCAGTGCTAGAACCTGAAAGCCTTTAATAGATGACACATTTTTTGAGGTTGTAGTACCTTTTTGTAGAATGTGTTCGTATAGAGTGAAAACGGTTATGGGGCGAACACGTAACCTTGTACTTTTCCACAAGTTGAAATTGTTTGCTGAGCATTCCTATTTGCTTTACCCTTAGTTGGGAGGTTGATCATGAGTACAGTATTCTTTCTAATGAAAGGAGAGTGAGCTCCTAGCCCTTGTGTGCTAGCTTGCTCTATAATCTGCTGCTTGGAATCAGGTCAAAAGAGGATTTAAAATGAAAGAATCCCACATATAGCAGCATTTTGTCAGGCTATATTTGTATTTTTTATGCCAAATACAAAGAGCTGTTATATGGTGGAGAACTCATGTCTGAAGCCACCTTGATCAGATTTGATATGTTCTGATTTGTAATCTAGTCTCCCTGAACGGTTAAGATTAGTTATGAGTATATTTTGCAATCTATGTTGATAAGGCTAAGGCATCTGCAGAATTGCGGATCATTTTTTGGACCTTTTAGTATAAGATAAAAAAAATTTTAAGCTGAATTATTAAGCTGCTAAGCCTCTAAGGATGCAAGCTTGTTCAACTGAGATCTCACTAAAGAGGAATCCCGGAATTGAAGCCAATCATTCTTATTGTTGTTTAAACACCTCAGCTTGGGCATGGTCATTCCCTTTGATAAGTTCATTGATTACCTTCCTAAAGTTATCTTTCATAAAGTTTCCTTTTATTTTCTCTCATGTACTTCATCTGTGTTTGTTGTGTTTGGCGGGAGTGATGGTCCAGTCCAGTTTTGTAATTTAGTGAATGATGTATTTGCTGTATTGAAAATGCCTTTAAAATTAATTTATCCAGTTGTCCCATTGAATATTCTTATATATTGTGTGCATTCTTGCATCTAGCCTATCTCTTAAAGGTTTGTGTCCTTCTCCGTTGTAGCTATCTATGAGACATTTCAGTTCTTCTGTAGTGCTCAGCTACGGTCCGTGCAGGTAAGAGCGGTGGGTTGGTGGGGCTGTGTGGGGGGATTTCGACAGACATGATGAGGGAAAGCTAAATAAATAATACATTTCCTGATACATGGCACACGGTGCATGCAGTTGCAAGAGGTGCTCCATACCACAGCGGCTTGTGCTGCAGCTCTTTCCCTTGGCCGCAGCACAAGCCCCCATGGTATGGAGCACTTTCCTGCTGGGGTGAGCCTTTTAAGGGGCCCCTGGTGCAGAGGTTCGCCCTTTTGCGCACTGGTCCTTTAGACTAACAAAGTAGAGATTGGCACGGAAGATGTAATATCAAGAAAATAGTTTATTAGGACTCATGAGTGGAACTACATCGATACAGAACCCTCAGGCAATGTATGAGGCAGCACCTGGAGTACAGAAACCATGGGCCTTATATACACCTTTTACTGCACAGTAAGCATGGAGGCTCAAAAAGAGGCGGTACAAGTGTACACACAATTAGTCAGTTACATACAAGGATACATCAGAATTGCTTAGTCAACAGAGTTGGAGGAGTTACAATATTGCTGACATTAGTTAAACTAACCTAACAGTAAATTGTGCAACAGGTGCATCCCAGCAACTAAGGCCTCTCTGAGCATGCACAGTGCTCAGGCTCAGTGCTGCAGGAGCTAAATATAGATGATGACTCCGGCGTAATACAGAAGTAGGCAACAGCGAAGACAAGGAAGCACATGACAAGCACATGGCTAACTGAAATGAATGCCACAAACAAAATTGCTTCAGCTCATGCTAACAGTGAGCCCTGCCAAGTTTCTACAGATGACCCTTTTAGCATTAGCTGAGGACATCTATGATTTAGAATGAAAAAAGAAAACATCTCGCACGTCTATTTGCATCATCTCATTAACTTCCTGGTCTAATACATATTGGGCATTTACATTCTTAACATTGCATGTGGTAGATATACAAGCAGTGATACAGAGGGAACAAAGCATTGGACCACATTTTAGACACAAGCAACATAATAGTAGGATCGCAAAGAAGATACATAGAATCGTTAACAGTTTCCAGCCCCAGGTAACAAGTAGTGTCCATAGCCAACCAGTTAAAGTCCATATTCCGGTATCAGGGTGAATTTCAGCAGCGATTTTAAGCAGTTTAGAGATTGCATTAAAAACTAAAGGGGCATGATCATGGATATAAACACATCAACTGCTCCCAATGATGCAACATGCACCACCTCGAACAGCCAACACAACATCAAGAATGATTCTATTTTGGAGAGCCACACTTCTTGCAATTTGCAGTTCGTCTGTGATGTTTCCAAGTGCCATAGCTGTCTGGTTGGGATCACTGACAAAATATCGACCAAGAAAATATCGACCTACAGGAATATCGATGCAGAAATATTGAAGGCAAGAATATCGACGTCCTATCTACAACATGGTAAGTACAAAAATATCGAGAAAAAAATATATAAATGTTAAAAAAATCAATGTTAAAAATATCGGGTTTTTTTCGGTAAAAATATTAATGTAAAATAAAGTAAATAACACTAATAAATAAAATAAACAAAGTTAAACATATCTAATAATGTTTTAAATTAATAAATAATACATATATAATAATAATACATTAATTAAACATATACAGAAAATATATAATATATACATACTTAACAATAAGTTGTAATAATTATTTTAATGATTTATAAATTAATAAAAATATAAATTACAAATACATTTACAAACATAAAACAAAACATAAATAAAAAAGAAAGAATGATGTTCAATAAATCAAAAAAATTAAATATACTTTTAATATTTGTAAAATTAATTATATACTACATTATCTAAATTTATAAAAAAAATTAATAGCTGCAACAGTAGAAAAAGCATTGGATAGCGTAGGGGTAAAAATTACTATTCCAACTCCAGAGGGTGCAACAGTAGGGACAACGTTGGATAGCGTAGGGGTAAAAATTACTATTCCAACTCCAAACAGTGCAACAGTAGGGAAAGCGTTGGATACCGTAGGGGTAAAAAATACTATTCCCACTCCAGAGAGTGCAACAGTAGGGAAAGCGTTGGATAGCGTAGGGGTAAAAATTACTATTCCCACTCCAGAGAGTGCAACAGTAAAGAAAGCGTTGGATAGCGTAGGGGTAAAAATTACTATTCCCACTCCAGAGAGTGCAACAGGAGGGAAAGCGTTGGATAGAGTAGGGGTAAAAATTACTATTCCCACTCCAGAGAGTGCAACAGTAAGGAAAACTTTGGATAGCGTAGGGGTAAAAATTACTATTCCCACTCCAGAGAGTGCAACAGTAGGGAAAGCGTTGGATAGCGTAGGGGTAGAAATTACTATTGCCACTCCAGAGAGTGCAACAGTAGGGAAAGCACTGGATAGGGTAGGGGCAAAAATTACTATTCCCACTCCAGAGAGTGCAACAGTAGGGAAAGCGTTGGATAGCGTAGGGGTAAAAAATACTATTCCCACTCCAGAGAGTGCAACAGTAGGGAAAGTGTTGGATAGCGTAGAGGTAAAAATTACTATTCCCACTCCAGAGAGTGCAACAGTAGGGAAAGCGTTGGATAGCGTAGGGGTAAAAATTACTATTCCCACTCCAGAGAGTACAACAGTAGGGAAATCATTGGATAGTGTAGAAGTTAAATATAACATACTTATAAATAATAGTTGTAAATAAAATATTTTAAAATTTAATTTTTAAATAACTCTACATCATTTGCAAATATCCATTAATAATTACTAAAAACATAATTACAATTGAATAATAAATCAACAATAAAATAACAATAAAAACCAATAACATTTAATTTATAAATATAAATTACCAAATATTTAACAATTAAAAATATCAATTACCAGTTTTAAAAAATAATTACAAATTAAAAAAATTAATTACCAATTAAAAAATGTAATTGTCAATTACAAACCTTAATTACCACTTAAAAAAATTAATTGCCAAATAAAAAATGTAATTACCAATTACAAACCTTAATTTCCAATTAAAATAATGAATTACCAATTAATAATTAATTAGAAAAAAACAATTATCAAAACCAATAAAAAAATATTACTTAATTACAATTAAATTACTTCCCACCCAATTCCCCTATAAACCCACAACCCGCTACAGAACTTAAATGCAAAAATTCATTAAAATTAATTTACAATTACAAAAAAATAATAATTAATGTACTATAATTAAATTACTCCCCACCCTATTCCCCTATAAACCCACAACCCGCTCTAGTACTAAAACATAAAATTAAATTTAAAATAACATTTATAATATATAAAAAATAGTACACATATAATTTAAAACAAATAAAATACTTAAAAAACAAATATCGATATTAGTAACATAGAAATTAGTGACATCCATATATTTGATATCGATATTACTAACTTCGATATTACTTACATCGATATAAAATAAAAGCGATATTACTTACCTTAGGGTCGATATTCTGTCCAACGATATTCTTGACCTCGATATTCTTCACCTTCGATATTTTGGACTCGATATTACTGTAGGTCGATAATAGGGAATCGATATTTTGACTGTGCACCGTCTGGTTGGTTACAGCTTCTACAACACTTGTCAAGCGTCTAATTTTCCTGCTATTCGAAGCGGCACCAACAAAGAAGAACAACCCCAAATTAAAATCAACATATTGCTGTAGTGCAGTGTCAGTCTGATCCACCTCATTATGATGCATTGTCCTCTTATATCTGTGTCATTATACAGTTTATAGTCTTTATGCTAAGATTCAGGAGCCAAAAACACAGGTGGCAACAAAAAGAACACATAGCAGGTTCCTGACCATTCAATGGGTAGATGGTAGTATCCTTTATTTCCGCAGATGAAGAAATTATTGTGTGAGGACATAAAAGTACTGTTGTTAACCCCAGTAATGTTTAACACCAGGGTACAGTCGCTCTTCCCCACTGGAATATTTCCAACACTGTTCAAACATAAGTCTGCTCGAGCTCTAGTAACAGCTATAACGGGAGGTCCATTTCCTTTGGTTGATCGGGTATTTGGGAAAACATAGCACATAGAAGAGTTTCCTCTGCAATAGTCTTCCATTTCCTATATAATTCTTTAGCCTGTGGATCTTCTTCCTCATCAGGATAGCACACATTATGTAGCTGAAAATGTAGTCGCCTTTCATCAGCATAAGTAATTTTTCACAACTTCAGATGCCCATAACGAGGCAAACCAAGCCAGACAAGAACCTTTGTGTGAGAACGGCAGAGGAATGAAAAGTGTTCTTCCCTTTTTCTGATGATCTGGCATCATTTCATACACCCAACAGTTGGCAGTGTACATAGCATTATGGGTGTAATGCAACATCTGAATGAAAGTATTATTGAAGTGGGACATTCTGTGCTGCTGCTCATTATAGAAAAGGGAGAAATAATGGTGCTCAATGGGGGCTGGAGTAGTGGTATTCAGTGCTTGTCGAACAGGAGCCACTTCCTCTACAACCCAAGTTATTACTGCCATAATAATCATGATGAAATTAAACCCAGCAATGAACATAGTCTTCTTGTCGCAAATTCTTGCAGCAGTCGATGTCTTCTTCATAGGCATGTTTATCTCACTGTTTTAACAACAAAAATGCAGATGGAGCTCTAAAGTCCTGGGCAGCCGTTGGTTTCTTCACTGAGAGTTTAGATGGGGGTCACTTGGAAAAAAAAAACCTCCTCGCCTCCTCGGCTCAGCCTTTCACTAACCTAGGATGGTTGCTCAACCAGTCTTTTTGAGCAATGCAGTTTCTCTCTGGGGTCGCAGCTGATATCAAGATGCACCAGGTATTGTGTATTCCGGGAACACTCCCTCAGGTCCTTCAGGTGATATGGGTTGGCCTCTCTCTGTGTCCAGGATGTCTCGATGGTCAGTCAGTGCAGCGGGCTCCACCAGGGTAGACAGCACTTTCTTGCAGTGTGTGGAGTGGATCCAGTTCTTCCGATTGGTTACTCGGACTGCAGTTCTGGTCGCCAGGAGCACCTGCTCAGGGCCTGTGCCTCCTCGGTTCCAGGCTAGTCGACCTCTGGAAGACTTTCACCATAACCTGATCTCCAGGCTGTAGATCATGGCCCTCGCCCTTCGACTTGTCAGGAAGAGCTTCTCGAACCTGTTGATTTATAGAAAGCAAGCTGTCAGTCAACTGAGACAGGTAGTCACTCATCAGGACCATAAACACAAAGGAGCTGTAAGGGGATAAAGAACAGGTTGCCCCCCACTCACAGAATTATAACACAAAATGGACCTGATTAGTCTATGGTCACCCAACTTTGTGTGACTGAACAGCGGCTATACTTATACCGTCTATTCTAGGGAATCCTTAGTCACCTGTTATTCTTTTAAAAAATTATGTATGTGGGCTCTGTCTCCCATAGTCTATACCACCCTCTAATGTAAATGACAAAACTTTAGTAAAGAAGAAAAAGTGGTAAAAAAAGTTGGCAGTGCCTCACTGGAGTAACACCATGGGAGTTTGAAGATTGGTTCTCACCTGCATCCTCAAGTTCTGATCATCAGCAATTAGAGGGTGGTATAGACTATGGGAGACAGAGCCCACATACACAATCTTTTTAAAGAATAACAGGTGACTAAGGATTCCCTAGAATAGACGGTATAAGCATAGCTGCTGTTCAGTCACACAAAGTTGGGTGACCATAGACTAATGAAGGGATTGCCGAATACTTTGTTCACCTAAAGATCAGGTCCATTTTGTGTTATGAGTCCCTCATCAGGACACAAGGTACATCATGTATAGGACGTGGCTTAGGAATCCCTCAAATGTTCATGGGCCTTCCAAATACCACCTCATACAGTGTGAGGCCAGATCATGTATATGGCATCGATCTAATGAAAAGCAGGGCAAGGGGTAGCGCATCAGGCTATTTCAGAGATGTGGAAGCCTGGATTTTTGCCAACTTAAGCTTGAGAGTAGAATTGTATGGTTCCCATATCGTTCCACTAACCCTGCTGATTATGGGTGGAAAGCAGCATGGAACTTCTGCTTGATTCTTAATCCTTTCAGGACATACTCAACAACTTGCCCAATGAAATGAGGTCTGTTGTCACTCCACAGGACTCGACAAACGCTGAATCGAGGGAAGAACTCCTTTAGAAGCACCCTTGCTGTAGTAAGAGATGTATTATCTCTCGTAGCGTATGCCTCAATCCACTTACTAAAGGCACATACCACTGCTAGGACATTCTTTAAGTTAGTACAGCGTTCTAGCTGGATGTAATCTATTTGCAGAACCTCAAAAGGTGCAGTCGGTGTGGCAAACCATCCTATTGGAGTTCGTGTTCCCTTTCCAGGATTATACTGGAGACAAATCAGACAAGTCTGAACTTTCTTTTTAGCTGTGCTGGCAATTTCTGGATGATCCTACACTTGCATAAGTAGCTTCGCTATTTAGGAAGCTCCAACATGTGCCTGCCCATGTGCCATGTGAATCATAGGGTGTAAATAGGCTGTGGGGAATCTCAATTTGGTCATGTCTTTATTTTCACAACAGTCCTCATCATCCAATGTTCCATCCTTAGATCATAGGTCTAATTCTTCAGCAGAGGCAGATTGCTGCATGTCTAGCACTTCTTGCCTGACATCATGCCAACGTTCAGCCTGTGACTTCACCACATACATAGATGTAGTGTTTCACTGCATTGCAGTCTCACGAGCTGTGTGATCTGCAAAGCCATTGACCTATCCTATTTTATCAGTCACTCTCTTATGTGCACTGCACTTAACAATCACTATTTTCTTAGGATATGTCAAAGCCATAAGGATATTATGCACTAATTCTCCATGCACTATTTGTGTCCCATGTGATGTAAGAAAGCCTCTTTCCTTCCAGAGTAGCCCAAAATCGTGAACCAATCCAAAGGCATATCTTCTATCGGTGTAGATGTTAACAGACAAGTCAGTACTAAGTTCACACGCCCTTGTTAATGTTATTAACTCAGATGCCTGAGCTAACTTCTGTGGGATGCGAGCTGTCTCAACAACCGTCTGAAGTATTGTAATTGCATATGCAGCTGATGCTGTGCCATCTGGTAGTTTCAAACAAGACCCATCAACCCACAATTCCCCATCAACACTTGAAAGGGGCGTATCTTGCAGGTCAACACGACCCTTTGTCTGATCCTCAGTTAGGAATATATAGTCATGGGACTCCTGTGACTGGGACTGAGTAGCTGGGAATGCCAATACAGTAGCCGGATTGGGAGTCTAACTTCTTTTTGGGGTGATATGAGGGGCCAAAAGTGTTAATTCATATCCTGTCAAGCAAGCACTAGTTAAATGCTGGGTTTTGGTTTAAAAGGGCATCAACTGCATGGGGCACTAACACAAGCAGTGTATGTGACAAAATTATTACCTCACTCTGACGTATGGACACAGTTGCCGCTGCCACAGAATGAAAACACCCAGGCAACGCATGAGCAACTGGATCAAGGACAGCTGAAAAATATGCACAAGGACGCTGTTTATCACCGTGTGTCTGGGTTAAGACCGAGATAGCACAATCGTCCTTCTCGTGTACATATAGAATGAAGGCCTTAGTGTAGTCTGGAGTGCCTAATACTGGTGCAGAACATCGAGCTTGTAGCACCTGTTGGAAAGCACTCTGGCACTCAGTAGTCCATGGGAAGGGCATTGGAGTATCTTTGGTCAAAAGGGCCAACAAGGGTTTAACAATGTGAGAAAAGCTAGGGATCCACTGCCTGCAGAAAGAAGTAAGGCCAATCAGTGCATGAACATCCTTCTGAGTATGGGGCACAGGCGTGTCTAAAATAGCTTGAATGCGGTCTGGTGTGAGTGCACTTCCCTCCTTAGACAGAAGGTGACCTAAATAGGTAACCTGCTGTCTACAATATTGCAATTTCTTCCGGGAATCCTTGTGATGGTGAGATGCAAGAAAGGAGAGCAATGACAGAGTTCCTTCTTCACACTGTTCAGGGGTATCTGCAGCCAACAAGATGTCATCGACATATTGTATGAGAGCCACCCCTTTTGGCACAGGGAAAGAATCAAGCTGTCTTTTCAGTGCTTGGCTGTAAATGCTAGGACTCTCTGTATTCCCTTGGGGAGCCCCACAGAATCTGAACGATTGATTATTCAAAGTGAAACAGAACAAATATCGGCTGCCAGGATGAATAGGTATCGAGATGAAAGCTTTCTTTAAGTCGATCACACTGAATGTAGTTGCATTCGGAGGAACCATAGTAAGAAGTGTTGTGATGTCAGAGACTACTGGATATTGGGGCACTACAATCTTATTAACCTCTGGCAAATCAATGATAAACCTGTATATTTTAGTATCAGTGTCTTCTACCACAAATCCTACTGTAATCAGATCTTGAACAATACCAATCAGTGCCTCTTCACCTTCTCAAGATATTTTATATTGAGGCAGTCGAGGCAATGAAGGGCCCTCCTTCACTTGAATATTAACTGGGGGAATAACCACTTGCCCCACATCGTTATCTGATGTGGCCCACAAAGTACTAGGTATGGATGTCAAAGCAATATCTTTTCTAATGAGATAAGATCTTTGAACAAGAGGTTACTTGTCATTTAAAATAACACGCACAACTTCTGGGGAACATCGTATTGTGGCACGGAAATGTTTGAGCATATCGAGACCCACATTATTATCCAGTGTGTTAGGGGAAAGCAAGAATGGACATACAGTAGTAAATGTATCAACATGGAATGCTAGTGGTTGTGACAATGGGCTAAGGGAAGGTGTATTTCACACAAAGTAGAAGGGGAGAGGGTCAACTACTCAACTACCCCTAACCCCCTATATCAACATACTAACACCAAGAGGGGTAGAGAGAAAACATATGTGATAGGCATGCAGTGGCACAAATCGTGTTATAGAAAACTGCCCTCACTCACACACAAATGTGTATGACATGCTTCAACATCGGGTCTGCTTACAATACACCCTGGCGTAGCCCCGCACAGGGTGGAGCATAGGGAGGGGAAAGACAAACAACATAAAATTAAATCAAATGGGTGCTTATTAGTGCTAAAGCAACAGACTGGAAACAGTGATAGAACAGGTGCAGTGAAGGAGTGGTTAAAACTAGCTCGTGGATATCCTATAATTCAACTTTATTCCAGGATCCCCCAGCCAGAATTAAAATAGTGAAGGATGGACGTGTTTAGAGCTAATTAAGACTCATAACACCACTCCTTAAACTGCCAAAAGTGTCAACATGTTTCAACCTTGTTGATATGCCCACAATCAAGGGTCAAGCCAGTCTTCCTCAGGACTTCTATCAGTCCCAGTCACATTAACCCCATTACCTTAATCTGGTCAATTCACTGGGCTCAGAACCTAAAGAAATCCATCCGTGTGGAGGCAGTTCCCCTTGCACGGGATATAAATACTGATTGTACTCCCCAAACTGCTCTATTATTTTTCAAATCTTCCACTATGTATTCCACCTAAAACATTCCGAGACCTGGAGCGACTATCTCGGGACTTAATATGGAATAAGGGAAGGCCATGTATAGCTTTGTGAAAATTGTATGGTACCACTAGCCAGGGTGGACTATCAGTCCCCAATTTGGAACTGTACTATTTAGCTGCTAAACTCCAATGGGCGATGAAGTGGTTGAATGAATAGAGCCTGGAAGATACAGCAACCACGAACTGGCCTTGGACCTATTCCCAAATATGTCACTTGTTCCATCCCATTGCCAAACTTCCGTGGCCACCACAGTTACACTTGGGACTAGCCCATAAATGCTATAGAAGAAGTTTATATCTCACCCGCAAGACAGTAACATATGCCCCAATTCTACCATTGATGGGGACACCGCGGTGAAGGCTGGGCTCCCCGGAAACGGTCCTAACGGCCTGGAGCGCGGCAGAACTCGACACATTGGGTGATTTATATAGACATGGTGCATTAGTTAGTAACCTTCTAGACGCTAGTCGAAGATAATGAGCTGTCTGCGGGCCAATTCCTATTACACACTTCCCTCCTTAAAGCTCTGATGACTGCCTGGGGAGATCTGGCAATTGAGCCGCCGACACACCTGCTGGTACAATATCTACACATAATGGGTGCAGGGTCACCTGTGGTGCATTAGCTGGTAGAGGCACTTCTTATACAAGCGTTGGGGCCAATGCAACAACTTAAAGTCAGATGGGAGGCGGATAGAGGCCGGCCCTGGACAGACAAGGAGTGGAATGCCATATTAGCGGGCGCTAGGAACATACCTAGAAACTCTAGATTCAAACTTATTCAAACGTATATTATACAGAGGGCGTATCTCTCGCCGGACAAGATAAACAGATATTTCCACACCACTCCTACTGCATGTCCAAGCTATCAGCACACAGATGCCGACCTGCTTCACATGCTGCGGTAATGTGTATCCCTGCAGCGATATTGGCAGGAAGTTGTCACAACTCTAGCTTCATGCATAAATACAGAATACAGAAATGTCATTGTCGTGGGAAGCCTGCCTTTTAGGGCTGTGCACTAGGTCAAAACAAAAAAAACTCATCTAGAGGTTCCGAGATCTGGGTTTTATTACCGCGAAACGTCTCATAACTAAAAAATGGAACAGTGCAGTCCCACCGGAGATACTTCGCTGGAAGCGCTCATTCACAATATGGGCACAGGCGGAAAGTAAGGCACTACATAGGGAAGAGACAGCCGGGCTTCGTAAATTCCCTATTGCACAGAGCTGGGGCACATTACTCACTGCCTTACAGACCGGCAACCCAATAGCAGTTGACATTGCCGCGTAAGTCGAGTAGGGATAGACACATTGGCCCCCTATCTCTCAGCCACGGGGAGTTGACACGTATCAGAGATTGTAGAATGGATGAATGCAGTTTCTTTCAGTTTGTCATAGACAGCTGCCCATGCCTCCTTCGTCCCCAGGCACAAGAGACCTCTTTGTTGGCAAGTTGTCCTGCCCTGCTGTGTGTACTGGGTCAATAACCCACTAGGTATGTGGCTGTGTGGAAATGCATCACTAACATTTCTCTGTATTCAATCATGCACAAAAGATATTTCATGGATGGTAGATGTTCTTTTTTCATGTTAGAAGTTTCAGTTTGTTTTGAATAATTTGGAAAATAAGTTCTTTTGGTACTCAATGGTGCTCACGATATGCGTTCTATCATCATTCTAGTCCTTTCTCCTATTGAGAAGTGAATAGACGGTGAGTTCTGACTGGCGAAGATCTGTGCGTAAATGGTGTATATACGCTAGTTCCTGTCGGGACCGCTCAAATAGGATGTGTTCAGAGTATGTATGTATGTATGTATAGGCATTTATATAGCGCACTACTTACCCGTAGGGTCCCAAGGCGCTTCGACCGCTGCGAAACCCTTCCTGGTTTCCCTGAGAGATGGTCCCTTAATGGGTATCTCCAGGGTGAGACCAGGCATCCCCGGCGGTCTGGTGGGGCCGTTAGTGAAGATGAGGCAAGCTAATGCCCAGAGTTGCCGAGTGTGATCGCTCGTGGTAGAGCACAAGTCATTAACCTGCAAATTATGACGGAGCTCAACTGTTCTCAATGTCATGCAGAGGTATTCGTGTATATGTACAAGCATGATATAAATGTCTGTAACAATGAATAGCATATCAGTGTTAATTATATATTACTGATACGGATGAAGCTATTCTGCACATGGGAACTTACTGATACCCACATCTATATATTTTTGTGCGGGTTCATGATGATAGTTCTGTTAAAAAGAAAAAAAAAGAAAAGATATTTAAACAAACAAAAAAAAAGGAAAAGGGTGAAAAGATGGTGCATTTCTTGACCATGGTGTCCAAGGAAAAAAACTAAATGAATAAGATTATTGGAATTATGAATCATTGCAATAAAAGAATAGAAAGATTGTGCAGCTATAGGGAAATATTTTGGGGCCTATTATGCCTCTCTGTACAGGGAAGCTACAGAGACATGAGACCCAGCGTTAATAGAGCAACTTTTATGTGAAGTAAAGAGGTAGAAAGGGATTAAGTCACTTTTTTAACGTCCCTGGTCACCTGTGAAGAAGTTAAAACTCCTTAAAGGAATTGCCAGCACCTAAAGCATCAGGGAGTGATGATTTCGAGGTAGAATTTTATAAACGTTTTGATTCATTATTAATAGGCCCGTTAACAAAGCTGTTTCGTTTCCTTTAAAAAAGGAGTATTAATCAACTTTTTGAAAAAAGAGAAGGATGAATTTGAGCCATCTTCGTATAGACCGATAATGCTTTTAAACACAGCTAACCCTATCACGCCTCTCTCTTAGGTCAACCGTATTCTGATAGCGCCGGGACACCTCCACGTGAGGTAGCTGTTCGTGCTCTACAAAACGCTGTATTATTATTATTATTATAACATCTTTACAAAACATTTAACTAGACTAACTAGTAATGTTACGAATAATCTGATACATCTCAACCAAAATGGTTTAAATAAATGGGTAAGCATGAACATATTACATATAAACATGTTATTTGGGCGAATTTATTGACCTTGGTAAGACAGATAACATTTCTGAGGCAGTTGTACTGCCAGACGCTGAGAAAGACCTTGGGAGCTGATATTTCTTTTTTAACATATTGCGAACATTTTAATTTCCAACGTTGATCTCGAGGTCCATAGGCAGATTATATGAAAATACATTGGCCCAGGTTATCATAAACAATCAGTGGGTGGGTGCTATATTTCCCAGTAGAGAAACTAGGCAAGTTTGACGTCTAGCACCCACATTATTTGCTCTATTTTTAGAGTATTTAGCCCAATACATTTGTTCGCAAAGGGGAATACGTCCAACAGTGGCATTCTCCTCCAAGATACAAATAAATGGGGACAATATTGCCCTTTAGTTATTCCCTGATAGAGAGAACATTGGGGCTGCCCTGAAGGCGATTCTTGGGGGGGGGGGGGGGGGGGGCGTGCATAAAATCAACGAAACTGAAACCAAACCACTCTTAGACATTCTACCCCCTGAGGCTAGGGTCAATTATTATCAAAACCCTAAAAGATATTTAGGAGTTTTTTACTCTAATTCAGCTTTGACAGCTATCATCTGATTTTCTTCCATTACTATCTAAAATCCACTCTCTCATCACAATTTGGGAACCCCTCCCTCTATCTGTAATAGGTTGTGTGTCCCTAATTAAAATATTCATCTTGCCTCTCATATTGTTTCTTTTCCAAAATAACCCTTGTAAACTAGAGGTTGTTTATTTAAAAAACATTGGAGAGCTGCTTGACGTCATTTAAATGGACAAATACATCTCCCAGAGCATCCCAAAAGGTTCTTACAACTGTCAAGGTCAGATGGACGATTAGCATTTCCATGTTTTAGATCATATCACTTAGCGTCAGTTGCACTGCAGATTCATAGATTCTCAATGCAAATTTTCCCTTATGATGATTGTACTAATTTGTATATGCTCTACTCTATGGGATAGCAAGGCCGGTGAGGGGTATAAAGGAACCAAAAATGTGAGATAAAAGTCCCTGCAGGCCATCTGGGCTGATTGAAGACAATATTTTTGAAAATATTAAATTTACGCCATTCACACTGAGGCTCCTTGGGAATACTGCATGCACCTATCTTCTTTGTCTCTCATCACTCTCCCTTAGGAAATGGAAAAATATTAATATTCATAAGGTTGGGAATTTCCTGGTTAAGAATAGCATTACATCTGAGGTAGAGATAAGCTCTAGAAGTCCCCAGAATGGTGTCTCTTTTAGCTTCTCCTTTAGGCAAATGGTCTCTGTGCTTAATGGTTTGTGCCTATCAGCCCTATATCAAGCTACTGAATTAGCTGAACTCTTTAGGACTGATAAAGCAAATGACTCGTTAGGATATTGGTAAAGAGAATTACGTGGGAATAGCCCCCAGATAATTGTGTAAATGAGTATGACGTGGCTGTAATATACAGGATTGAGATTAATAGAAATACTTGGTCTAGATATTTTGATTATGGATATTCCCTGTTAAAAGGTGCTCATTTTTATAGAAGGATGTCCTTTAATGGTTGAAGACTGCATTGTTCTCCAGATAGGTTTACTAGCATATTTGGAACTACAAATAAACTCCAAATAAAGGGTGCCCAAGGTGCAACAGATTAGGAGAATGGAAGCAAATATTTTTTTCATGTAAAGCAGTTACCGGATACTGGGCACAGGTCTTTGGGTAGATCTCACTAAGAATGGGATATACGGTTAAGCCATTACTGTGTATAGCCCTGTAAAGTCTTGCCATTCCATCCAGACTTGGGTCAAGTAATGCACAATTTTTCTATATTTCTGCAATGGTGGCGCCCTCTCTATTATTATGCAACATTCGAAATCTTCAACTTTCCCCACAATAGGAGAATGGCTCAATAAGATGAAGAAGGTTAGCATGAGAGAGTACTGGTACCACGCTCGGGATAACCAAATTCAGATTACGGGGAAATATGGGGCACCCTGAAACAGAGGAAAATCATTAGGAATGAAGAGTTAAGGGCTGATTACGAGTCCAGCGGGCCCTAGACCATCGTACCATCGATGGCAGTCTGGCCACCCGATTGTGAGCATGGCAATTGGATCACCAAGAGACTGCACCACGATCTTTGATACCATGATGGTGGCAGTGGGGAAAGTGCTTGGTCATGGAAATTGTGCCAATACCGGTACCGCTGTGCCGATCATGACCTGCCTTTCTGACGACCTTTTCATGACGGGGGCCCCACCATGTGAAGGTCAGCGGAAAGACAGGTAAGGAGCCCCAAACAGGACCGCACAGGATGATTTTGCCCATTGGGGACTGTGCGTAGGAGGGGGAAACGGCTTTTACAACGAAGCCGTTTCCACGAAATCTTTAACCACGCATGCAGTACAACGCATGCGTGGTTACAACTAATGCCTTTACCACGCATGCCTTTACTACGATGTTTGTAGTAAAGGCATATGTGGTAAAAGTAAAAAAAAAAAAAGGGGGCTTGGGGGGGTCTCCCCCCCAAATAAAACAACTCACCATAAGTCACGTCGGCATCAGAGTCGATTAAGAGAAATCGGTAAAAAAAATGCCGTTTTTTTTAACGACGTATGACGTCACCACGCAAATAGTCGGTGAAAGGTTTATGCGTGCTAAACGAATTCCGTTGTAACGCATGCGTGGTAAAGGCATGCGTTGCAACGGAAATCGTTGTATCATCATATATTCCGTAGGAGGCACATTTTGTGCCCACCACTGTTTGCACTCTTGTGCATGCACTGTGTGCCATGCACACCATGGAACCACCGCAGTCCGACCGCCAGCCCGTCTGTCATTTTGTAATTTGGTGTTCTTCCAACCGCTGCTGCTGCGGGCTGGCGGTGAGACCGATACGGTCTTAATAGGCCACTTATGCTTTGTACTTTTGTGGCAGTAGGCACAAGCACTTTATGACATAGGCTGATGGATGCCCAATAGCACTTGAACAGTAAGGGGATCAATTGAGTTTGTTGATGATTTTGTATGCACTGTTTGCTTTACAGTGATAATAATTGTGACTGACTGGTAGTAATGAAATAATATTAGACTACAGAGCACTATTTAGAACTGATTATGCACCTTTTATCACATTCGCACTTTAGAGAAGATACATTTTTTTATGTGGTTAGAGTAAATGGGTTCCCGTAGATAGTCTATATGTATATAATACACGCATTACTCAGAACAGATCATGCTCTTTCTATTGCACTTGCACTATCAAGAAGATAAAAATTGTATATGGTTAGAAAATATGGGCTTTCTTAGATAGATCTGCATATATGTATATATTGTACTTTTGGGAAAAGGCAAAGGGTGCTATAAATAGTTGGCTTTACTTGCTGCTCTTTTTGCTTTGCATAGTGTTAGAACTAAATTACTAAGCGAACTGTATGACATGGAAAAATATTGTTGTTGTATCATGTGAGGAAGAATCCGACACAGGTAAATCGGAGCCCCACCACTTATCCTGTATATTCTCGTTCTCCTGCAGGGAAACGCCGACACAGACTTGGGGCTGGAAGAAAAAAGAAGGAAAAAGGGTTAAACAATTCCTCCCGGACTCTACCCTACAGGAAGAAGACAGATCTACCCAACAGGGGAACCAACCAGGGGCCCAGCACAGGGGAGAATAGGACATCACACACGGAAGAGAGAGTGAACTGGAAAATGAAGGGCGGGCTGGAGGTAGCCAGCGGATGCCACTGAAGCAGTGCTTAATTTGTAAAAAAAGAAGTGGAGGTGCTGAAAAGTTTAACAAGGAGGCCACAGCTCACGTCTTCCTCTGGTGAGCCCCACTTTCAACACTCTCACTGCCTCAGTCTCTATCTTCTAACCTTGATCTGTTGTCTGTCCCCTAAATCTTTGCTCTAAGAGTCTATCCTCTCACCTCTCCCACTGTTTTCTATCATCTTTGTCACACCTGGTGTGTTACCTTATTCCCTGTATTTCTGATTTGCCCTCTATTCATTCTAACCTGCCCTTTTTCCTCTTCACTTTTATCCATGCTCTGCTCTCTCTCCCCTCGATCTTGGCTCTTTACTATCACTCTTCTAGCAGTGATTAGCTGTGTCTCCGTTTTATCATTTGTCTGTTTTTTTCCCTCTGTCCTGTCCTCTAAATCCTTTCATTCTATCTTTTCTCTTCGTAATGCTCTCTTCTTCACATCATGGCTGCTTTCTCTTTGTATCTGATTTGCTCTCCTTTTCTTGTACTTAGCTCCGTCTTATCTCTCTCCTCTCCTGTAGTTTCTTTCTCCTCTTTACTCCTGCTCTCTCTCTCATCTATAACACTGCTGCTGCCTGTGATCCCTGTCGTCAGCCTGTACATGTCCCTGCTATTTTGAACTCTGTGTTTTCCTGTTGTCATTCCTAAAGAAGTTTTTGCATATATTAATCAGTGCGGTATGGCTGGGTTTATTGCGGAACAGACGGCTGCCCGATCACAGCAGGTGAAGTCACTGCTAGTGCTGCCTGTAATTAGTAGGCCCAGGGATGGTGATGGTATTGGCATCCACTGCTCAGTTTGCTGTGACCCTGCCTGCTATAGCACAGGCATTGTCCCCAGTCTTAATGCTGTCAATGCCGGTAAGTATGGCTGTGGTGCCTACGGGACTCACACACGCTCTGCAATTACCATGCTGGGGTGCAGCGCACAGATTCTACAGGTGACTCCATGGCACACAAAAATTGTGTTGGTTCACAGCTGCATCGAACATGTTGAGGATAGCAGCAATGCAGGGCTGCAGAATATGCTACTCTGGCTACGCAGCAAGTGGAAAGTTCACACTAACTTTCGTTTATTCTTCCTCAAGAGCCCTCAGTTCCAAATTCCAAATACGCTCTCTCAGCTTCCTTGCCTCAACTCCGTCATGAGCCAGCCCCCAGCTACAATTATCCAATGGGAGGCTTTGGCTCAGGCAGTGGCAGGGTGCAGCAGACTCTGGGAATCGAATGCAAGCCATAGTTTGTCGATGACTTCTTGGATTTGTGATCGGCGTGATGACATCATCACTAACGTGGTAATACACAATCATGCCTGCCTGGACTGTCTTATGCTGGCCTGTCTATGAACATTTACAAGCCAGTGACCATGCAATGTATATTATTCTTTTTATTTTGAATTTGAACGAATAATATTGAGACCAATTCCTGCAGGGTCAGAAATTGTAGCCCCAGCCCTCTGAAAGAAGTGCTGGTGCTGAGCACCTGAAAGCACCTGCTCAAATTAAGCACTGCACTGAAGAAAGCGCAAGAGGAACGCCGACCGAGAGAGACGAGAAGCCAAAGGAAGACACTGAGGCAGGAGAGGAGATGTCCGAGGTCTGGAGCGAGGAGTGGTGGACTTCCCCCAGGAGAGGCGCAATTGCCGCCGCAACTCAAAAGAGTTGCAGCACTGGCGGTGAGTGACACCAACTAGGGAGAAGGCGGGCAAGAAATTTAACGGGGAAGGGACAGAACCTTGTGGGGAGGGAGGAGTAAAGAAGCACCATGAGTTATTTATCTCGCCGCTTGAGTTTCCCTAATTGTGGTTGTGCGGAGTCACGACGGAGGGATTTATACCCTTTGTGTTAACCCCTTCCATGCTCAGTAATCAGGAATATAAAAGTTGCGATACAATGTGGTACAAGTGGGACACCAGCCGATGTCCGACTTCCACACTAGGGAAACAGGAACAAAACAAGGTGGTAGGCAAATTAAGGTCATCTGGTTATCTTTAGTCATAATCAGATAATCCAACAGAAACACATATGCATGCAAAGAGTGATTATTACACTATGCATTTAGTGTTTTAGGTCGACGACGTTTCGAACCATGTCTAATAAAGGTTCATCCTCAGGACATTAAATAATTTGCCTAAAGAAAAACAATGCAACTGTAGCCCACTATGTGGGAAGAATTTTTCCCAATACAATGAAACAGAAAGGAAACGGGGAGGGTAATGAGGAAAAAATGGGAGAAAAAACATACAAGGGTAAAAACATGTCAGTACTGGTATTATGGTAAGGGCTGCGATGGTTTCATATACACGGTGTCAAGTCAATGAGTGGGTATGATCACCATACATTCCTCAGTGTGAAAGGTGATTATGCAGCGTGCAACAGTGTTATGCCCATGTGTGGGCTCAGGGGTCACGATCAGGACGGATGTCCAAAGTGCAAGTGAAATAAATAAAAGAGAGAAAGGTAATCGGGTGTTCGACATGCAATCAAAGTGCACACGGTACAGGGGGTGAATAATAGGCGAAAGTGCGACGTGAAATTGACTGATAATTTGTGAACATAGTGCCGTGATCCCATTGCGATCCAATTCGCGTAATTAAACATGAGAATGGGCGAAAGTGCACAGGCGCGACGTGAAAATGACCGAAGGTATAACAACGTGGTGCCGTGATCACTAGTTGAGACAAAGCTTACCGAGTCAGGCAAGCAAGCTGGCGTTCTTTACTAATAGTGCATGGGAACGCAAGTCTGGCGATCTAAAAAGAAACCAGTGAGGGATGAACATCAGGCATCGTAGCCTACTAGAATAAGAAAAAAAGAAAAAAAGAAAAACCAACCTGGGTCCGGCGCGGTGCGCTTACCAGGGTGTAGATAATCCCTGGCATCAAATCTAGTATGGGGAGGTGGAAACGCAATCTGTATGGGGTAAAAGGGGGAGTTAGCGCATGGTGATAAGTGATAAAAAGGTGAAGCGGGCAAGTGATATTGAGGGCTTACCCAGGCTGGAAAGTCCTTGTCCGTGCCGTCTACGGGAGGGAAAAAGGACTCGTATAAGACTCAGGTGCCGCTAGTATGAATAAAAAACACTTGTAGCCCTGCAAGTAAGGCCAAGCTCAAGCTTACCAGAATTTGGCGAGGTACAAGTCCACAATGGGGGTCCAAGTACTGCGTGCTGTGTTACGCGATGCTGGCTCGTTGTGCTGGATGCCGGTAAAAGAAAACAGAGGCGGCGTTCACATGATGTTCGTCCGGCCAATGAAAGTGAAGCAGAAAGTGTCGTCCATATTGGATAGGGAACGACCCGCGAGCCGAGCCCAGGGCTAGAAAGGTACTAAATAGTAACAGGGGCGGCCATCTTAAGAAGTGAAGGTGTCTGGGTGTGGGTGATGCGCGAGGGGATAAAGGTAGTGTCCGTAACTCGCACAATGTAGTGAAGGGGAGCGTGTCACATGCTAAAGTGTCAGCAATAATGATTGTACTCAAAGCACAAGACAGTATAAGACAGCACATAAATACATGTTGTTCCAGAATCAAGAACATATTCTAAAGAGGGCAGTTCATGGTAGTGTGTGAAACACAGTTAAGCGGATGGTAGCTACATCAATCAATCAATCAATGACACTTATAAAGCGCGCTACATACCCGTAGGGTCTCAAGGCGCTGGGGGGGGGGGGGGGGGGGTGCCGCTACTGCTCGAACAGCCAGGTCGTCAGCTTCTTCCTGAAGGAGAGGTGGTCTTGGGTCAGGCGCAGGTCGGTCGGGAGGGAGTTCCAGGTCTTGGCGGCCAGGTAGGAGAAGGACCTTCCTCCTGTAGTCGCTCTTCGGATGCGGGGGACGGCGGCGAGGGCGTGGTTGGCTGATCGGAGGTGGCGTTTGGGAGCGTAGAAGTTGACTCGGCTGTTGAGGTAGCTCGGGCCTTGGTCGTGTAGGGCTTTGTGTGCGTGGGTGAGGAGGCGGAAGGTGATTCTTTTGTTGACGGGGAGCCAGTGAAGGTCTCTCAGATGTCCGGAGATGTGGCTGGTTCGTGGGATGTCGAGGATGAGTCTGGCTGAGGCGTTCTGGATCCGCTGGAGTCTCTTCTGGAGCTTGGCGGTGGTACCGGCGTAGAGGGCGTTGCCGTAGTCCAGTCGGCTGGTGACGAGGGCCTGGGTGACGGTCTTCCTGGTCTCGGTGGGGATCCACCAGAAGATCTTCTGTAGCATGCGTAGGATGTTGAAGCACGCCGAGGAGACGTTGTTGACTTGCCTGGTCATGGAGAGGGAGGAGTCCAGGATGAAGCCCAGGTTGCGTGCATGGTCTGTCGGTTTGGGTGCGGTGCCCAGGGTGGGAGGCCACCAGGAGTCGTCCCAGGCGGAGGGTGAGGGACCCAGGATGAGGACCTCCGTCTTGTCCGAGTTCAGTTTCAGGCGGCTGGTCGTCATCCACTCGGCTACCTCTTTCATCCCTTCGTGCAGGTTGGCTCTGGCGGCGGTGGGGTCGTTGGTCAGGGAGAGGATCAGCTGGGTGTCGTCGGCGTAGGAGATTATGCTGAGGTTGTGTTTGCGTACGATGGCCGCGAGGGGGCTCATGTAGACGTTGAAGAGGGTGGGGCTCAGAGATGATCCTTGAGGGACGCCGCAGATGACTTCGGAGGCCTCTGATTTGTACGGTGGTAGGCGGACTCTCTGTGTTCTTCCGTCGAGGAAGGAGATGATCCATTCCAGCGCCTTGTCCTGGATTCCGATGTTGCTGAGGCGCCGTACTAGGGTGCGGTGGCAGACCGTGTCGAATGCCGCGGAGAGGTCTAGGAGGATGAGGGCCGCTGTTTCTCCATTGTCCATCAGGGCTCGGATGTCATCGGTGGCGGCGATGAGGGCGGTCTCGGTGCTGTGATTGGCTCGGAAGCCGGACTGTGAGGGGTCAAGGGATCCGTTCGTCTCGAGGAAGGCAGCCATCTGCTTGTTGACGGTCTTCTCGATGACTTTGGCTGGAAACGGGAGGAGCGAGATGGGGCGGTAGTTCTTGAGGTCGGTGGGGTCCGCTGTTAGTTTCTTGAGTAGAGCGCTGAGTTCGGCGTGTTTCCAGCTCTCAGGGAAGATGGTGGTGTCGAAGGATGTGTTGATGATGTCTCGCAGGTGGGGTGCGATGACAGCGTCGGCCTTGTTGAAGACGTGGTGAGGGCAGGGGTCGGTCGGTGATCCGGAGTGGATGGAGTTCATCATGCGGATGGTGTCTTCGGTGCTGATCGGGGTCCAGGCGTGGAGGGTGGTGGTGGGGGGTGGTTGTTCGGTCATGGTGTGCGTTGGTTGGTTGTAGAAGCTGTTGTGTATGTCCGCGATCTTGTTGTGGAAGTATGAAGCGAGGGAGTTGCAGAGGTCTTGCAATGGGGTGATGTCGTTGTTTCCTGCGCTGGGGTTGGAAAGCTCTTTCACGATGTTGAAGAGTTCCTTGCAGTTGTGTGCGTTGTTGTCCAACCGGTCCTTGAATGCTGTTTTCTTGGCGGCGCGGATCAGCTGGTGGTGTTTCCGGGTGGCAAGTTTGAAGGAGGTCCTGTTGTCCGGTGTCGGTTCCTTTCTCCAGACTTTCTCGAGGGCTCGGCAGTTCTTCTTGGAGCTCTTGAGTTCGTCGGTGAACCATGGAGCCTTCTTGCTGCCGGGTCTGCTGGGCGGGGTCCTCAGTGGGGCGAGTTCGTCCGCGCAGTTGCTGATCCACTTCGTGAGGTTGTCGGCGGTCTGGCTGGGGTTCGCTGAGCTGGCAGGAGGGTGCTGGCTCAGGGAGGTGGCGAGCTGGTCTGCTGTGATCTTGTTCCAGCTTCTGCGGGCGGCCTGTTGCTGGTGGTGGTGGGTCATCGTTCTCTTGAAGGTGAGGTGGACGCAGCTGTGGTCCGTCCATTGAAGCTCTGTGGCGTGGCTGAAGTCGATGTCTGTGCTGGAAGAGAAGACTGCGTCGAGTGTGTGTCCGGCGAGGTGGGTGGGGGTGGACACCAGTTGCTTGAGTCCCAGGTTGGCGAGGTTGTCGAGCAGGGTGCTGGTGTTGCGGTCGTTGTTGTTCTCTAGATGGAAGTTGAGGTCTCCCAGGAGGATGTAGTCAGCGGAGGGGAGGGCGTGCGGGCTGACGAAGTCGGCGATGTCCTCGCTGAATTGTGTGCGTGGTCCAGGGGGTCGGTAGATCAGGGTGCCTCTGAGGGTGGTGTTCGGGTTGGTGTGGATCTGGAAATGCAGGTGTTCGGCACTGGTCAGGGTGTTGTCGGTGCTGGTCGTGAGCCGGATGGTGTTCCTGTAGATGATGGCGATGCCTCCTCCCATCTGGTTGGCGTTTCGGTCCCTCCAGACGATCTTGTAGCCCTCTGGGATAGCGATGGCGATGTCGGGAGCTGAAGAGGCGTTCATCCAGGTCTCCGTGAGGAAGGCAACGTCAGGGGCTGTGGCGTCTAGAAGGTTCCAGAGTTCGATGGCGTGTCTGTGGACGGAGCGGGTGTTGAGCAGGATGCACTTGAGGTGGGTGCTGCTGGTGTTTGACTTGGCGGGTGCTGGTGCGAGGATGGTCCGGATGCAGGAGAACTTGCAGGCGTGGCAGCTGAAAGGTCCGTGGTTACGTCGTGGAGTGGCTTGGTGGCATTCTGGGAGTCGGCCGGTGTTGAGTGCGGTGAGGGTGGCGGCGGAGTACGTCAGGCGGGTCGGTCGGGGTCTTCGGGGGCCAGGGGTCCTGGCGCTGGTCGCGATCCGGTCGTGGACGGGCGCAGACGGGCTTACCTTTGGCGCGCCTTCGGCGCACAATCGGCGCGCCCGCTGCGCGTGATCGCTGCGCGTTCGCACGGTCGCCATTTAAAGGCGAAGTGCGCGGGTGGGCGGAGCAGCTGGGAGGCGGGAGCGGGGAGGGAACAGAAGAGAAAAGGGGCGGGGCTAATGGCGGTGGCGGGAAGCGGGAGCGGGGAGGGAGAGCGCGGGGCGGCGAGTAGGCGGGCAAACAGGAAGGAGACAAGCACAAATGCACAAATGGAGGGCGAAAACACGAAGAAGAAACGGTACAAAAATACAGGCAACAGTGATCAGATAGAAAACAGTCTATAACGGAGGGCAATCAAATCAAAGATGTCCAGTCCTCCATCCTGTTCAAACCAGTGTGAAGGCTCTTGGTCTTGAGGATCCAATGTAGTTCCTCCTTGTTCAGCAAACGGTGTATGTCGCCTCCACGTGGGGGGAGTACGATCTGGGTAATGATTGTCCATTTAAAATCTGTGTCAATGTATGCAAGTTCCGAAAAATTATCCACCAAAGAAGCCATAGGTGTTCTGCAGCGGATGCGACTCCTGTGTTGGCACATTCTTATCCTTACTTTCTGGGTAGTTTGCCCTATGTAGATTTTGGAACAGGGACACATAATAGCATATATAACATTCGAAGTGTGGCAATTTGGAAATTGTCTGCGTGCATGCTTAACATCATTAAATGTAAATTCTTTGCCCTCGATAGTGGTATCACACATTGAACAATTGCCACATTTCATGTGCCCAGTTAGGCGGGGGAGACCCCACATATTGTCTAATGTACCCTGCTGGTCTACCCTTTAGTGTCCAACATCTTTCACAAATTGGTATAGTTTGGAGTAGGAATTGTAAATGTCACCCTTTAGGTTCCAACACATTCCCCAAATTGGTTGGCGTCTTGCAGGGGGGACGGTCCGTTTGTTATCCTATTGTGAGACTTAATACATATTGCAGCTTATCAAGGACTGCACATCGTTATGACGTCACCCAATTTGGCCAATACAAATATCTAATACATGTGACCTCTACAGTTATCTACATTTTATCATCTTCTGATTGTAGTGATCTACGACCCCCTTGACGCTTTTGCACACACATGCGGACTATTCAGTCAAGTTTGCAACTTCTTCTGAGCACTATCCCTATCTTACTGGAACCTCTTTGAACCATAAATCAACGTACAACGCCTGTCAACATACACTCTAATGGGCGGCACGACATTTATCCGTTCCTAAGATTTATACAAGCTTCAGTTAAACTTGACCCTGCCCTGACGAAGCTCCCAAGGCTGGGGAGTGAAACGTGTTGGCTGTTTTGTGCACCTTGAAAAAAAAAAGAAAAAGGAAAAAAACAATAAAAAGAACAATATTTTTATACACTACTCTTCGTTTCTGCAAAATACTTTGCCTTTGGTGCTGCCTCCACGTGTCTAAAAAACATTCCCCAAATTGATTTAGATTGGAGTGGGAATAGGATGTGGCACCCCTTTAGTGTCCAACAGTTTCTTTAAAATGTTTTATGTTGGAGTATGATTTTTTTATTTAATTATTTTAGTGTGAAATACTTTAAAAAATATATAATTTTAACAATGTGTATTTATTTCTCAAACTTTACTTAAGGTGTACTTTTACTTTTTTTAACAGAAATATTTCTAATAAAAAAATAAACATTTATATATAGATAAATAAAACCAATTTTAATACATTTTTAATAGTAAAAAAACAACGTAAATCATATTTAAATAGTACTGTATGTTGTAAATATAGGGCCAGATTACAAGTCTGGTAGCTCGAGGACCACCAGACTCGCAGGGCATGGCGGTCCAGCTACTGTCGGACCGGCAGTCCGACCACCCTATTATAAGTTGGGTGGTCAGACCACCATTGCATCACTGCAACCACCAGGGAACCAAAATTCCCTGGGGGTGGTGCGGCAGTCAGGATCTCAATAATATGCTGGTGGTGCCGCTGCGGCACCGCCATGCATATTACAAGTTTGAGGACCGGCAGCAGTGTAATGGAGGGCTTCCCTCCATGAAAAGGCTGGCAGTCCTGAAACAAAGGGGGTCCTATAGGGCCGTTGGTGCTTGTGTGCTTAGGGATGCATGCTGGGGGGCACAACATGTGTCCCCCTGTGTGCATTCACCCCAGTTCCTGCACAGTCCATGCCGTGCCGGAACATTTTTTGGGCATTCCCATTGCGGTGTCCATTTTCAGGGGCACCACTGTGGGACCATCAAAAAAAGCCAGCCAGACACAAGGAAACTCATTATCTGACGGGCGGTGTTACCACAGGTTTGGTGGTGTGGAAGTGGGCCATTTCGCTCCCACACCAGCAAACATAATTTAACATAGGTTTTTTTCAGTATATTTTTTACTTATTCATTCAGAGGCCTTTTTTGTACTGCTATCTTATATTATGTAGTCTATTTGTGTAATTTGTGGTCTTTTTTCTGGGATGCAGGTCACAGTAAGGTGCTGCTAGTGTTCAGAACAAGTAAGTCAGTTTAAAAGTTTTTTTATGGTTTGAGGGTTGGTAGGATATATAGGTTAGATCTAGAGCTTAGTTAGTGGTGGTTTTTTTACAGTTTGTTGTATTAATTGTATTGTTTTTAACTAGCGCCTAGGTTTGGGTTTTCGTACACTGTTTTACTAATGTATTAATATGTTATGTTATTTTTTGTTACATTATTTGCTTCATGATGACTAAAGCCCTGATTATGAGTTTGGAGGTTGGACCGCCCGACTGCCACGTCCGCGTCCTCTACGACAACACTGCACGGGCATTCTACTACTCGCTGTATTATGAGTTGTGCTGTCGGAAACCATGGCAACGGTGGTCTTCACGCCGGGACCGCGGGTTCTGCAACCTTGGCGGTGCGTCCTCTGACGCCGTCAGGTCTGTGGTCCACCTGCTGAGCGTATTATGACTACTCAATCATACTCGCGGTCTCCCAGCTGCAGTTAACAAATGGCAGTTACCCAATGGCAGTAGACCACCACAGTATACGCAAAAAAAAAACACAACAGTGACCACTTGATGGATTTAAAAACAGCACAGCTGATGTGTTTTGGTAAGTGGACACGCACGCAATTCACACTATATAACACCTCATCCCTGACCAGCATCCTTTGCTTCCCAAATACTTCCCACACGACAGGCAGCCCTTTTCTCAACTACCCATCTTTTCCCCATTTAACATTCGCCACCACTGTTCCCTGTAAGGTGGCCGCGCACCTATGTCACCCCGAGCGTGAAGTGTCATGTGTGAAGTGCGCACACAGCACCTTTGTAAGGACCTTTGTACTGCTGCTTTTGAAATGCAAGCAGCGCTAAAAATGGTCATTTCCTTCTGCGGTAGGACCATCCATGAAGAGAACATCGGCGGAAGGCATGTTCGCCAGCAAGTGGCTCCAGCACTTGCTGCATTTCTTTTGTTTTAAAGGATGCGGCTGCGGGCAGATTGTGTGCCTTTTCTAAAGTATTCATGTGAATCGTAGCATCCTTCATGCGCTGCAATTAACATGAATACTTTCACAAAGGCAAAACAATCTGCCCACATCCATGCCCTATTAATAAATGGAAGGCAGCAAGTCTTCAAGTATGACGTGTGCTGTCAGGTGATTCTGAAAGCACACATTGTGCTTGTAACCTGCTGCATTTAATCTCTTAATAGAGTAGGGCAGATTGTGTGCTGCGCTCCATCAACAAAAGTAATGCAACAAGTGTACAAGCACAACTTGGTCTTTCAGGTATTTCTGAAACACACTAATGCTTGTAGACTTGCTGCATTTCATTTGTTAATAGAGCGGGCCAGAATGTGTGCCATGCTCTATTAACAAAACAAATACAGCCATTCTACAAGCACAATGTATGCTTTCAGAATACCCTGAAAGGAAACATTGTGCTTGTAGACTTGCTGCATTTCTTTTGTTAATAGTGCACAGCTGCTGGGCCAGGGCCAGCTCTAGGGCGGTGCGAGGGGTGCCACTGCACTGGGTGCTGACCTTTGGGTGGTTGTGCCGAGTTTGCAGGTATATTATTGTTTTAAAGAACCTGCTGCAACATTCCTTGCCTCTAGCATTTTTCAGGCAATAATAAATATGTCAAGATAACCCTGGTGACTAATTTCTGTCTGGAGAGAGATCAGAGTTTTCTCTTGTGGAAGTTTTAAGGTAGCACAGAGGGTTAATATGCCTGCTGCAAAGATGATGTACCATGCAGATAACAAAGTGCATAGAATGAAATTAGATTAGTGAGTTACAACTTTTGTCCGGGAGGTCATTTTGGTATGTGCAGTTTATAAGTTAAAATCCTAATACAGAACAGTAAACTATTGACTGTCATCAAAGAACTTCATGCATACTGCAAGGTATAGATTAGATGTTATGAATTTGTCCCCAACCATTCATTATCCTAATGTTGCAAAAAGGGTTCATGTTGGTATAAAGCAATTCCTAACAAAGAGAACCCCCAACCATGGTGTTATATTTTAAATTCCAAGTTTGTGCTTCTCTAGACCAAGCACTCTTACTGCCTACCAGTATGGATGACGGCACTCCTACACTGTGCAGACCTCTGTCTTATGTAACATTTCTTATACACTGATTTACATACCTATGATTGATTGACTCTGTTTAATGTGTGTGCAAAGTAAAGTCCTCTGACACCCTACACTGGTATGAGTGGCGCTATAAAATGAATTAAATGCATCATAGAGAGAGTGGTAATGGAGCCTCGAGGGGCACTGTTAAAGGGTGCTAGTGAGGGAATCCATGACGCAGGTGGTCATTGGAGGGCGCCAACAAACACTGTCACACAGAGCACCACCAGAGCCGTTGCGTTCCTCTCGTACATAGCCTTGGCTTCAGTGCACAGAGACCTTAAACTGCCGCACAGAGAGGGAAAAAATGAAATGAAAGGGAACATTACTCTCCACCACCAGTAGTTTTTGTTTTGCACCTTTTTCCCTGTATCACTTGTTTGTTTTTGTTTCATATACTCACTCGCATGTATTTGTCTCATCATGCCTGACAAAACAAATCACGCTTCACTGAGCAAGAGTAGACAGTCATGGTGGCTAGAACCATTAGAGTAGACTCCCAAATATTTGGTTCTCAAGTCCAGCATACTCTTTGCAGTAAGAAAAGAGAAATGTGGGACAGGATAGTCAACAGAGTGAATGCTGTTGGTACCACCCTGCGCACAGAGAATGACATTAAGGGAAGGTGGACTGACCTCAGGTTGAGGGTGCTTACCAAGTACAACAACCACCACTTGGAGCTCAGAGGAGAGGGTACAGCATCCCAATATAATTCTTTCCCTGGGAGGAGAAGGTATTGCCCATCCTGCATTCTGAGGACTTGGCAGGAATAGCTGGGACAGTGGACTCTGATAAGTTACACGTCAATACCCGGTACAATATCACAATGTCCTGTTTGCTCTCACCACTGCTTTTGCTATTGTGTTCTCTATCTACTTTCCTAACATGCAATACTCAAAGTACCTGAGGTTTGTATTTGTCAAAGTGTATTGTTGGATATAAGACCACGTGTATCCAACTCCATGACATGCCACATGGTACAATGCTGTCTATAAGTGCATTGCCATAAAAATATAAATCCAGGACACATAACATGTGTGAACATTTAAAAATTGTGGACATCCTAAATGCATTTTGCCAACAGGTATGATACAATAACTGTTTGTCAAGTGTTGGTAAAGTGAGATTAAAGTGATTACAACTACCATGTGTGTACTGTCACTGCAACCCTAAACAAGATGCTAGACTCCTTTTGCCCTTTCTCACTTGTCTATCATGTTACAACTGATATTCACTCATCATGCAGGTCACCATTTGTCATGTGTTGGTAAAAAATGAGATTGAAAAGACTACAACTACCATGAGTCCCTGTGACCGCAACCCTAACCAAGATGCTAGATTGCTTTTGCCCCTTCTCACTTGTCTGCCATGTTACAATTGATGTTTACTCATCATGGACTGTGCAGTGTACAAACAATGCTCCACTCAGCTGTATGGCTGAATACTTTTCTTGATGGTGTTCTGGTCTCATCAACTGCAGCTACTGATAGCATAAGTTACACCATAAAAACGGAATACCCCTAATATATTTGAGCCATTAAGGAAACTCAGCTGATTAGCAGTGACAGATGACCCCTTGACTCTGCACTTCTCACATGATGAGCAATGCTATATATGCAACCAAGCTGGATCATTGCCTGTATTAGACACAACTAGGCCTTTGAATAGACAAATACACGGTATGACTACACCATTATTGTAGCAGAGTTTTGGAGATATCATGTCTATCCCTAAAGCCAAAATGTCACATATCTGCATAACTAATGAGCTGATGAAATCTACTACATCTATTGAATGTCTACAAATGTCTAGTAACCAACTTCAACTCCACACAAATAGATACTAATCTTTATCTTTTTTGTTCCAATCTAAGTCCCTATTTACTTTGGCACAAACAATGTGAATGTAGATACCTCACTTCCACCATTACCAATGTTCTCTCTTTTCTCAACAAGTCGTTCCGCCACTGCACCTGCACAGAGACTGAAAACCGAATTCCTCTCCACTCCCGGACAAAGCCCTAAGTGATGAAAATGCTCCTGAAGAGGTGATCGTAGATGACGGTCCTGGTCCATCAGGTCAGCTTGAGAAGAGGCAAACAGTGCGGGCTCACTGTGCCCACAACAACAGCTCCCACCATAGCTGCAACAACACAGCCAACTACTGCCCTCCAAACTGTCTGTGCATCTAGCACAGTCATTCCCATCCTGTGCCCCCCAGTCCTGGATTCTGAGCCGGCTATCACCACTCTAGTCAAGGAGGAGTGAGGATCCAGTGGAAGGCTGCAGTTGTTCTGTGTCAGTGATCACTTATTCAGTTGCAGACTTTCAAAACATGGAAGGAGGCATACATCTGACAATATTCTACACAATAGGCAACACAAAATTTGGTCTACATAATCAGCTGTTGCCATAATGTCTAACTCACAAAAAGAATCCTACATCAAATAAACAAATAAACAGACACATGTCTGACAGTTTCTTACCACGGGGTCATTTCAATTCAGTGTTGCTTGAATCTGATGGAATATCACAAATTAATGTCAGTGATGTGCCACAAGCATTTTGGCCTGCAATGAGGAGACACATAAACAGCTACATACAGTTCATACACAATAAGGATTTAGCTAATGTGAAGGGAGACTACCATGAATTGGACCCAACACAACATTGTTTTGGATCACATGATGGCACACATAGTGCATTATGACAAACACACCACAAGGAACAAGTCCAATGGAAGCCAGGTAACTTCCATCCTATTGTAGAATCAACCGCAATTGATCGCACACCGCTCGCATCTCCTCCGGATCGCCCCTCAGGAGTCTGGTACATATAGTTCGTGGTGCTGTTTCGCAGTGTGAAGGCATCATCGGTAGGGGGCGTGGCCAAGCAGGCAATGGGGTTGGACGCGCTCAAATGGAACTCCATCCCGACATTGCCGACATCCGTCGCATGCATCCGCACCAGCGCACTGCCGGGGTCAGCGACTGGAAATACCTGACAGTGGTCGGGTCCGGAGGATGCAGAGTAAATTCTACGAGCTGGAATCGTTGTGCACCGTGGCCGAAGCCGCATGACGGCAACAGTGCCCAGGTGGAAGTGCGAGCAGCCTGGCTGCAATTCCAAGGCAGTCCCGGGAATGAGACATGCCCAGCAGGCCGCGGTGCCCTGAAACCATCGACGTGCAATCATAAGGGTTTCCTCTGGGGATGTATGTCGTTACTACTCATGCTTTTACAACGCATGCCTTTACCACGCAACTTTTACAACGCAAGTCGTTACAACGATAGTGAATAGTTTAATTTACTATTCCAACTCCAGTCCCCGTGGATAGTAGGGAAGGTTTTGAATAGTAATTTAAACTATTCCCTATCCTACAGCGCCCCCCAGCGCAAGTCATTGTAACGACTTGCGTTGTAAAAGTTGCGTGGTAAAGGTAGTGCGTGGTAAAAGTTGCGTTGTAAACGCTGTTCCCCTTCCTCCGGTCTGAAATAGATTTGAAAAGACTGTGGCTCGCCGAAGACATAAGTGAAGAGACAGGAGCTCTGACGGCAAGCTAAACTGCATTTACCATAATGCTCAGGGGTAAACCCGCCGGCAGGAGGAGCAGTGTGCGACCATATAGATTTTTGTTTATTAAGGCTCCCTTGAGCCGGTCGAGCTGACAAGCTCATGGTTACGCACCTGTGCGCCGCTAGAGGTATCAAGACCTGAGAACATTTTTGTCAGCCTACGCAGCAGCCCCATACACACGCCTATTCCCTGCTGATGAAAGGTAACAACCTAGAAACACGTGTCATGGGATGGCTAGCACAATGGTGGAGACACTCAACATTTTCCTAGAAGCGCACACGCTGGAACAAACTGCATTTACCATAACGCTCAGGGGTAAACCCGCTGGTAGGAGGAGCAGTGTGTAACCATATGGATTTTTGTTTATTAAGGCTCCCTTGAGCCGGTCGCGCTGACGAGCTCATGGTTACGCACCTGCGCACCGCGAGAGGTATCAAGGCCCGAGAACATTTTTGGCAGCCTACGCAGCAGCCCCATACACTCGCCTATTCCACAAAATGTCAGCGAAATAGACCAACTGTCTCACAGGACCTGCAGAGACTGCTCCCACCGATGCATAGTCCCCAGGAATAAGGCGGTGGCCCCATGAACGTGGAGGCGTGACAGGCAGAGTTTTCTCTGGGATCCGAGGCAAACTAGGCCAGGACTGCTTGCTTTTACTGCAAGGGCTCGCTGGACTGAAAGCGAGACCATAAAGCTTCCTTTCAGGGCCCTACGACGGAACCCCTGAGAACTTGACTGAGGTTACTGGCACTCTGGCACTGATTTAGTGGGGTCTCCAGATCCTGAATGCAGCCGCACAGGATCCGTAGGATGCATTTCCTGAGGGTCCTCAAGCAACATATAAGCATTTGCTGACACAAGGGATGTACTGCTCCTCGAGGGTTGATGGGCTACAACAGTGATCAAACCTACACCCAATTAAAATCGCCCTTGGGCATACGACGCAGCATACCACCTGCTGAGGTACTCAGATACCTGTTGTTGCAAGCCACGGACAGGAGCTGGGAGCCATTCTGCTCAACCCCCTTAACCTGTGCACAGGTAGACAAGATGGCTGGAGAGGGGCCAACAGAACAAATGACAGCCACGCTGGACATAGTCCTAACAGCGGCAGAGAGGGTGACCAACTCTATGGACCAAACTCATACCTCTCTAGAAGGTAAAATTAACAAGGTGGCAATTGATTTGAATTTATTGCGTGCATGCCATCGCAAACTTGTGGATAGGACATCGGCGACGGAGGCTACAGTGGCAGAAATCCTCCTGCAAACGGCAACCATGGACAGGCACATTAAAGAGCTTGAGACTCATGTTGATTACCTGGAGAAGCGCGCCAAAGATGCTGAAGGGCAGTCGAGGTGCAATAATGTGCATGTAGTAGGCCTTACGGAGGGAGAGGAAGGAAGGGGAGGGTGGCATATGTTGAATCCAAGCTCTGTGATCTGCTACCGGTAGAAGCACTCTCCCCCACTTTGTCATTGAGAGAGCATACAGGGTGCCGGCAAAACTTCCGCCGCCGGGAGCTAACCCTAGACCACTCTTGATCCATGTATTGAACTACAGGGACAGAGATGCCATCCTCCAGGAAACCAGAAACCTGCAAAAAGTACGACTAGGTAACAGTACAATTATGTTTTTCTCATATTTTACAGCTATGGTTCAAACACAGAGATGTTCCTTCATGGTTGTGAAATGCCGGCTCTGGCAGCAAGACCTTAAATACTCATTGTTGTTCCCAGTTCAACAACAGGTGATAGCACAAGGTAAATTACAATTCTTCAATTCCTCCTGAAGCAGCAGGCAAATGGTTGAACGCACATCAGTCTCAATTGAAGCAAAGGAAACACATCCCAATGACAAGATCAGAAAGAGCAGGAGAGAGAGGAAACGCATCAAAACCTTCAGGTCGCAGCCCCTTGGGCCCAACATAACACAGATGAAGCAAGACCAACGTAGCGCCCTACAGGTGACAGCGGAAATCAGAGGGACACAGGGTGAGGTGTCGTCTGAATCCAGCATACAGGAGAAAGACAGTGAAGGGGAATTATCTGATGAGACGTTTTATTCACAAGGCTCGGAAGGCCTCCCAGAGATCACTCCTCAAACGATGTAATTTAGCCTCCGATTCCATACTTAACAAACATGTCGATCGCAAAGAAGCTGGCATGCACACAAGTACAAATGGCCCAGATTAAAATTAACATGTAACAATGCTTTGAAAGGTCTATTTAAAGGCACTGCTCCTCACTGTAAGAGATGGGTGTAGTGAGGACGGGACTTAAAGAACTATGGTTATCCGCAAAAAAAAAAGAAAGAGGTATAGTTGGACAAATGGCCCCAGCCCACATTTGCAATGTATGAGCCCGGTCTATGCCTTTAAAAGTGGGACGTTAAAGGGTACTATAAACCTGTGTGTTTTGTATTATAAACGTACTATGCCTGTGCAGCAACCCCCCTTGACATTTTCGGAACATTGTTGGTTTCTTCTATACTTTGGACGATTGCTAGTTGCACTCTTGCCTTTTTAGCATTATATGTTTTAGTTTGGTATTGTTATGCCATTCATCGCATGCTGGGTTGACACTTACTTTACTGAAAACAAGACATGATCTCTGTGCACTGTGCATGCCAAATATTTGCTTGCGTAATAACATAATGGCCCCAACCATGTACGTGGAACGTGAGAGGCATACATAGCCCATCACGCAGATACTTAATTTGTTCATATCTCAAGAGGCACCACATTCAGATTGCACTTCCCTAGAAGACACCTTTAGCAGTGGCAGAGATCAAGAACCTACAGGGGAGATGGAGGAGGCATTTACACGCCACAAGCTACTCGCCGTACGCCAGTGGCGTGCTGATTTGGGTCCGACCGGGTTCTCCTTTTCATGCAGAGGAAACACTGACTGATATGGAAGGTAGATACGTTATAATACGTGGTAGACTAGATGGTCAACCAATCATTATTTCATCGATCTACACACCTAACTGCGAACAGGCCGTATTCCTAGATATCCTGTCCAACAAACTGGCTGTTTGGCATGGAATTCCCATGATTCTGGGTGGTGAATATAACAGTGTTTTAGATATAACTCTAGATCGCTCCTTCCCCTCTCCCTGGTGTGCCCACAATGGCTGCCATGAGGGCACTAAATTGATAGGTTTCGCAGTGGCACCTAGTAGATGCATCGAAACACAGAAATCTGCATAATAGGATATATTCATTCTGTCTCCATTGCAGGCTGGTTTCAGGGCAAGCATTAGCACAGTTGACCAGATACTTAGATTTGTTATGATCTACTGGAAAACTGTGTTTTTGAGAGGAGGCACGATATTCGCTGCATTTGTGGATCTCAAATCAGCGTTTGATTTGGTCCCCAGAGGAAAGATGTGGGCAGCTCTGAGAAGGATGGGTGTTCCAACTGCACTCCTAGAACTTACCATCAGGATACATGAGGGAAATTTCGCTAGAGTCAGATGGGGCCGCCAGGGCCAGGTTACAGATTCCTTCCCCGTGACCCGTGGAGTGAGACAGGGCTGTGTCCTGGCCCCCACCCTATTCATACTTTTTATCAACCAGGTGGTTAAGTTCCTCTCAGCTACCCCTACGGATGCTCCAACACTGGGTGGGACCAAATTTCCCCTTTTAACCTTCGCTGACGACACTCTCATACTGGCTAAAACTCAGAAGGGCCTACAGGTTGCTATCAATAAATTTGTGGGCTTCTGTAATGAAAATGACCTCGAAATTAATATTACTAAAACCAAGTTCATGGTCCTGACAAAGAATAAACCACTGAGGGGCCATGTAACGATGAATGGGTCTAGTCTTGAACAGGTTGAAGTCATGACATACCTCGGTGTTACAATAGACTATAGGTTACGCTGGAAAGAGCAAATAGCGGCGCTCAGTTTGAAATTCGCTCGTCTGTCCGGTTGCTTAGTGAAGGAGCAACGGTGTTCTTTGACCAAAAGAGTTTTGCCCGCGCTTAAAATTTATAGCGCAAAAATTAGCTCAGCCATACTATACGGGGCCGACATATGGGGGTGTGTGGACCTGGCTGTCCTGGATAGGATTCAGAATAAATTCTTTCGAAATTTAGTCAGTCTTCCTCCCTCAACGCCAGCACTACCACTCATGATGGACATGGGCTTTTATTCTATTAAACATCAAGCCCATTATAGGATGGTGGCGTTATGGAGACGCATATGGTCTACCCCGGAACTTGCCATGTTTGCCCAAGAGTTACAGGATGTTAGAGCGCAACAGGGGGCAGGTGAAATACCATGGTTTAAGCTAATTAGGAATACTCTTATTGGAATGGGCCTCCCTTTGCTTTGGTCCGAGCCAGGCTCTTATACTTTTCCCCCAAAGAAAGACTTTAAACTTCTCTTTTGGTCCATGGTAAAAGAAGAACACGTTGCTCTTTCGGAGAAACCGAACTTGACAGGCCTGTTTTTGCTCCACAAAGCAGTTCCTCACACAGAGACCTATTGGGATGTAATCCTGAAAAGCTTAGACAGGAAACTTTACCATCAGTTTCGTTTAGGTACACTGCCACTAAGGGCTTTTACTAGTGGTTGGCAGAGGTCAGAGTCCACTTCTTGTCCCTGTTGTACCGAAAGCAAAGAAACAATAGGTCATTTTCTATTTGTATGCACTGCTTACCACGAGCCACGTTATAAGTGGCTGAAGCCAATATGTAATAGATTAAACACCCGGGGGAGTAGAGAAGCATTGTTCATCCTGAGAACTAATACTTCCGAATGGCTATCCATTGGACTGGCTAAATTCCTTGGGTGGGCCTGGTTAATCAGAACTAGGTCAGTTCGTAGCACTTCGACCTGAAAAATCTAAGCAGTCTGTTAGCTTATTATATTTTGGCCAGTATTGATGATTTGTCTCTTTTATACTTAAATGTTTTAAAAACCTTTTTTTAGGCGTCTTCATATGCTTATTTAATTGAGTTTTTTAAACAATTTCTTTATTTTTTATCTTTATCTGTTTCTAGTCTGTTTAAAAATGTTCATGATTCTGTTATATCGTTTGTATAACTATGCATGTATATATGTATGTCTTTTATGAAGAAAATTCGAAATAAAGACGTTAAAAACTGAAAACTGAAACTGATATATTCATTCTACTCTGGGGCCCATAGATTACAGGTCCAGCTTCAACAGAGATTAGTGTCAGAAGATCTCGTACCAGTCATCACATATCCCCAATATTTGAGGAGGAGGACACATTCAGACCATAATCCGCAAACACTGCAATTAGATTGGAACATAGACATGTCATCAATCCCAAGATGGAGGTTACAACCCCAGACACTAATGAATGCGACATATCTAGAGTCTGTGGGGGAAGCGGTAGAGCAATGTTTTAAGGTTATCGCGGGCTCCTCCTCATCACCACTGGTAGAATGGGAAGGTTTCAAAACAGTTATTAGAGGACACTGCTTTGTGGGGCGTGGCTTGGACGCCGATCGGGATGGCGGCGTGAGCTCGCAGCTCAGCGCGGAATCCCGCTAATTCTCCTGTTTTCTGCACCCTGGGCAACCCGAGGTCGACGCTCCTGCCCTCTGAAGTGTGAGGGGACAGCTGGGCACAGACGGGGAGTCGCTGGGGGACTGCTGGCCCCGAGGAGATCGAGCTGGGTGACGGCCGAGGTGTTGCCGAGAGTGAGAAGAAAATGGCGGCGAGGAGGTCGGGAGGCCCCAGACTTCAGCTTTGGGCCGAGTTGTCGCCAGCTGGCAGGAGGTCCTGCACCCGATAGATCGAGACACTAGGGCCAGCGGTGTTGGATCCGGCGATCGGGGGATAGTGATTCACCCCGCTCAGACCTTGGGGACCCTCGCTGGCCGCCATCTCTACATCCAGGAGCAGCGGCTGAACCGACGTCTGGACGCCATACTCGATGCGATCACCTCGACCAAGGAGGCGCTGCACCAAGACATTGCCCAAGTGGCCACGGGACTGGGGCTATTGCGAGCGGACCACGCGAAGCTGGCGGATAGGGTCAAGGACCATGATCAGCTGTTACTGGACCTGAAGCCATCGGTGGTGACCGCGGAACACAAGATCACGGACATATTGGCCCGGTTGGACTCGCTGGAACGACGGGCGGGTCGTAGGCCTGCCGGAACGAATTGAGGGGGAGGATGCGGTGGCCTACATGGAGACCTGGTTCCGCACAGTGGTGGCGCCGGAGGGGCTTACTCCTTTCTTCACTCTGGAGCGAGCCCACCGGGTGCCTGCTCGCCCGCAAGGGCTTGGCCGCCCCCCCCGACCGATGGTGGTGCGGCTCCTCCACTATAAGGACCGGGATCTCCTCATCCAGCGGGCTAGGATGTCGGGCCCGTATGAGGTGGAAAACAGTAAGGTCACGATTTTCCCGGACTACACTCAGGCGGTCCAGAAGAACAGGGCATCGTTCCTAGTGGTGAAGAAAGAGCTCCGGGAGGAAGGCATCCAATATTCCTTGCTCTACCCGGCCAAGCTGCGGATCATACTGGATGGCACTACGCACTTTTTTCAGACTCCGGACGAGGTTTGGCAGTGGCTGGAGTCGTATAGAGCGGGGACGGACAGATCACATAAAAGCAGGCGAGATCAGCCTAAGCCACCCCGGATCAGACAATCGCAGCGCATCCGGTCCCGCAACAGGCGCCAGCGGGAGAAACGGGAGGCTCAAATGGCGGCGGAGAAGAGGGATGCGCTCGCAGCAACGGCGGCCATCACGGGGTCGCAACAGAACAGCGAACTAGCAGAAACGGACTCGGGAGGGGAAGGCAGCAGAACGGGAGAAGACCTCTCAGAAGCGGAAAGCTCGAAGGGGCCGGTGGTGACCCCCCAGACGTGTGATGGAATATTTTGCGGCTGAGACTGTATTGGGACTTGATCGAGACTTAAGGGTAGGGTGGTATCCTGTTGATGATGAGTGGGTAGCCGGGAAGGGGGACTGAGCGCATAGTAGGGGATGAAGGCGCGGGGCGCGGGCTCCGCTAGCTGGGGTCGGCGGTAACTCACCCCCATTGGGCCCTTAAGGCCTGCTGTGGTGGGGACCACAGGGTAGGAGAGTGGGAAGTTGGTTCACGGTTTGGATGGGGGCTGCCTTTGGGTTCGTGGGCTCTGTCCTGGGGAGCGGGGTTTGGGGTGTTTTTCAGTTCAGGGTGTGTTCGGGGGGGGCAACTGCTTTGGGGGGATCATGAACCTTTGTTATCTGGATCGGACTGTTCGATGTTGGTATGGGGACATTACCTAACTTGAAATGCCTGACGTGGAATGTCCGGGGGCTGCGAACTATGGTTAAACGTCACAAAGTACACGCATATCTGGTGCGCAGGGGGGTTCAGATTGCTATGCTGCAGGAAACTCATCTGACCAAAAAAGAGTGCGCTGCATTGCAAAAAAGATGGCGGGGCCAGGTGTTCGGCACCACTTACTCAGCGTATGCCAGGGGGGTGCTGATCTGGGTGAGGGCGGGGATACCATTTCAAGTTCTGAATCAAGTGGTGGACCCTGATGGTCGGTTCGTGGCAGTGGAGGGGAGGTTGTATGGAAGGGACGTGGTTCTCTGCTGTGTGTATGCGCCGAACACTGATCAGGCTCGGTACTTTGATGGCCTCTCTGGGTCTTTGGCTTCTTTCCTGGCGGGCCCGATAGTGTTAGGGGGGGACTTTAATTCGATCACGGATGTGACCCTGGATAGGTCCCATTCACCCCTGGTGGACTCCCCGGTGCGCAGGTTGGCCATGCACAGGAAGGATTGGCAGGACAGATGGGGGTTGCAGGATGTTTGGCGGGAGCAGCACAGGGACACTAGGGACTATTCCTTTTACTCTGCTCTTCACGATCTGCATGTCAGGATAGATTCGGTGCTTTGCGGTGGGTCCCTAGCCCCATTGATTTCCCATACGGAGTACCTGGCTAGGACCATCTCGGATCATAACCCCCTATTGGTACACATTCAGTGGCAGAGGGAGCGCTCAGCGATACCAACATGGCGGCTCCGGCCGGAGACGCTGGAGGACTCAGTATTCAGCGACGCGGTCCAGCAAGGCATCGACCGCTATTTTGGCGAGAATGAGGGCACGGCTACGAGTAGGTCCACTGAATGGGATGCAATGAAAGTGGTGGTGAGAGGGGTGTGTCTGGGTAGGTTTTCGAATGCGCGTACGACTGTGTTGAATGCACTCATGAAAGCGGAAGAGACTTTGAGGGGTTTGGAGCGCCGCAGGCCGGCCAGGCCGGACTTACAGACACAGTTATTGGAGGCGAAGGAAGCGGTCGCCACCGAGACAGAACGGTTGAGGTGTTACGACTACAGGCAGTACGTCATCAGAGCGCATGCAGAACGGGACAAGGTGGGCACCCTCTTGGCCAGACTTGCTAACCCGGAGCTTAGGGGCTGCCCGATCCTTAGTATTAGCAACGCACGGGGGGAGATGGTGTATTCCCAGGCAGCGGTGTTGGAGTGTTTTCGGGGGTACTATCAGGAATTATATCAGAGTCAGTTGGGAGTGGAGGTCCAGGAAATAGCAGAGTACCTAGGGGAGAGGCAGCTTCCGGTCCTAGACGAAGAGGACGCGAAGGAGCTGGGTGGCCCGATCACGCTCTCTGAAATACGGGTGGCCATTAAACACATGGCTCGTAATAAAACGCCCGGGGAGGACGGGTTGCCAATTGAATTTTATCAACAGTATGTCAACAGCCTGGCCCCCAGGCTTCTGGTGGTGTACACGGAAGCTTATGAGGCAGGGGGACTGCCTGGGTCAATGCGTGAGGCCTTGATTGTACCGCTCCTAAAGCCTGGAAGGGACGCAACGGATGTGAGATCCTATCGCCCGCTATCCATGCTGACGGTAGACTACAAGATCCTGAGCCGAATCCTAGCCACCAGACTGGCCCCACACATGACGGGCCTGGTGCACAGGGATCAGGCTGGTTTTATACCCACGAGGAGCACGGCGCTGAATATTCGCCGCCTGGTGGGAATAATGGACGCCATCTTGGGTGGGGACGGGGCTCCAGCGGTCCTGTCCGTGGACATCGAGAAGGCCTTTGATAGCTTAGAATGGACTTTCCTGGGTGGAGTGTTAGAGAGGTTTGGCATGGGAGAGGGGTTCCGCCGGTGGACGAGGGTTTTGTATGCCTCGGCGACGGCGAGGGTGCGCTTGGGCGGTCTGGTGTCTGCGGCATACCCGGTGGGTAGGGGCACGCGTCAGGGGTGCTCCCTATCCCCCCTATTGTTTGCTCTGGCGATGGAGCCTTTGGCGGTCCATGCGAGGTCGGGTGACAGGTACGCGGGGATAGCCAGCGGCGGGCAGCAGCATTATATATCATTGTATGCGGATGACCTGCTCCTGTACCTCGACGGCACGGCGCGGGCCCTGGAAGGAGCGATGGACCTGCTATCGGAGTTTGGCCGGCTATCGGGCCTTAAGGTCAACTGGGCGAAGACCTGTGTATTTCCGCTGAGAGCGGGGTCCCCCAACCCTGGTCGCGATCTGGGGGTGGTCTGGGAGCCGTCTTGCTTCACCTATCTGGGAGTCCGCATCTATCACGCGACTGCGGATCTATTGGAGGGCAACATTGGTCGGTGCGTCCGGGCACTGAGGGGCAGCATGTCCTTCTGGTCGACCCTTCCGCTGACGGTCCTGGGTAGGATCGCTCTTTTGAAAATGGTGGTGCTCCCCCGCTTCCTGTACTACTTCCGGACGTTGCCTATCTGGATTCCTCAAGGGATCTTTAGAGACCTGAGGACAATGATTATTGGTTTCCTATGGGGGCATGGCCGCCGTAGAGTGGCGCTGAGTACGCTGCTTCCCCCAAGATTGAAGGAGGTATGGCTGTGCCCGACTTTGAGCTATATTATTTGGCGGCGCAGTTACAGGTCCTCACGCAGAACGTGGCCAGGGTGTTTAGGGGCCCGGAGGAGGACCGAGACCGGGGGATACAACGCCATGTGCTGTCCTATATTGTCATGCAGCAGAGACTTGAGTTACGAGGCCTCACTATGGAGGAACGAACACTCCGGCTGTGCTGGCAGAGGAGCCTTAGGAGAGCGAAGGCGACGCAACCTTATGCACCGGAGATCCCGATCGGTATGCTGACGGCACTGCCACACGGGGGAGATTGGTCACCATTGCTAGATTGGGAGGAGGCGGGCCTACAGGTAGTGGGTGACCTGTACGTCGATGGGGCTCTGGTACCGTTTGAGGTGCTTTGAGAACAGTTCGGGCTGCCTGACGGGGGGTTCCTCCTGCACGCGGCGGTGGTGGCGGCTATCCAGAAGCACTGGAAAGGGGGGCTCATGGAACCGACCACGACTATGGCATGCCAGTATGTGGTAATGGCGGCGGGCACGTTCAAGGCTGTAACATGCCTCCATAACAGGATGTTGAACGAGGGACTAGAACTGCTCCAGGGGCTCAAGGCTAAATGGGAAGAGAGTGTGGGCCGGCCCATTCCAGACACGGTGTGGGGCCACATCTTGCGGCGCACGTGGAAAGGCACGAGAGATGCGCGCTTCAAGCAAGTGCATTTCTATGTGCTCCATAGGGCCTACTTAACCCCCAAAAAAATACATCGGTACTTCCGGGTGCCGGACGCCCGGTGTCCGCGGTGTTCGTCTCCAGGAGCGGACATGGATCATTTGTTCTGGGGGTGCTCGCACTTGGAGGCCTACTGGGTGGAGGTGGGGGACCTCCTAAACGATGTAACTGACAGGGAGGTGGATTTCGACATGGCAGCATGCTTGTTGCTCTGGTTCCAGCATACTAAACACACCAAGGTGACGAGCAAATTTATTGATCTGGGTCTGATACTGGCGCAAAGAGAAATATCGTGGCATTGGAAGTCCAGGGGTGGGCCGTCACTGCGTAGGTGGAAGAATGAATTGCTGCGGTGGTCTGAATGCGAGAGTGTGCTCCGGATGAAGCAGGTTGTTAAGATTGGAAAAGAGAAGGCTTTGGATGCAGCGCATGCGTGGGAGTTGGTGGTGCAGGCTTTGCGTGATTCTTTGGTGGAGGATGAGGACTGAGGGACTTAGGCCAACGGACACTGCGGGGCGAACACAAACAGAATGGTAACTTACACTGTAGTGGACCCAACCAACGCGTAGGGACGAGGCACACACCTTTAGCAGTTGCCGGGGGGGGGGGGGGTATTGGGGGGTAGCTTAGTGGGAGTTTTGGGTGGGCCGGATGCCAAGTAGCTGGTCGTCTGCTAGGGCGCCTTGAGATCAGTAGGACGGTGGGGTACTAAGCGGATCGAGAGATGGCTGGGGGAGCGGCCAGGCATGATAGGCCCTACAGCGCTCGGGGTAGGTCCCGACATGGACAGTGCCACTGATTACACAACTGGAATGGCTGACGGAAGCAATGTTGAGGGTGGGGGGGTAAAAGCAGATACGTAAAACGACATATCAACCAGGGTCCCTATGGGACGAGCACCGTGAGGTTTTCCTACTGAGTGGAGTATTATGCCGCCCGGCCTCCGGGATGCGGGCTGAATGGCTGTGTACGATATACGTTTTACTATTGACCGGGGGGGAAGTCACGAGTGGACTGGTTGACTATTTGTATCCTGTGGTTTCTAATTCTGCAATAAAAACAAATTTTAAAAAAAAAAGAGGACACTGCTTTGTGGTGCAAGCAGGCACGTGCAAGCAATTGGAAAAAGAACTTACTACCTTTGAAAAAAAAAATGGTGGCACGTGAAAATGATGCGATCGCAGGATTGACTAAGCACTTAAGCTGACAGTACTGAGGCCCATGCCCGACTGTTGGAAAATCTTCGCTCCTGAACTATGCAGACCATTCTGCACGCACACACCACTCAGGAGAAAAAGCTGGCAGGCTCCTTCCATGGCTGATCCGGACAGAAGACAACACTTCACCGGTTACCTCATTCCGCTCTGTACTAGGCACCACACTATAGTCATAAAGGGACATACACAGGGAATTCATGACTCATTGCACTACACTTTATAAGTCTGCGACCCTAGCAACGCCCAAAGATATTCGAGGGTACCTAGGAGACATTCAGCTGCCACAGATCACACCAAACAAAGGCTGGAACTAGATGACCCCATTCTCCTAGACGAAATAAGAGCTAATATATGTGCAGTGCAAAAGATAAAATACCTGGTCCAGATGGCCTACCAGCAGAATTTTATGAGGTATATGCAGTAACATTGACACCTCAGCTTAAGAAAATCTATGGTACCTCGTTAACTGATGCTATGCTCTCAGCCACACAAAATGAAGCACTGCTGATCATTCTTTCCAACCCAGGCAGAGACCCATTATTGCCAGGGTCGTAGAGTCAACTGGCGTAACTTAACACCGATTATAAGATCATGGCGTCTATTATAGCCGCAAGGCTGGCACCACTGTTATGGACTTTGGTGCATAAGGACCAAAATGGGTTTGTCCCCACTAGAAGCACAGCGCTTAATATCCACAGGATCTTCAGGGTAGAGAAATATGCTGCAGAGGCGCAGACACCTGGCCTCACTTAGGCTGTTTGGTGTTGGATTTAGAAAAGGTCTTCTACTCTCTGGAATGGTCTTATTTATTTGAGGTACTACGAGGATATGGTTTTGGAGACTCATTCCTCCAAATGATCAGACTACTTTACATACATCCTTCAGAGTCCGGACAGGACAGCTAATATTGGAAAATATAAAGATCAACAGAGGTACTAGGCAGGGTTGCCCTCTGTTGCCACTCCTTTTCTCACTTGCAATGGAGCCATTGGCAACACAGCTCTGCAGGGAGGGTATGGACTGGTGTATCTGGATGGGGGATGGCCTGCATGCTGTCTCTCTTTATGCAGACGATCTATTAATATACCTGAAAGGCCTACATAATGTACCTCCCTCCCTAGCAATCTAGAAAACAGAGAGCCACCCAATTATCCCACAGGGACTGGATATATTCAATAACAAAATTCAATTGTCCCTCAAGGAATCATTTGATTCAATATAATTATTCAAAAGAAATGTCTCCTTCGTGATCAACATTTAACTTTGAGCAGGAAACAATCAACCAATGCCAATAGCTGACTGTATAAAAAAACAAGTGTTATTCTTGTATTCACCCAAGGGAATTTTGATAAGGTATCAGGACTTAAGTTGAACTGCTCAAAATCGTGTCTAAACGCCCTACGAGAGGAGACCACAGATCCAATCCTCTACATTAATAACTCGCTCCTCCATTGGCAGCCAAATACTTTCCGGTACCTGGGCATATTCATATACCGGGATCCCACTGACATACTGGAAGGGAATCTGGTCAGGGCTGTAGCTTCAGATCAAGTTCTGGCAGGTGCTCCCACTGAATGTGATAGGTAGAGTAGCTTTGTGTAAGATGGTAGTACTACCCAAACTACTATATTATTTCTCCAATCTACCAATTTATGTCTCAGCCAAGATATTTCGTGAACTTGAGCAGTTGATCGGAGGACTGTTTTGGAACTCGGGCCGTCTTAGGATAGCATTATGGAAACTCTGTGCTCCTACTAACAAGGGAGGTCTGGCAGTGCCCAACTTGGAACTATACTATCTGGAAGGACAACTGCAGTGGATGACAAAGTGGTTCGCTGGACATGGTCTGGAAGACACAGCCTCGATGCTGCTATCATGGTCCCAATCTCATATATACCACCTGTTTCACCCGATTGCCCGCCATGCTAGCACTTTGCAGACTTGTCTGGAATTGGCCCATCGCTGCTATAGGAGAATGTTATATCTTATCAGAAATACGGTGCCTTACGCCCCGTTGTTACCCATTTTGGGGAACCCCAGAAGGAAGGTGGGCACCTACACCGGGGCACTTACATATTGGCATGCAGCTAAGTACATACACTAGGAGATCTACACGTTGATGGGGAACTGATACCCTTTAAGACCTTAGCAGAGGAAAACGACTTACCAGCAGGACAATTCAATAAAGAGATCGCTCTGGGGAGACATAACTGTACAGCCAAAGATGCATCTCTTGATACAATTTTTGCATGTGATGGGCAATGGGTCACACATAGTACACTGGCTGGCAGAGGCACTTCGCATACACACAACAAAACCTATGACAGCTCTACGACTGATGTGGGAAGAGGATAGTTGAAGTCCATGTGGACAGACCGCCTTATACAACGATTGCCCACAAGCGGTGAATGAGCAAGACTCAGACGCTGATCGTCAAACATCCCGTACTCCAGACCCACAATGAAACTAATGCCATCATGTACATGAAAGATTGGATAGGGACCACAGAATGCTAAAAGCAGGAGAGACCCAGATGATCTCCATGTTAGATATTGGAAAGGGGAGGAGACAAGCATATTACAGAATAGAAAAACAGAGAGAAGACCTTTCCAAAACTTTATGACCCAGCCGCAACGGAATGGTGAAAGAAAGTGCCCTCTTTCTGAATGGTATGCCCCCGCTTTTTTCTGAATTGCTGATGTTCTTTGACTGAGTGTGCCCTGTGCTCCTGCTAATCAGGTACCCAGGGCATATGTTCCTTCAGTAAAATTTAATTGATGCCTAAACCCAATTGGCATCTCTGACCTGGTAAATGGTACCACAGGTACCCAGGACACTGTGACCAGAGAAGGCCTTTAAGGCTGCAGCACTTATTGTGCTGCCCTTAGAGGTCCTGTACCCTGACACTCATGCACTGCTAGTGTCCCGACTGAGTGGCTGCTTAGACTGCCACCAACAGACATGTTTACTGGACCCTTGGGTCATGAGCCTACTGCTCTTGGGGGCCTGAAACAATGCACATCCTGGGACGAGGTGCCAAGCCTCCTCCCCAGGATGGGCAGGGTTCACGAAGGGGAAGCTTCAAAGGCATGCCACATGTGTGAACCTCCCCAGACCATTTTTTTGCTTTCAGCAACTGGTCCCCAATGATTCTATCCCCCACTATGGGCGGGAGAACTGGCGGGAAAAACAAGTGAGGGAAAGAGGTGTGCCCACCTCTGCCAACTCCACCCCTCAGATAGGGGAGGCGAGGTGAAGCATAACTCTGAGTCCCCACCATCTTGAGGATGTGGGGACCCAACTAATCAGGGGCAGGCTCCTGCCCCCCACTGGTGGGTGGCACAATAAGGGCTTTACCCACCCCAGGTAAGGGACCGATTGGTCCCTGCCCTTTACCTACCTATAACACCCTAAATCTAGTATTTAGGGGGCACCCTGAACCTTGCTTCCTCAGATCCAGAAACGTCAAAAAGAAAAGAAGAAGGACTGAACAGCCGTGCAGCCAGCTAACAAGAGGTAGGCACCCACTGACTTGACCCCAGCCCTACAGGCCTGTCTCCCCTCGAACCTGCTCCTGCGAAATCCCGGTGTGTCCTGCAGCCAGCAAACTCGAAAACCATGGAGGGCCTGCCTGCCTTCACTTTCAAAGACTGCTTCTCCCGTGAACACCAGATTTGTTTAACCACAACCTCTAACAGCAGCCTGAAACTGCAAATCCAGCCCACTCCGCACTCGCCAAACCCAGCCGAGCTCAAGTGGAAAAATGCCACAAGGGGGTCACCCCGGCGATCCTGAACCAAGATCCGGTGACCCCTGACCTGCCTCAAGCCGACGCCTGCAGTCTAAATCCAGAAAGCCCACCTAACCACGACCAGGAGCTGGTAAGAAGATCCGACCCCAAAAGGCACCCCTGCATCCGATGCACCACAGCCTTGTGTGCCCAAAGCAACTGTGTCTTAACTTCCCAACTTACCTCTTGAAGTGGTGGTCGCACCCAGAAGTCCTTTGTCTCCCTGCCTGCAGTGCTTTTGAAAACCAGAGGTTCTCCATTGAAAATAACAGGGTGCCCGACATCGAAACAGCACTCTGCACCCGGCCGCCTTAGTGCTGCTGAGGGTGCAGCTATCTGCTACTTGTTTCCCCATTTGCTCTGACCTAAACCCTAGGAGCTTTGCTCCCACAACCCAGTGGCCTGCTTGCCAGCAACCACCAGCCGGAGGCCCCCTATCCCCCATTGGATAACATTGGGCCTCAACACTCAACACAAGAATTCATCACTAACCCTGGGAGACTCCTGAGTCTAACCCCAGAACCTTAACTCCCACAGCCGATAACTTACCTGTGGACCGACAACCTGTTTTTCCTCCATAGGATAACATTGACAATTTTCTTTCAAAAAGTTTCTAAGTCTGGAGTTTTTAATTCTAAAAATATTCTTTAAGAATCACACAAACAACCTAAACTTATTTACTTACCTGTTTGCACGAAATGTCCCAGTGCTGAATCTACACATCCATCACTGAGTTAAAAAAGTAACGTAAAAGTAACTTACCTGTAATTTACTGAAAAAAGCCTATTCATTTCAAAGTACTGTATTTGTTAAGTATTGCAACCTGCTGCATCCCCTGTAACTCAAACAAAGTACAATTCCTATTGCATTTTCAAACTGTTCTACAATCAGCAACTTATTACTGTAAAGTATTTAATGCTTACCTGTGCCAGGCTTGCTCGGTTCTAAAAATAAAACAACAGTATATATTTTAAACCAAAAACAATTGGTCTAGAGTTCAGTTCTTGAGTGTTTGAATTCATTTACTGACTGAGTGTGTATATCAAATGCTTAACACCCTCCTCTGATACTGCCTTACTGCTCGACGATTCTACCACAAATAGAGAGTAAGGTTTTATCTAACTTTAACCTCTGCCTACCTCTGGGGTCACCTGGACTCTTTACACACTACACCTCATTTTGGTGTAGTATATATAGAGCCACTTTCTTACAAATGGTGAGGATTTCTTAGATTTGTTTGATTGTTTGGTAAAACACTATATAATATTTGCATTAAATTGTATCATTGTAGACAGAAACGTGATATGGGAAAATGCAGTGCATATTGTACAGGCACATAGACAAACAACCCTCTTGGGGATAGGGTAGAACACGTCATAGACAACTCATTGAGAACATGTTAGCAGTTCAAATATGTAAGTTAAATACATATGTATAATTGTTTAGTAGACAAGATTGCAATAATGCACAGAACCTATGAGCTAAGAAATAAAAGTTAATCTCTATTACTTCTGTTATGGTTGATCCACCCTTATCCCTCATATATTATGTTCCTTTTTCCTCCCTTTTGTTACCTATGTTTGGAAAATGCAAATAAAGATATAAAAAAAACAAATTAAGGCATCATCGGTATATCCTGGGAACCGGGCACAGATGTTTGAGATGTACAAATCCGCCAAGCAGACAATTTTGCTCATTGATAGAGTGATAGTGCTTCCTTTCGCGGTACACATGTTTCCTGGTATGCAGTGGTACTAAGGCAATATGTAAGGCAATATGTGTACCATGAATGGATCCAATCACATGTGGGATGTGATCAAAAGCATAGAAATCCGCCTTTACATTGATTAAATCATCATGTCTGGGAACTGGATGTAGCTGGCCACGTGTCTCAAAAGTGCTGCTGACTGAACATAGGTTGTGACATTCCACCTGAAATAGCCACAGAGAATTGAAACGAGGCTGTGGCCGAAAAATGCAAAACAGACATGAGTTTAACAAGTGGTGGGATTTATGTAGGGTTATTGATGTGAGGTAGGAGGACAGGCTCCAGCTGATGACATAAATCAAGGATGGTTTGACGTTTCAAACACAACTTCTGGATGACACGTCGCTCTTCCATGGTCTGTAGGTCTGGAAATGGGCAGAATACTGGAGACTGGTGACTCCTCCATCTCCAAGGGTACCTATGGGAGGAGTAACACACAAATGTAGTTTGTCACAGTGTGCAGAATAACATATGTGAAGATTAAGGCAAAAGTCATGTGTCTGAACATTAATGCTTCATGAAGCATTACACATTTGACATCATCATTGTCAAATCTTGAACATTCGCCATTCTTCCCCACGGCGGCCTTCACAGGTCTGTAACAGAACTGTGCACATCATCAATTCTGAAAATTTAAATTGCCACTATATTAAGGCTAACATAACTTTTCATGTGAAATACCATCAACCGCGGAGTACAGTGTGCAGCGCAAATTTGACCCATGTACACAGTAATGCACTACACAGATGAAGATTTCTACTGGACATGACATGGGAATGGATCATTTCAAATATAAACATGTTTGCCCTCATTTGTAGTGTCGAAGCTCACTGTGAAACTGTGAAAATAAAGGATAAATGACAACACTGAAATAAACAATTCGCTCTCAGCACACAAGTTTGCAAGGTTTATTGGGAACCCAATCAGAATGCAATCAGAATGCAAATATACGTGCGGCACGGAGACCTCAGCAAAACTTACTGAGTGCCCAATTGGTATAACAGTACAGAGACATTTTATAGGTACAAGCCTCAGAGGGTGGGTCATAACAAAATACGTAACACAGACCAGACTATGTCCTGCTGGGCCAATCAGTGAGGGCCAACCCTTGGGTGATACCTTCTAAGGACCCTAAAACACGCCTATGGTCTGGTGTTACTGCCTACGTGTCATCGGCAAAGGCAGACTTGGGGTTTTTTCCATAAAGGTGAAATATGTGTTTCTCGTATACGTAGGCATGGCACAGACGTGACCGGTCAGGTCATGCTGACACTGATGGGAAATGTGAAGTTTTGCAATAGCTAGCTGGAAGCTGGCACGCTTGTTCTCGGAAAGCCTTGCGTTGCTTTGCACGTTGCAGCTGACTGACACACAAAATGGAATCGTACAACCATTTTGTGAATTCTTGCTGGTGTCATTTCTTAAGTAGCTAAAAGAAAACTATAGGCCTGGAAGCAAATGTATTTGGTATCATAGAAATATCCGTTTCATCATCCCCACATCTGATACCGAATCATATGCCAATCAGAAACCATCTATGCTCATCATCTCTTGTCCCTCATCCTCATCCTTATGGGTGTGGTGTGGTGAGTCACCATTCCTGGATAGGCAGCGGGCACAGGAGCTGGAAATTACTGTACAACAAGCTGGGCATATTTTGATTAGGAGGCATAGTGTCAAAAAGGCTGCTACCACTATTATAATTGCCTTTAGTATCCAAGAACCCCAGTCATGGAACCAGTCCATCATGTCTTCCCTTAAGCCTCCTGTGTGTATACCGTAGGCCTCATCTCTAATGTCTTTGATCTTTCTTATTGCCCTATTTATATTCCCACTGTTGTCCGGTATGAATACACAGCACTGGGGGGCCTGGGAAGATACTTGATGAAGGATGGAACATACTCCTCCTTTTTTGGCCAGAATGATATCGAGAGCAATCCGGTTTTGGACCACAACCGCCCTCATGGTGGTGAGTTCCTCTGTTATATTTCCTAAGGCATCAGTGGTAGAGTCCACTAGATCCTCAATCATCCTGGATAACTGGTGTATCCTTACTGAGGAATATACATTGCCTACTACTGGAATCATTGCCCCAAAACCTGTTATTATATTATCTACCCACTCTGCTGTTCTCTTGCTCCTAGCTAGTGTCAACACTTTCTTTTCTGCTGGCACTATTTTTGTGAAGTGGGTCATCTGTGGGATGATGGATGCCAGGTAGCAACTTCCATACCACCCTGGGGGCAGGTAGAAGTATGCCCATGGACCACAGACAAAGAAAAGGCCCTTGTAACCTACCAGACCTGGTGACGCCTCGTCACAACTGCTAACTCGAGTAAGTCTGGTGGTGTGGTTACAGCTACTGGTCCCCATGTATATCTGGGGAACTGTCTTGGTGGGTAGTATGCCTTTTATCCAGTTTATCCTCTCTTCAAAGTCAAACAAACCCTGCTCTACTTGAGCAACTTCTTCGAAGGTGCATCCAAATGAAATGCATTCTTTCCAGTTGTCTCTGGACAGCAGTTCTGAAAAATTGCATGTTCTGGCAGCTCCTTTTGGCAAAACCGGTATTCTTTTTTGTGTTATCTTTTCATCCCTGAAGATACAGGAAGGGGCTGAAACTTCCCCTACCCTGAACCTTGGCACTTTCATGTTGCCTGTCTGCCTTGCACCTATGTCATCCCAGCCTGCTCGGCCTCTCCAATCCTCATTCCTCGAAGCCCTGTCAAATTCTTTTAACATCTCTAGGTCTCCCTTAGTTGGCTGTGTATTCATGCAAGGGACTTTCTTAGGTCTGAGAGGAGGGGCTGTTGGCTTCCTGCTATAGCTATAGCCAGTGCTACCGCTGGGATCAGCAGCCAGTACTTCAGATGAAGTCACACCTGTTGATACCGACACAGACATGCTGTGTTGATTTAGTAACATGTCACGCATCAGAACACAGCCTACATATTTGGATACCGGCAGTACATGTTACTTCAAAGTATGTGTGGCATCTGTGGGCAGGTGTATGTATGTATGTATGTATGTATGTATAGGCATTTATATAGCGCACTACTTACCCGTAGGGTCCCAAGGCGCTTCGACCACTGCGAAACCCTTCCTGGCTTCCCTGAGAGATGGTCCCTTAATGGGTATCTCCAGGGTGAGACCAGGCATCCCCGGCGGTCTGGTGGAGCCGTTAGTGAAGATGAGGCAAGCTAATGCCCAGAGTTGCCGAGTGTGATCGCTGATCAGAGTGGGCACAGAGGCGAGAGAATTATCGAGTCCGCTGACCCTGGTCCAGAAACCTGCCGCGCCGGGAATCGAACCCTGGTCCCGGGCCGTCCTCTGCTCTCGGGTCTGCCGCCTCTAACCAGTGAGCCACACTACTTCAAAAACAATAGGAACCCAATGTACTGGATTCAGAGACCTAGTTTGTATGATGGTCACTGATCAAATTTTATCAGTACAGACCAAAAAGAAAGAGAAATTTCTTTCAAGTGTCCCCTCACTCACCGGGGTTTCCCCATGGTGACATGCTTCATCATTGGGGCCATCCCAGTTCTCTACGAAAAGGGGCGTGCTGCGACTAGCGAACTACGCAGGAGCACTTTTATTGTGAAAGACTATGTGTGGTGTGAAGTGAGATAGTGGTAGAATGGGTGTGAGTGATTTTAAAAAATACCGTGCTAGTGGGCCTCAACAAATTTATTTAGCTCCTAGATTGGTATATTAAAATGGGGGTGACACTGCTATTTAACCTTTAGTCAGGGTTAAATCAGTGTGCGGTCAACATGTTTCAAGCTCCCCAGGCTTTTCATCAGGACCATACAGGGACCAGTCCTGTATTTGCCACTCCTATGGGTTCCTAATTAGGGTGTATAAAGTTATTGAAAAACATTTAACGCTGTTAACTTTAAAACATGCGTATTATACATACGTTTGTACTGTTTCGTTACTTCTGTAAAAAGAATGACACATGATTAGTGGCAAGGTAACCCCTCCTTAGAAGGAATGGTATCACACATTTAATTCATGCCTCATAATCGGGTATTTGGTGTCCCATCTGCACCTTATTGGTGCATGCAGGCTTTCCAGTCCAGTGCATGCATTATTAAAATAGTGTAAAATTGGTGGTTGTGAATTCACACATATAAACAACACAGGACTTAATGTGACTATAGACAAGACACTCAAAACATAAATTTCATCATGGCAAAAACGGCATATTTACATGTAGTGGTGCCTATTAGCATTTCATGGTCTCTGGTGGGGGGGCAGGATCACCTCATGGAAACATTGCTGTCGATTTAAAAGTAAGAGATAGCGTACTGCGATTAATGTGCGTACGCTATGTTCCTAAATGAACGAAAAGGTTTGTTTTCTAAAAATCGGGACCTTTCCACCGTCTTGTTGGGCAAAGTACTTACTTCCTTCTCAGTGAAACCGCACCGTGTTACCTACTCATTCCCCTCCGGACCGCATCTTGGAGCTGGTTCATCATCACAGGTTCACAGCACCCTCTGTTTCCCACTGCCATCCTCTGGTTCACCCATGCCACCCTCTGGTACATCACTGCCACCCTCTGATTCATCACTGTAGATTATGGAGGGGGAAAGCAAGCACACCTGCCCTGCTTCAACTGACATGAATTAATTTGGGGTTGATTAATGTATCACTAAATTTAAACATCATGTCTGGCACCTGCTTCCTTATCTGTAATTTGCTTTCTGTTGCAGTGCAATTTTTTTCCCCAGGACCTTTGTGGTCTACTTGTAGCTATTCTATGAGCCTGCTGTGAGGGTCAGAGCAGGGTCATAGAATAGTTGCAAGTAGGCAACTGAACTCTGGGGGGGCCCCTCAGGAAGCACTACAGGGAATGGTTACTAATGATGAGTTTGAACTTTTGCACCTGCTGAGTGCTTTCAGTTTTGAAAAACTTGTTTATCTGTGGGGCACTTCCTTCCTCCCCCCCCGCCCAAAATGGACTCCTTGCAAAAAAAGTGCAGGCAAATGTCAACCTGAGGAGTTATTCTGATAAAAATCCTAATTTTCAGAAGGTTTATGCTGCTTGCTGGTGTATTTCTTGTGCAGATTTGCAAATTTTGTAATTTCGCGAGTGCGAGATTGTTGCTGCCCGCCGCATCTACATGTTCGTAATTGCGAACTCTCGCGATGCGTCGCCAAACTCCAGTGGGATCCCGCAGCAAGATCCAAAATGGTGCAGCACTCGCAAAATATCGAGAAAAACAACCCGGCAAACGCTGAATGACGGTAAGTGAACGCCGCGCGCCGCAATATTGTATCACCAAGCAAAAAAATCCGCTGCATGCGAATTTGCGGATTTTCGGTAAATTCGCGAGAGTTCGTGGTTTGCAAATTTACCGAAAATCCGCAAAATCCGCGAGCGGAACGGATTTTCCGCCCATGCTTACTGTTGACGCACACATTTTAGCTATCTTGTTTTTCAACACCCCATTTTTCCTCTCCACCGCGCCTGCTGCAGGTGGATGATAAGCACAATGCAATTTCTGTGTTATTGCAAGCCCCTTACATAGTCCCTTTATGACATTAGAAATAAATGCAGGCCCATTGTCGGACGCAAGGAGGGAGGGTACCCCAAACCTTGGCAGTAGTTCCTTCAGTAGACACTTGGCCACGCTCTGTGCATCGCACTGTTTGGTGGGATAGGCGTCTGTCCATTTGCTAAACATACAGACAATGACCAAAACATAACGGTATGTCTGAGTGGGGGGCATGTCTATAAAATCAAGCTGAAGGATTTTAAATGGCCCGTGGGAAGGTGGGAAGTGGCCATGCACAGTTGGTATACCTTTTCCGGTGTTGTTTTGGGCACAGACAGAACATTGCTTGCAAAGCCTTTCAGCTGTCTGACAAAATTTTGAGTTATACCAACATTGGGAAAACAATCTGATCATACCATCACGTCCCACATGTGAAGGCCCATGGAACAGTCTGCTCATTGAAGGGAGCATGGTGGAAGGCAAGCATATCCTGCCATTAGGCCCTACCCATAGCCCCTCCTTTGTTTGTGTGCAACCCTGTTGCGCCCACTCCTCCTTTTCCTGGTTGGCCGCACTCATCTGAATATGTATTGGGTCAAAATGTAATGAACCACTATCCTCGGGAGGCGCTAGGGGGCGCACAGCGGAATGGCTGGGTAAGACCACAGCTCCGCCGGACGGCTGCGATCGCGGCGCCCTAAGGCCGATCTAATGCCCACAAACGACATACACAAACGGAGCACTTGGTGTATGAAGGCAGCGCGCACGCAATGTGCTGAGGATTGAGGTCCGGTAACCGGCGCTTTCAGGGAGAAAATCAACTATAATAGCTCCGGGAGTCGGGAGCGGACAAGATGGCGGCCATCATTCTCCCCTTCTCGACCGTATAGATAACGGTGTTCTGGACTTCACGGCCTGCTTCTGACCGACGTGGGCAATATGGCGGCGCTCGGAGTGAAGGCTCCAGAGGCAGTTAGGCTCGGATGAAACGCGTTCCTAGCCCAGGCGCTTTCCGACCAGGGTCTGCATGCACCTGAGGTGGTGGAGGTCGCTGACACAGTGAAGGGGAAATATGACAGTACAGGCGACCCACGATAGCGCAGAAGCCTGATGACACAGCGGGGCCCCAGACTACCACATGGACCTCCAGAGCACCGCGCTACTTGCCTGCACTGCGGTGGCTGCAAATAACACACGTGGAGTGCTGACCATAACGCTTAAGTCTCAAAGGGCCACAGAGGTTCTGGTGACAGAGGACGGTGCTGACTCACGTCTAGAGACCCCCAGCGAGTTGCGCCCCCAGAAACCAGCAGGTGCGCAATACAGGGCACCAAAACGGCGGCAGTCACCAGAAGAACGAGATCCACGCCAGGGATCACAGCTCTGCCGACACCGCCTCCAACTACCATGGTAAGGCCGGATAAACAACAACAAAAGATATCCTTCGAGGCAAAAAAGACTCCAAAAGCTACAGACACAGGGCCTCTTGCAATGAGCGGAACACCAAACGAACCGGCTGCCAGCAACAACATGGAGAAGATCCTCTTGGCCATCCAGTCCAATCTGCAAGATATCAACGGTAAATTGGACAATTTGACGTGCAGGATGGATGGTATGGCTGCCAAGCTGGAAAAACACGGGGAGAGGCTGGAAACCGCAGAAACAAGGATCTCAGCGGTTGAGGACGAATCCCGTACAACCACTACCAAATGCACGGCCATGGAGAAGGTGTTGGAGGTGATAAAAGCAAAGGAGGAGGAATTGGAATCGCGCTCTAGACGCAATAATGTACGCATCACGGGGCTGCCGAAATCTACCAACACCGGACGAATGGAGCAATATATTGAGAAATTGTGCAAGGACGTATTTGGAGACGACTCTTTATCGTACATTTTTGTCATAGAGAGAGCGCACAGATCCCTTGCGCCCCGCCCGCCCCCAGGAGCGTCGCCAAGGCCGATTGTAGCCAGGGTGTTGAACTATCGAGACAGAGACACCATCTTGAGATTGGCGAGAGAGAAGGGGCCCATAACTCATCAGGGTAATAAACTGGAATTCTATCCGGACCATACTGTGGCCGTCCAACAAGCTCAGAGAGAATACACGGCGGTGAAAACCAAACTCAGAGACCTCCAGATTAATTATTCTATGCTATACCCGGCCAGACTGCGGGTGCAATGGGAGGGAAAACCGGTGATATTGGCGAACCCGAAAGCTGCGCAAGAGTTTGTGAAGCAGATAATCACACAGAAAAAAGCAGGTGCACGAGATGGACAGCAGGTAGACACGGATTAAGTACGAGGGGAATACACTTGATCGAGACTGTATGTGAGTATGTAACACTTTGCCGCCACATGGTCACTTTTATTCCCCAGCGGCAGCATGGTCCATGCCTGGAGACTCTGAGTGCCCAAGACAGAATGCTGGACTTGCACTTACTTTTGTTAAAGGGTCTCTTGGCAAGTTGGTCATAGATTAAGGATTGCCTACTTCGGAGGTTGGAACATGATGGGGGTTGGGGCCGCAAGCTGCGAATTACAGGGGGGCTGGTTTGGCTGGACGCAGGTGCGTGGTTCAGGCACCGGTTAGACAGCACTATACTCTGAACACTGAGCTGCTGTGATAATATTTCAGGCGCCTATTGAAAACGTGTTTAGGTATATGTGCTTAATTGCCAGGAACAGACCTCATTATGACTGACATGGTTGGTAAATTACTGGGATGAACAACGAACAGTGTTGGCAAAAAGTTCCCCAGTTGATGTTTTGAGATCCCTTCCCATGGCCCGAGCTTTTGCCGGGACGCCCGGGGAGATAACAGCGTGCAATTGTGTGTGCATTCATGGGGGATATATGTTGGCTCTGAGCATAGAAAGTTGTGAGGATACCAGTGAACGATGAACACTTCCCGCCCAAATTAACCGCTCTTATGCTTCGCTGCCTACACACTATCTTGTTATTTATTTTGTTGAAGAAGCTGGGGGCATGGATACTTGGGCTGATTGGTGGAACATGATGGTTATCAATTGAAATGGCACACGATATTCCCACACGTGCAATAGACATCAGTCCGATGCAGATTGTCAAGTTCACCATAGAGCTCGGGTGGGCTGGGAGTAAAAGATTGCGTGGCACCACCTAGTGGTCAACTGAGTTCTTGCAGAAAAGGGGCCGGGATCGGCCAGGGGTGTTGAGTCATGACACGTCTACTTTCACTAACGTCATCAATACCGTCCACATCCATTTGGTTGGATGGAGAGATGTGTCCCCAGCGGACATCCAATAGGGAGTTCCCCACAAAAGTTCTGTAGGACTGGTTTTGATGTTTAGCCCCGAGATGTTGTCGAGGGCATTTGGGGGGGGGAGAATGGCTTCGGCATGTTTGGTTTGCTGGAGTGGGAGGAGGAGGGAGGGAAGTGATGACTATTGATGTTTTGAGGCCTTTACAGTCAGAAATTGTCTATCGATTATATCTTGTAGAACTAGAAAACATTTGTATACACGAGATTACACTTGGACACGTCTCAGAGGACCCCTGGCGCTATTATAATGCGCAACATATGCAGACACCACCACCTTACCGATGACTCAGAGGTCAACTCAACCAAATAATGCGCACATAGAACTACTAACGTGGAATGTGCGAGGCTTAGCGCAACCCAAGAAAATTAGACGCGTGTTTGCATACCTGAACAGGCATTACATAGACATTGCGTTTTTACAAGAGCCGCACATTGCCCCGAACACGCATCAATCCATAGGCCTCAAATGGGCCGAATCTGTTCATGTCGCAACGTATTCCTCCTACTCTAGAGGGGTGATGTTGCTGTTACGGAAAGGGTTAAATTTCACAGTTTTGCGGGTGGTGCAGGATCCAGGGGGCAGGTATGCTATTGTATCGGGGACACTTTGTGGTAAGACACTGACTTTGCTTAATGTGTATGCCCCTAATGTGGATTCTCCCGACTTCTTTCAGGACTTATGGGGACACTTACAACAATTCACACACACTAGGATAATATGCGGGGGGGATTGGAATGTGACCCTTGCTGATGGTTTAGACCGATCCGCGCAATCCATCGAACCACATAAAAATGCCAGAACCAAACTCCAACATATACTGGCGGACGTGAGGCTAACGGACATATGGAGACACAAATTTCCCACGGAACCGGGGGCCACACACATTTCTGCATGCCACAATAGTTGGTCCCGATTGGACTATTGGCTAGGTACTGATGATATCATACATTGGTCTAGTGACATTCACGTCCTTCCTCGAACACTATCGGACCATAATCCGGTTTTACTGAAACTATCCATCCCAGATCACATCCCACCTCCCTATCAATGGAGATATAACTCACATGTTCTAACTGACATACTATACGCCGACACTATCCATGCAGCAATCAAAGACTATTTCCTGCTGAACGAACTGGCGGTCGATGACCCATGCCTACTGTGGGAAGCCTTTAAGGCAACGGTTCGTGGGGTGTGCATGAGCACCACTATCGGCATACTTCAGGACATCAGACAACAGATTAAAAGATGCGACACACAAATGAGGGATTTGGAAAGGGAATACAAAACCACTCAAGATGTTACAATTCTGGGACAACCACGCACATTACACATGGAACATCAGAATCTAGCAGATGACGAAATAAAGTATATGGATAAAAAACACACTGCTAGAAATTTTGGGGAGGGAGGCAGGCCGGGTGGGCTGTTGGCGGCAAAAATTTGTGAGGGCAAGAAACACACTACGGTCCTTGGCATTAAAACTGAGAACGATATTATGCTGACACAAACGACGGATATATTGCAAAGTTTTGTCACTTCCTATAGTACACTATACACATCACAGCCAATAGCCTCAACAGATGATATCAACGACTACTTTAGGGAGGTGGCCATAGCGTGGCTGTCTGACCACCAGAGGGAATACTTAGCGGCACCCATCACGGTTGAGGAAGTCACAGAGGTGATAAAAACACTGCCGAATGGTAAAGCACCAGGCCCAGATGGGTACACGAATGAATTTTATAAACACTACGTGGATATCCTTGCTCCCCGGCTGACGGAGATGTACGGGGCCACGTTCGACCAGGGCGAGCTTCCCCCGACACTCCGTGAAGCGGTAATTGTAGCTCTTCTGAAACCATCCAAGGATCCTACCCAATGTGACTCCTATAGGCCGCTATCACTGATCAATGTCGATTCCAAAATTCTAGCGAAGATCATGGCTATGAGATTAACACCACTAATGACCAACTTGGTGTTACCTGACCAGGCAGGCTTTGTCCCGACACGGTCCACGTCCAATAATGCCCAGACGATGTTCACCATAGCCCCTTATCTCCAACCTAAAACGAAGGCGGTAGCGGTGCTACTGGACGCTGCAAAGGCGTTCGAGTCCATTGAATGGAGATATTTGATTGCGGTGCTGCACCGTATGGGCTTCCCGAAAAGGTTTGTCCAGTGGGTGTCCCTAATATACACTAAACCACGAGCCAAGGTCCGAGTAAACGGGTACTTGTCTGACAGTTTTGCAGTGGAACGCGGTACCAGGCAGGGTTGCCCGCTCTCCCCCCTGATATTTGCCCTGGCATTGGAACCACTGGCCTGCATTATACGGCAGAACTATAGATCATCTGCCCTGCAATTTCCCGCTCGTCCGCTACACATATCATTGTACGCGGACGACATGGTGCTTTACGTTCGCGATACGAACGACCACCTAAACCAGCTGTTGAGGGAGTACATCAAATTCGGCAGGCACTCGGGACTAACAATCAACTGGTCAAAATCCTCCATCATTCCCCTCACAGACACTACGACTCCCTTTGATATTGAATACCCCCTGGAGGGGCAGACCGACCCGGTGCGATATTTGGGAGTGTTATTCCATAGAGATCCGGACACAGGGCCCGATTCACAGAATGAACTTAAGACATTTGGTATTCACAGAATGCACTTACTACTATCTGGTATTCACAGAATGCACTTACTACTTTCGGGATTCACAGAATGAATTTACTACTTTCGGGATTCACAGAATGAACTTACTACTTTTCGGGATTCACAGAATGAACTTACTACTTTTCGGGATTCACAGAAGAGACTTACGACTACTAACTTTACGTCCACCGCCGGGCCGTAATTTCCGCCACCGGGCCGGATATTACGGCACTTTGGCGGACTTTACCGCACATCTGCGCAAAATCCGATTACAGGCCGTAAATTACGATTACGTGCCGTACATTACGATTACGGGCCATATATTACGAATGCGGGCCGTTTGTCATGTTAGCCAAGAGGAAACACCTGGCCATGGTCCACCCATCCCCCAACATGGATCAGCTGACACACAGCAGCCAATCCCAGCCAACAGCTCCATTTTGCCATGGTGTATGCTGCCACTGCCTACCATCCCCCACCACGCTCCAGCTGAAGCTAATTAACACTAATTGACCAGTAGCACAAAACACATAAAAGCAGCACACAGTGAAGGAACAGGTTTGGACACAGAGAGACTGTTACTACAATGCTTCCAGTGCCAGTGAACATGGAGATGAGACGGAAAAAAAATGTCACTGCAGAGGAGACCACCATGCTAGTGGAATACATTGTAAGGCACCACAATCGCCTACATGGGCTACCACCATATTGCACCAGTGGGGCACAGAAGCAAGAACTATGGCAGCAGATAGCCACTGCTGTCTCAGCCCTGGGGGTGGAGAGGCGAACTATACAGTACAGTAAAAAAAAGTGGCAGGACGAAAAGCAGAGGGTCAAGGAAAAATATTCCACGATAGAACTGCGCAGAATCCTCCCTGCTGCATGCCCTGGACCCCGCATCCAGCTCACCCGACTGGAGGAGGATATCCTGAAAAAATACACCCCCACTTGGTCCATGGGCTGCCTGTCAGTGACGTCCGCCACATGGTACCAGGTAAGTGGAATGAAAAGAAAATGTGCATGAAGAGATTGTCTGTGTTACACTGTTATATTGATCATGGAAATAGTTCTAAGTGCATATAAAAATATGGTTAGTCAGAGACTCATGTGTCACCCACGACGTAGCACCACAAGTCCCAGAATGCTTTGCATCAGAAAAGGCTAATACCCCCCCCCCACCCAATTAAAAACATGTGCACAGTACTGATGCCATACATACACAACCCAGCTAATTCAATAACTGTACATATTGACAGAAAATGTGCAATGACAAATGGAAATTTAAAAGTAAGTTTAATAAATAAATAAGCTAAAGACAAACATTAGCAGGGAAGCGCCAGTACCAATGTGACATGTGACCAATTCAAGCCTTGCGCAAACACTGATGTGTCGTGTACATATGGTGGTGCACTGTGGTGCAGGGATAGACAGATGTGTGTTGAATCTGATGGTGTGTAGGGGGGGCTTTGCTGAAGTTGTGTCGCAAGAGCTTTGCAACTCCAACAATATCCATGCACTGCCCATACCTAACGTGCTGTACCACTCCTGACATCTGCCTCAAGTAGGCGTATGGTTGCGTCGCAGCAGCCTCTGATAGGTGATACTGTGAAATAATGTAGATCAGTGTATCCCAAACTGTGCTTCGCGGAACCCCAGGGGTCCGTAACACATTTCCATGGGGTCCATAGGCAACATTTTTAAAAGCACAGAAATGTGCTTGTATAATTAGCAGCTTACCAGCAACAATAAACGTGTCAAGAGAATGCCAGTGATCAATGTACCTGCTGGAGCATGAGGAGAATGTTGTTCAGTGGCAGCTGTAATTTAACTAATGTAGCACAGAGTATAAATGTGCCTACTGGAAAGAACATATAAAATGCATCTTAAAAATCAGTATTGTATGTACCTAGGATTGTGGTTACTGCTTTTGTCACAGAGATTCTTTTGTTACTGTGCACTTCATGAGTGACAATCGTAATCTAGCAGAGGGACCTATAAACTGTCATCAAAGAGCTGCTTGCAAATTGCATGGTACCAGTTCGTAACTTAAACATCTCCCAGTTATTAATTATCCTGATGCTGCTAAGAAGAAAATTTTGGGTAGAAAAACATTTTGTATGCTAAAGTCAATGCTAGCCACTGTGTCATGTTCTGAATCCTGAGTTTGTGCTTTTCCAGACCAAGCACTCTTAAAACATTTCATATACACACTGATTTACATGTACGATTCTATGTCTCTATATGTGTGTGATGTAAAGTGCTCTGACATTCTACATTGGTATGAAAGATGCTATAAAACAAATGAAATACATTTGACAGAGGGCCTATTACTTCTATATAAAACACTAAGGGCCAGATGTACGATCGGTTTTCAAATGCGCAAACGGGTTCGCTAACCCGTTTGCGCATGCAAAAACCTATTGGGCCATGTACAGGGGCCCCTTCCCCTTAGCAAAAGCAAGCAAAATAATATTTTAAGGGCAGGCAGTGGTCCCAGGGACCTCTGCCTGCCCTTAGAAAATGTAAAGACAACTTTACTGTTACTTGATTGATTTTACAAAATGCATTGTAAACAGGCAGCATTTTCTTTTCTAAACTGCTTTATTGAAAAGTTGGCCCCGACATGGTGGCCTGCAGAGCCCATCAGGCCACCATACCTGGGAGGGCTGGCATTCCCAATGGGCTTGCAAATTGCGAGAGGCTCAATTATATAAATGAACCTCGCAATTTGCGACCCCATTGGGAATCCCAGACAGTGTCAAACACACTGTTGTACATTTCATTTAGTGACTTGCAAATTACCACTCGAAAAGTGTAGCAAATTGCGAGGCGCTAAATTAAATAGTCGCACATCTTGCCCCAAAATACTTAGTACTTTGAGTATTTGTTTTGTGTGCACACGTGTGTATTTTCTCAAATTACTGTTAAAATGATTGAAATTTAACTCATACAAATTGCATGGGGGTCCCCGGCTTCCAGTGGTAACTCAATGGGGGTCCTCAGGATTCAAAAGTGTGGGAACCACTGATGTAGATTACACTGACTCACGTGGACGCGGCATATTCCAAAGGAGTGCACACCCTGCCTACCTCCAAGCTGACGTTGCGCAGGGTCTCACAACATGACGATTCACCATAGTAGCGTCACGGTGCAAATAATCCTAAATGTGTTGTCTGTTGTACACCACTGTTGTGTCACAGGAGTGATGCAACAACAGTGTAAATCTATTTTCCCCAGGGGCTTGTAAACCTGCCACTAAAGTCTCCAAACAGTACATCACCCTGTGCCGGCCTAAATCACAAAGCAGATGGTGAGAGTATCCTCTGATGTGAGCATGTCCAACACCTATCCTGTTGTCCAATTTCCAATCTGCCACGCCATTACATCCCCAACACACCACTGCTCCTACCTGCCCCGTCTGCGGCAGTTCCACGCAATACTGTTATCACACAGAAGATATGGGCAAATCCCCGAAACGTTACACAAGCACATTTCCCATTTGTCTACTTTTCTCTCTTCTCACCCATTGACACATCCAGCCAGAGCACCGACAACTTCAGTAGCAGAGGTCACCGCATCGCATAGGAGGAATCGGCAACGTACCGATGAAGGCATGTCAACCACACTAACTGGTAAGTCAAAGTGGACAGGAGATGGTCAAAATGCATACATCGTCAGTAGACAACAGAGGGACAAATAGTGCCCAGCTATGTAAGACAACCATTTATGCTACATTTGCTGCATGACAATTGGAGATGTCAATGGACATTCACCTTTTACATATGACATTTGTGAACAGCGAAATACAAATTATAACATGTCTTGCCTCATCATACCTTTGTAAATGTGGTACACAACATGTATTACATCAACAGACCCAGAACGGGGAAAGCAATCCTGTAATCGAGGGCCACAACAAGTCAGAAGGGTGTACACACCATATTGTAATAGTGTTTGTAGACATAATCAAGAAGTAGCATTTGCACCGATACGGACATGAAGACCAAACGGGGATATACCAGTCTCTGTAGTATTGACAATGCATACACTGTCCAACTTCTAATCTTTCATACATACTTTGTTCAGCACAGTCCATACAGCTGATCATGTACTGGGTACATTGGATGGATAAATTTCGGACATCAACAAAACACGATAGTGGACTTTACCTCTGGATTCGTAGGCATGTAATTGTGCTATAGGTAGCATCAAGGTAGTGGGCCCAATCTAAGTTATATGTGGGATCACTCATTACATAATGTATGACACACTACTGCAACGGTGGTGACCATGACTACTTGTGCCCGTCCTGTGCTGGGAATCCAATGCATCACATGTGGCAGCAGGAATATAAAGTTGCCAAACAAACTTATCATTGTAGCTACAATGCCGTCCTCCCATAACCCCAGACGCCCACTGACTCCTGCTACTAGGTCGGGTTTCACATCTGGCCAGGGACCACAGTCTGATCCGGTGCTGGGCCACGGTAAGTCAAGCTTGCTGAATGCTTATGAACTGTGCCTTTCACCTCCACCATATGTGTTGTACAACACTGTTATCCTGCATCACAATATGCTCACATGGGGCATTTGAACACATGGCCAATCAGACCCTGGTGGCAAATGAGATGCTGACACAAAATGTATGCCAAGTGTGTGCACAATGGACATACAATAGAACAATGTGTCATGAGAAACGTCCACAACACAACAGGCTTGCAAGTCAATGATATGCTAAATCCCTAGGAAAATTAACATGCTCAAATCAATATGAAATTGGCATGGCTGAGGCACACACCGGTGCCAGTTGTGTACCCGTGAGATGGGTGTAGGGGCTGCTGAGGTGATTCTTCATGCAGTTCCACCTGCAAAATTATTTTGCTGAAGAGCAACAGGATAATCCAGTGCGGGTGCGAGATTCAAAGCTTCTCACCTCCTCTGAAATGTGTGATCAAATCCAAATGTTGTCTTCTGCTTGCCTCCCTTCTACCATATCCACATGTATAGGTGAGTGTATGAAATATGAGGTTTGGATGTCTGCTGCACACACAAGACACTATCTGTTGTCATGTGAGTAGTACCATGATGTTGGAAATGGAGCATGGGAACAGAGAACACTCAAAGGATGGACATTAGTAATCTGCGTTCTCTCATTCAATAATGAGCTGTGTGACCTCATGGGTAGGGAAGCACATATGGGCAACATCAGGCCCCTGACAATTGCACATCTCACACATGAACTCCTTTCTGACTTGTCAACACACAACATTACACCCATGAAAATAGTCAGTCACAATGGTAAGGGTGAAATCAGTAACCTTCTCATACAAGTCCGTCAGTTGATGTGTCATCTTATTGATGTCAGTGCCGCATGGCTGTAAGCTTGCAAATGCTGCTTGTGAGCAGGTGCCCACTTGTTAAGTCAATGAGCTATGCATGCTGCACAGCGTCCTTGATTATCCACAAATGGCTAATGAGAATGTCATTTGTTCTCATAGCTACAATCTGTTGTACGAAAATATGGACATGTATTTCTCATCACAGGTGCTGACAGGATGAGACCACTGCAGCGGACACCATCCCGGGGGATGCATGACATCCTGGCTGCAGCTGTGAAACTGTCACGCACCTGTCCCTCAGGTAAATTGGGCATGAGGAGTGTCAACAGCTTAGATTACAAAGCCATTACATAGATCAAGATCCCCTTCTACATGGAATCAACAGTTGTTGATTACTAAGTGAAATACAGACCAGGAGTGACACATATGCATGTCTGTCATTTGGTGAGGCAGATTGTTGATAATGTTGTTTCTACCCTCTACAGCTATGTCTACAACTACTATGGTGAGACAGGTGCAGCAGGATAGACTAGGAGGGAACGCAAAGGGACAGAGAGTTGTGGCTGGAACTGGTGAGTTTGCTAGTATCATGTAGATCTCCGTGTAAAACCTCAGGGCTATGGTGTGAGCGGCCATTTGTGGTGGTACCCAAACCAGATCACATGATCCTCATCTGCTGATGCAAGGTGCAGTAAATACAACCCTGGTGTTGCTGCACATGTAATACCTGGTCAATCACCAATACAGTTGCAACCTCTGTGTTTCAGATGATGCTGTGAAAGAGGCTGACAGACCGACAACCAGTACTGGCCGACGGGAATTCCGAGGGGAGAATCCCCTGATCCTCCAGGCAGCAATGTCGGCTGCAACTCATGCCCGAGAGGAGGAGGATCAAGAGCAAGAGGACATTGCCTTTGAGGAGGATGATGAGTACAATTTGTTAGACTCCGGGGATGACAATACTGATGTCCCCACCTCACATCTTCTGACAAGCAACGCCCGTCTGCCTCCTCTCAGACTATCAATACCACGGCAAATATCAACACAGACACGGCTACCACACATCCACTCACAGACATCACTCACTCACAGCCCTCACGTCCGGGACCGACATGGTGGTTCCCCTACCCACTCTTCCCTACGCAGTGAATCCCTGCCATTCTCTCCACCATCTGTGGGAAGTACCAGCCCTGTTGTGGAACAGGTATCCCCTGGGAACCCTTCTCCTGCCCACAGACCTCTACCTGCCAGCCTCCCTGTTTTTGGACCTGCTCATCTCATCCCTGGCAGACACCAGCAGAGGGGGCCTGCACATGACTATGGTGGCCAGTGGGAGCAGGACTTCTTCCAACAGCAGGCAGATGTGAGGCAGGACATTCGGGCCATAGGGGCTACCCTGTCCGACATTTCTGGGTCCCTGCAGGACATGGCCCAATTCCCTCAGGTGGTGGACAGGGTGGGCCAAGCTTTGGACAGGATGGATAGCACTTGGCAGGAAATGTCTAGAAATACAAGAGACCTGATATCCATCCAAAGAGTGCAAGACACCATGCCTTGGCCATGAAGATGATGGAGGGCATGGTGAGAGTGGTCCAAAGTCTACCTTCACGGCCAACGCAGGGAGGGGGACAATCATGTCGGCCTGTAGGACAGCACATCCCCACACCTGAAACACAAACTGCACAGCACCACAGCCAAGGTACACAAACACACCCACACCCTGAACAGTCACTCCCACCACCCCCACTACCTGCCCAACCACCACCAACCGCTGCACAGTCACTCCCACCACCCCCACTACCTGCCCAACCACCACCAACCGCTGCACAGTCACTCCCACCACCCCCACTACCTGCCCAACCACCACCAACCACTGCACAGTCACTCCCACCACCCCCACTACCTGCCCAACCACCACCAACCGCTGCACAGTCACTCCCACCACCCCCACTACCTGCCCAACCACCACCAACCTCTGCACAGTCACTTCAACCACCTCATCAACCAGCCCTTGTCCAGCCACAGACACCTAATGTGCAGACACCATCGGCACCTGCACCTCTTGATCAGCCTGGACAACACCCACAGACACGAAGGCGACGACCTCACCCCTCATGCGTTCCTCCCCCCCCACAATTGCGGCAACGCAAACATGACCGCCATTGAAATGGCTTATTTGTTTTGGGCTCCTTAGGAGTATTTTGACAATAAATATCTACTACTGGAATATTCTGTTGTGTAGTATGTCTCTTCTGACGATGTAGGCATGTGTGTGTGTGTGTGTGAGACAGGTACAAGTGTAACACATCATGGCAACACGTTGTAGTATGCATAGCATATGACTTACTAAATATGTGTCTATATTTGGCAATAGACATTCAAAATGAAGTCAAACTAGTCAGACAAAGTATAATACTGCAAAGTCATTTATGTAGGAACACAAACAAACCGTCGGTTTGGAAGGGAGAAAGGAAAACAAATGATGATCTTAATGCAGAAGGAGAAGGGAACTTGGATTTGGGTGGGGCAAAACAAATATAATACGTCAGGTAGCGTCATGGGAACCAGTCTATTCACAAGGGGAGAAATAAATCTTCGTCCAAAACAATGTCTCAGTCCAACAGTCAAGTGTCTTTCTGGTCATCATCCAGGAGCACAATGTCTAGCTCCTCAGGGTCGGACACATCCACACGTCTGGCTGATGCAGGAACAGGCACCACACGGGAACGTGACACACGAGGAGTATGGGGGGAACCAGTGTGGGCCAACGGATAGGGGGACACATTGACGGTGGTATGGGAAGGCACTTGGGAGATGAAAGAGGTAATGGCTGTGTTCAGGGACTGGAGTTGGGTGCCGATGTTGTCCATAGATCGGACTAGGTGCGCTTGCATCGAGCGTATCTCCAGACACACCTGTAGCAAGATGCGAGCGGACATGTCAGGTTGACCCTCGACCATCCAACTCAAGTCCCCTGGCACAGCCACAGGAGGAACAGCACCGGCACTGGGGGGAGGGGGGGTCACAGAAGGGACGTGGTGCCTCAGGTCCGGAGCCGATGGGTTTGGCTTGGCGGCCAAGAGGAGGGAGACAGGTATCAGGGGATTGAGCAGGAGCCCCCGATGGCATGGGGGACTCTAGAGGTATGGTGGGGCAGATGGCAGGCCCAGATGGAATGTTGGCCTTCCCCGGGGACACCTCTTTGTGACCCACTGGTGATGTATGTGTGGGTGAGGGTCCATTCCCCACATCATGGTCCGAGGTGTCCGGTCCTTCACCCCCCCCCTTCATTGTCCACAGCCTCCACCTGGGACATAGTACCGGTGTAGTGTTCGTCTTTATCCCGGGTGGGTGAAACCCTCTGGCCTGCAGATGTTGATGGCCCCCCTCCTCCTCCTCCTCCTCCTCCTCCCCCTCCTCCTCCTCCTCCTCCTCCTCTCCTTCATCGCTAGTGGAAAGAGGGTTTAGCCGTCGCCGAACAGATGGTCTAATCCTCCGGACTTCTTCCTGCGGATCTCCTGTCTCATCAACCGTGCCTGCAGAAGTATAAGCAAAATCTTGATGTGGTGGTTGTTCCATGCATGACGCTACACATACATAGAATTGCCTAGGTCCAAATTTGTTTATCTCTGATCACACTGTACAGTTATCAGGGGGCAATTTACAACTTCTGGCGCATCTCCGCTAATCAGCAGAGGTGTGTCTGATGAGTTGCAACGCATCAGCCCACCCGTGCGTCATCCCTGTTGGACCACATGTACAAAGCGGCACACTGTGGCGCTTGGGTGGGCAGATGTGTGATGCATCCCCGGTGGAAGAGCCGGGCTTTGCTGGAGTGGCGTGGCAATTGCGGACACGCCTCCAGCAAGACTCGGGGGTGCACGATCGCTAACATGCTGCGGCAATCCTAACACCTGCTTCAAGCAGGCGTGTAGATTTGACTTCGCTTGGCCCTAATAGTGACTGAGTGGTATCTTGTAGTTTCACTCAGTCACTTTTAGGATGCAATCCTGCACCGTATGCGTCACGTTGTAATAATCCAGCAGCAAGGCGCTTTGTGTGCTCCGCCGCTGCGTCACTAAAGTGACCCAATGGCGGTGCAAAGAGGCGCAAGTGCCTTGTTGATCTGCCCATCAGTCCTTATGGACTAAGTGGTGGTTGGGAGCACACCGCCTCACAAACCCAGCACAGTTTGCCCCTTTGCATCCGGGTATATGCTGTGTACAGTACTAACTAACTCCTGATCATCTGTGTTTGCTGGGAATGCTGCCAAGTTATTCTGAGGTCACAGTAACACTCACAGGCACACAGCACACCAAGATGATTTACTTTGCTCTCTCTGAAACTGCAGCTCTCTACTGATGAAGCGCTCATTCCAGGAACACGTGTCTATGGATATACAGCAAAGTCAGCAGCAAATTTGGTGTATCACTCCAGATTATTCCAAAGTCAGTTTGGAATGTTTACTGCATTTACCAGGATGCAAAGGGACAAACCGTGCTGGGACTGTGAGGCAGTGTGCTCCCAACCCCCATTCTGTCCATGCACTTACATTACATGAATGCACACTGTCATATACTGATTTGAGTTTGACATGGACATCTCATGTGTATTATTGTGGCTTACGCAACTGCATTATCCAAACCTCAACCTTGGCATTGTTGTGATCTGTGTGTCGTGTCACTGCTGCATGTACCAGTTCAACTACAAGTCCACCAGAGGAGAACATGAAGAGTCCAGATATAAAAGATATTGGCCATTGATATTGATTTGCAGCTATTTAACGTCTGGACAAGTGTCATCTGCTTTGTAGCATTGTATGGGACAAGACAAATGTGGGTCACACATCCACGTGGGGTCTGGAGTACTCCTCTAGCTACATTGTGTGTCTAGCCTTTTGATGTCCCCACACATCTTCAGACAATCCAGTGCCACATAGTGGCTTACTTGACTAACAAGGTAGTGCAGTACACCGCTGAACAGTGGTGGGCAGTTGTGTCAGCTACCTGTGCATGTAAAATGTCATACAGGCCACTGAGGGTGAGACCGTGACGTCTGTCAGTGGTCACACCTTGCAGACCTATGAAAACTTGTGAGTGGTGCAAGGATCTCAATATCTGTCTTGACTCCAAGGCACATGATGATCTGTCTCAATTGTAACACAACGCTACAGGTGCAATGCTAATCACAACATCCAATCCCCCATGGCCTGCCATGTGCAGACTGGACAGTCTCTGTACCATCGCTCATCCAATGCACACATCCGTTATGATAGACTTGGTACAATTGTAGTGGTGCTGGCAGAGCAGAATTCAATATGGATGCATGAGTGTGGCTCATTTACCCAGTTGTCATGAGAACATTACAACTCCCAAAGTGTACGCTGGCCTGTATAGTCCATATGCCACAGTGTGCCTATAAAAACTTGGTGACTGCTGCTTGGACATGGAATTGGCTAATGGAGGCATGGGACACACAATGGTACAGCACTGTTTCACTCACATCATACTCCCAGACTCATATTGCATATGATGAACTTACTAGGTCTATGCTGCTCATGCTCCTCCAGCTGAGCATGGAGGGTTGGCCACGCTGCTCGCAGGACCCTCCTGTACAGTGGTGAGAGGCGAGGACGATGTACATGGTTCTGGGTGGACAGGCCAGCCAGCTCTGTAGCCTTGTGACGGGCCCACCGCTTCAGGTCCTCCCAGCGCTTGCGGCACGCCCTAGCCCTCCTGGTGGACACTCCCACTGCACTGCAGCGCTCGGCGATGTTGGCCCATAGCCTGCCCCGGGCTGCAGTGCTCAGCTGGTGCTCAGGTCCCCATATAGCTGAGGGAATTTCTCCAGCACCCCCTCCACCAAGATGTCCAATTCCCTTTCTGAGAAAGGGGGGGCTCTCTCCTCATATTCCTTAGCCATTATGGGGAAATTGGTAAGATGAGAGCAGCAGGATGCCTGTGGATCTGATCAGTGAAAGAGGATGACTCTGAATGACCACAAAATGGCTGCCAAGTACTTCCTGTAAAGTATTTCCTGTCTCCCACTCGATGTATCACCTTGCCTGTATGCCATGATGTGTTCTAGTTTATTTTCGTAATTTACGGCCCGAATTCGTAGTTTCCGGTTCCGGAGCGTCGAGACGCAACCGGAAACTACGATTTGGCGCCGTAACTTGCGAAAATGACCCGGAACACATTATTTCCATACAGGAAATGTTATACAGGTAGTGGGAGACAGGAAATACATCACAGGAAGTATTTTGCAGCCATTTTTTATTCATCCTTGGCCATCCACAATCAGTAAACAAATCCACTGCCATCCTGTTGTTCTGATGTAGGGGAAAGTGAAAGGACAATGCAGGTGTTATGCATGATTATGTAGCAAAAGGGGGAACAGTTCATTTCATGTCATTTATGCACTGACGGGGGTAGGGGGCTGACAACATCCATCCAACTTTCCTATTCTCATACTTTGCATTATGGGACATGTAGTTCATATTGAGTACTCAGTATCAGAGTTGAATGAAGTGTCATGTAACATTGGTGTGGAGAAGTGTGGATATGTCAGATACATATGGGGGCCGCTGTGTGCCCCAATTGCGCCACAGTAGCGTAAGTTTATTGGCGCAGCAGCGCTACGCCAACTCCATGTTGTGGGATATCTTCAACGTGACGCATCTGTAGAATGTGTCATATTGTATGGCCCTGCACCGCAGTTGAGCGTTCCTGCACAGGGGGGGGCGGCCTTCCAGCACACATACACCACCAAACAGTGGCAGCGTGAAAAGTACAAAATTACACTCTGTCATTTTCGTAGCCATGCTGCGTCCCAACCCTGCACCTGCTTGTAGGAGGCCTGAGAATTGATGCTGCATGTTGGGCATCGCCTCGCCGCTTGCCTTGCTGGAGCTGCGTTGCGCTTGCGACCCAACTCCAGTGGTGCTTCACCTTTATGACAGCATAGGCTTCACACTTCTGTCTATACTTGGCCCACAGCACACAGCTTTGTAAATGCGGCACAGCCATGATGGCGCAAGGGATGTCTGCTGTGAGGCACAATTACTTGGGCATCCCTGCTGATATGCAGAGATGCAACTCTTAAATCTGACCCATGGTGCATGATTCTAACATGACATCATCACTCACATTCTGGGCCCATCATTTGTGGGGGAGTCAATTCTCTAGTGGTCTTAGGCCTGAGTATGCAACCTTTTGTGATTTGGTGACCCATCCTTATGAGGTCCAGGTATGTCTCTCAGGACATGTATTGTTTGTCATCAGCATGAATAGTTTGTTTAAGGGATGTCCACTACGCTGATCGCTGACATGGGCACGTGATCTGAGGCACAATCCACCTTTTGACTTCTGTCAGCAGCTGTGATTTGCATGCAGTTAGTGTGGTTTGCAAAGTCGTCTCAGGGTGGGATTTATGGACACTGTTGTGTCTGTCCACATTTCATCATTGACAACAGACAGCAAACCACATGTTGTCCGTGGCACTACAGGTTGCTCATGCAAAATATGTGGCAACTAGCAGATCACGGACTTGCATGCCCTGACGTCGGTCATGTGCAATAGCCCGGTCTCCCACATTCAGAGCAAGTCGAGGGTCGAGAGGCATGTGTAAGCCATGCATTAGAGCAATGTTGTGCAAAACACAACAGGCTAGTATGATCTTGCACACGACTACTGGGGAGTACAGAAGCACACCCCCTTTACGGTCGAGACATCTGAATCGCGACTTCAACAGACCAAAAGTGCGCTCGATGATGGCTCGAGTACGTATGTGTGCCCTATTGTACCTACGCTGAGGTACAGTGTTAGCACGCCTGTAAGGGGTGAGGAGATGTGGAGAGAGTGCATACCCAGCGTCACCTGAGGAGGTAAGAATGGGCAGTTGTTTACATTTCACTCTTTGACTTTGACAGGACATGATCTATACATTCATACATGCAGTGTCTGTTGGGCCATGTTTCTTATTGTACAATCGTTACTATTGGGGGGCATTCAGACATTTACTTGACGCATATCACCCATTTTCAGTGCTTGGTACTTACCCAGTAGCCACATGTTACCAAATTCTCCAGCAGCCATACGCCGAGCAAGAGGTGACATGCGGAATATGAAGCTGTCATGTGTACTGCCTGGGAACGCTGCATGCACATTGATGAACCTTCCGCTGGCATCACAGACTGCTTGAACATTGATGGAATACCATCTGTGTCTGTTGCAGAAGATGTGTGCAATGTGGCGGGGTGGCTGAAGGGCCATATGGGTGCAATCTATTGCACCCAGCACACGTGGAAATTGTGCAAGGAGATAAAAATCTCTTGCTGCCCTTTGTCTCATGTCCAGTGTATATGGCATTTTGATGTAGTTGGGGGCTCTCTCAGTGATGCATCTCAGTACCTGATGCAGGCACCGCGACTGGCTCGCCTGGGAAATGCCCACATGGTCACTGGTGACCCTTTGGAAGGAGCCAGTAGCAAAGAAGTGGAGGGCAGAAAGGATCTTGAGGTATGCTGGTATAGCATGTGAGCAGCAGGTCACAGAGTCAAGTTCCTGCTCCCACTCACATACCATTTCCAGGATTACTTCAGGTGGGAAACGGTACCTGGCCCTTACATCCTGGCTGGACATTCCAAATAGGTTGATCCTCTGTGCTCTCCTCCTCCTCCTCCTCAAGTAGTTTTGCCGCATGGCAAGGGGTAGTGCTACAAACACGTTCAGTGACATCCTGAAAAGGGATTGTTTGTGTCTGCTCAGCATTCATACATGCTGCAGGGCTGGGATTGGCTGCTGTGTGTCAGCTGATCCATGTTGGGGGATGGGTGGACCTTGGCCAGGTGTTTCCTCTTGGCTAACATGACAAACGGGCCGCAATCGTAATTTACGGCCCGTAATCGTAATTTACGGCCCGTAATCGTAATTTACGGCCCGTAATCGGATTTTGCGCAGATATGCGGTAAAGTCCGCCAAAGTGCCGTAATATCCGGCCCGGTGGCGGAAATTACGGCCCGGCGGCGGACATAAAGTTAGAAGTCGTAAGTCTCTTCTGTGAATCCCGAAAAGTAGTAAGTTCATTCTGTGAATCCCGAAAAGTAGTAAGTTCATTCTGTGAATCCCGAAAGTAGTAAATTCATTCTGTGAATCCCGAAAGTAGTAAGTGCATTCTGTGAATACCAGATAGTAGTAAGTGCATTCTGTGAATACCAAATGTCTTAAGTTCATTCTGTGAATCGGGCCCAATGTGATCCGCGCAAACTATGGCGTAACAATATCCAAACTGGAAGACAAAGTAAGGCGCTGGATACAGCTTCCGTTGTCTCTAGCAGACCGTATTGCAATAGTTAAAATGAATATATTGCCCAAACTGCTGTATTTATTCAATAATATCCCCATTGCCCCATTGCCCCACCGGGAGAAGTATTCCGTCGAATTAAATCACTGATACTACAACTCTTTTGGGCAGGGAAACAAGCGCGGATCGACCTCCAGACGTTGACGCTCCCTTATGCCAAGGGAGGATTTGGAGTGCCAGATTTTAAACTGTACTATTTGTGCGCTCAGGCACAATATGCGGCTTATTGGTTTCATATGGTGCCATATCTAACTCACACAGCGATCGAGGAGGGTGATGCGAGTCTGGTCCCCCTTACCGCCATCCTCTCGTACAAACGCCCGCCACTACACGCTCGCCACATTAATACAGTTGACACTACCATCAGGGCTTGGTACAAACTTGGGAGGTTGGCGCACAAAACCCCGCTTTATGCACGAAACATGCCACTACATGATCACTCAGCACTATCTGTCACACGCGAGAAGGTGGGAATGTCGTTACTACAGCAGGTGGGCATTGCGCAGATGGGAGACTTATTTAACGAGGGTAGATTTGTGGAAATTGCGGAACTCCAGTACATACACAACAAATCACAGTTGTTTTATTTCACACATTATAGACTGAAGAGAGCCATGATGGAATTATACCCTACCTTTCCTGAAGAACCATTAGATACCCTACAACTCATCATTACAACACAGGATCTGTCGCACCTGACATCGAGACTATACTCCGCTGCACAGGCTGAGATTCCGCAGTCCACGGACAGGGCCAAGGCTAGATGGGACTTGGTGTTGGAAAGCCCATTGACAGAGAGGGAATGGGAACAGACGTGTGCGCTTACACAGATTCTGACCCCTAACGGAAATCTCAAAATCATACACTACAAATATCTGCACCAGGCATATTACACCCCGGCACGAATGTGTAGATACGGCATGTGGGATGACACCAGATGCAAAAGATGTGGTGCAGAGGGTGCAGATTTTATCCATCTGGCCTGGTGTTGCTCCAAAATACAGGACTATTGGGCAGAGGTAGTCACTAAGTTGTCTACAATGGTGGGGGTTGAGGTGGACTGCACAATCCGATGCTGCTTGTTGGGCATTATACCGCAGCTCAAATCATCTAAGCGTAAGTTCTGTGCGGTCGCCTTGTTGTTAGCCAAGTGGCAGGTATCAAAATGCTGGCACACTACTCAGGTACCCACCACACTAAAATGGTTACAAGATATGTCCAGCTGTAGGGACAAACTACTGACATACGAAGAGAGCCTGCCACTGCGATCCAGGCCGAAAGACTTTTGGTTATATCTCACTGAATATTTGACCACGGTGGAGAGTGACACGGAGTGACATTGGAGGTTGCCGATGTTAAGAGCTGAGTGTACTGGTGTCGATAGGGGTTGGAGGGAGAGGTGTTCAAGAAAGATGAAACGATGTGGTTACACTGTACTTATTGATGTGGACAACTGAAATGTGAGGGTCTCATTGTTGGGATTTATTGTTAATATTTGCTGTGTAGGTTCTACTACACCAACAAAATTTGTTAAAAAACAAGGCCTAATTTATGTGCTTTACGCCGCCGGACAGATGTTGTCAGCTATATGGCTGTGTACAAACACGTTGTGGTTTCTGTTCCGCTGCCTACTAATTGTACCATTGTTCGCTGGCAGCCTGTAAGTGCTATTCTCTTCGCTTCTTGGTCAATTAAAGCATTTCCTCTGGAAATGGGGTCTTTTGATGAGGTGTGGGCAGCACATTTTATGATGGCTACTTTGAGAGGTAGTAGCAGAGCTTGGAGAAGGTCACAAATAAATCAATTGTGCATGCTGTAACTGCTGGCCTGCTGATGTAAGGAACCCCCTCATTGGCCATAGCTGGCCAAAGTCATGGACCACCCCAAAGGCATACTGGCTATCCGTGTATTTATTCACTTTCTTTCCTTTCACCCACGCACAAGCCCTTGTAAGTGCCACGAGTTCGGCTGCTTGTGCACTCTTTGCTGCTGTCAGTCTTCCCCCTGCTAATAATTTAGTGGCTGTGCCCACCGCATAGGATGCTTGTAGTACTCCTGTGTCATCCCTTAGGCATGACCTATCTACAAACAAATCTCCTTGAGCATCTGGGAGTAGTGTATCTTTAAGGTCTGGGCGTATCCTACTGTGTTTATCTATGGCCAAGGCACAATCATGAAAGGAATCATCTGAATCAAAATCCTCCAGCTCATGTTCTGTGGGTAACAAGCACGCAGGGTTCAGAGTTGTACATCTCTTGATGATAATGTGTGTTGTCAGGAGTACCAACTCATACCTGGTGAGTCGTGCATTGGTGGGATGCTGTGTCTTCGCGGATGTGAGAAGTGTGTCCACGGCATGTGGAACGTGTAGTACTAGTGTGTGTCCTAACCCTAAGTTGTCTGACTGTTCCACTGCAAGTTCTGCAGCTGCCACTGCTTTCAGACACGGTGGGAGCCCTGAGGCCACTGGGTCTAGCGTGGCAGAGTAATATGCCACTGGGCGGTAGAAAGCTCCATGTTTCTGAGCCAAGACCCCCATTAAGCACCCTTCCGTTCTCGTGACAAAACATGTGAAAATCTTTGCTATAGTCCGGTATGCCTAGTGCTGGTGCTTCCCTCAATCCTCTTTTCAGCTCATTGAAGGCTGTCTCGCATTCTTGTGACCAGGGTACAGTGTCAGGTATGTCTTTGTGTGTGAGTGCCTGTAAGGGTTTTGCAATGAGAGAGAAATTCAGTATCCAGTGACAACAGTACCCTGCAACCCCTAAGAATGCCCTAACCTCCTTCTGAGTGCGGGGTCTGGGAAAATGGTGATTGTTGAAATTCTGTCTGGCAGCAGTTTTCTTGTTCCTTCTGTTAGCTCATGGCCTAGGTACTTCACAGAGGTGAGGCAAAACTGTAACTTCTTGGGGAGACTTTGTATCCCTTTAGTGCTAAGTGGCACAGGATAGCGATGGTGTCCTTTACGCAAGCTTCCCTTGAAGGCGAGGCCAATAGTAAACCGTCAATATAATCTGGATAAACGTGGATCCCTCCTTTAGTACCAGGGAGTCTAAATCTGTTTTTAAGGCATGTGTGAAGATGGAAGGTGGCTCTGTATAGCCTTGCACGAGCCTTGTCCAACAAAATCTCTTCTGTCTAAAGCTAAAGGAGAAAAAATGTTGGCTGTCCGAGTGCAAGGGGATGGTAAAGAAGGCGGAGCTAAGATCCATCACTGTGAAGGTGGTGGCTGTCACTGGTATGTTAGATAATATTGTTTGGGTTTGGGACCACTGAGAAAGAGGCCATTAAATCAATGGGGTATTACCCATCAAATCAAAGGACCTGGGTATAAATTGGTTTGCAAAACAATGGTCCTTGACTATTGATCATAGAACAAGCTTTACATGAAAAAATTTTTGAATTTTGAAAATGCAAATTAAATCAGCATACTTAGACTCAAGCTAGATGAGGGAGATCTACATCTTTTCTGAATTAGCTCTACATTAAATGAAAGAGAGTGAACATCCTGACATACTAGCAATTACAATAACCTATTACCACACTCTGAGAATATACTTCTGAAGAATTTACATATTTATTTACAATTTTTATAAAACAATAATAATCAAGAAAACGGCGCAAGGACTATTAAGTATAGTCAGTGAAAGAGTAAAGGGTGCTCAAGTGTTTAGAGAAGGAGCAAAAGAAATTGAGTGCACAGTTTTGATATTTACAGTAGAAACACAAGCGGGCAACCTTCCGCTATTGCTGTGTGCCTGTCCACACACTTGGTTGGGGGGGGGGGGGGGGGGGGGGTGGGTGGGGACGTATTGGGTACAGGCACAGTGGTTATAAAAGCGTCGACGTTTCGACCCTGATGCTCATGGGTTGTTCGGACCTCGGCGGCGGGTCTGGATCGGGTACCTAGAGTATAAAAAGTGGGGGTTGCTATTAGAATCTTCATGAGTAAATATTTACAAGAGTGTGGTCTGAGTGTATGCTGCAGGGTACATTACCGATAATGCCGGTCAATTGAGGGTTCAGTTCAAGCTTGCAGGGTATGAATCGCCTACAGAATATAGAAGATATTGGAACAAAATCAGTTCCCATCTCCCAGGGGCAACTGACAATCAATATCAAATCTATAATGAGGCAAGATATTAGACTCACCTACTGTCTTGGGAATTGATACACCAAGTGGGTCAATCTGTTCTTGTTTCCAGTACCTGTTGGGGAGGAGCACATGTTCAACCCCCAGTCTTCACTGCGCATTAATATGCAATCAAGGTGCATAGTTAAACTTACCCAGGGATGGTTTATAATAGGGCAGTCCTACCGGTGCCCCCACGGGCAATCCGGTGGTTAGGGGAAGATATCGCCTCTGTTCGTTGGTGTCAATAGTTTGTGTCAATAGTTTATTCACCTGGTATAGAGAAAATGACAAGGGGGTGTATCAGAAACCCTCTATTTTTACTTATTTCTCTATTGGCGCGCGTGTGCACCCGGTCCGTGGACTGACCGACGGTGCACCCTCCCTATGTATTGTTGGGAGCCTGCTTACCTACGTTTATGTGATTCCTGGCCCAGGCAGCGTCTAGTAGGGACGGCGTCTAGCGCGGGGGGCAGTTGCTTCCACCGGCAGCGAACAGCGTTCTTAGTCGGCTGCTGCTTCCGCGTTTGCAGCGCGTGTCACATGGGCTGATTCCAGCCAATCGGAACGCGATAGGCATAGAGAAAGGACCAAACTTATTCAGGTCCAGTCTGAACATGAAAGAGGGACTATTCATCGTGAGCACTCGGGGCAGTGGCTGGCCCTTGGAATATTGGTGCAGACAAAAGGATTCACAGAGAGAGAATGCTGCGATATACAGTGCATTAAGTCAAAGCATGTCCCAACTTGTATTAATACAAAAACAGTTATGTTTCATCTAGGTCACAATGATTTAGGTGCCATAGTATGTACAATAAATCAGTGGTGTGATACACCATATATAAAACACACATTATACAGTACAGTGACCTCTACATAGAATACATAAAACATTTGATACTGGATATGATGGAAAATTCTGAAATGTCCTAAAAAGACAGCATAGTACATAACTCTGGGGGTCAGTTCTCAAATCAGCAATCAGCCATTTCTAATCGACACCATTTGTCTCTGCACTTCTTCACGGTCATTTAGACCACGGTTCACAGTGTCGAAGGTGTGCATCCAGAAACATTCACGAGTGCTCAATAGTTTGGCATAATTGCCACCTCGGGGGTTCTTACTGACCTTTTCTAATATCCACCATGTGAAACTTTCTGGATGATGATTAAACCTTAGAAAGTGATCCACAAGTGGAGCCCCTTGTACCTTGCAACGTATTTTACTGCAATGCTGCAAGATACGGGTCTTTGTTTTTTGTGTGGTCTGGCCTATGTACATGAAGCCACATGGGCACATTATAGCGTAGATGTCTCCCATGGTATTGCAGTTGGTGTGATGTTGCATAGTGTGAGTGTGATTGTTGTACGTACAAGTTTTTAATTCAGATGCCATTTTGCAGGCTTTACAACTGCCACATTTAAAATGTCCTAGGACAGGGGGTATATTCCACAGTGATGTTTGACTTTCTGTCCTTTTTTGGTTGAACATGGAGTGTACTACGAAATCTTTGATACTTCTGCCTTTACGGAATGCATGCATTGGGGGTTCAATTATTCCTATTTCTTCCGCTACAAGGTTCCAATGTGCGTTGATGGTCTGTTTTATTTCCGTACTCCGTGTGTTAAAGGTGGTAACGCAAATGAGTCTATCTTCCTTGGAGTCAGATTTCTGTTTGGCTTCTAATAGAGACTCCCTGTTACTGAACCAGGCTCTTTTTCTCGCTTTCCTAGCCAGACTTCTGGGGTAACCTCGTTCGATCAATCTCTTGATCAGAACGTCAGATTCCTTAAAATAGTCTGATTTCTTAGTACAATTCCATCGCAACCTCAGGAATTGACCATATGGTAGGTTATCCCTGAGGTTGCGAGGGTGGTGGCTAGAGTATCTAAGAAGTGTGTTCTTTTCCGTAGGTTTGCGGAAGAGCGTGGTATAGAGGACACCATTTTCCTCTTTGATCGTTAGATCAAGGAAGTTTATGGAACTATTGCTGTTCTCCATTGAGAATTGTATGTTTTGGTCCCTTTCATTTAGCCAGGTATGGAAAATCTTCAGCTCCTCCTCCGTGCCCCTCCAAACGAGGAGCACGTCGTCGATGTATCGACACCATTGTTTGATTTTTGATTGGTATGGGTTGGTCTCATGTAGAACCCAATGATGTTCAAAAGAGTCCATAAAGATAATAGCCAAATTTGGGGCAAAGCTCGCCCCCATGGCTACTCCACTGGTTTGCTCGTAAAACTGCCCATCAAAAATGAAATAATTTCTTTTCATTGCTATTTCTAACAATGATAAGATGAAGTCTGTCGGTACCCTATGGGGACGTATTCTATTGTCCAGGGCCTTTTCAATGGTAATCATTGCTGATTCTTGGGGGATGCTGGTGTATAGGGACGAGATGTCCATGGTTACCAACAGTTCATTTGTCAGATCAAAAGTGATACCATCCATCAGTTGTATTACCTGCATGGTATCACGTATGTAACAATCGGTAGATTCTGCGACTGGTTTTAAAAAAATGTCAATGAACTTACACAGTGGTTCCATAATCGAACCGCAGCCGGAAATGATCGGCCTCCCTGGTGGTAGGGTTAGTCCCTTGTGTATCTTCGGTACAGTGTATATTGTCGGGACTCTTGGATGTGCACAGTTTAAATATTCATGCTCTGATTTACAGATTATACCTTCTTTGTATGCTGCATCTGTAAGTGTTCTAATAGATTTGGCTATGTCAGCTGTGGGATCTGCGGATAATTTTTTATAGTTACCTTCTTTTGACAATTGTGAGAGGATTTCGGCCTTGTATGCCTCCCTACCCTGGATAACTATTGCTCCGCCCTTGTCTGCAGGCTTTATCACAATCTCCTGGTTCATATTGAGATTATGTAGTGCCTGTCTTTCGGTTTTGGAGATGTTATATTTGACATATTTTTTGTCCTTGAGCAGTTTAGTGATGTCGCCCATCACCATTTGTTCATAAGCCAGTATCTTAGGTGGCATCATGTGTGTCGGTCGAGTGAAGGTGGATAGTGGTCTCAAACCCGTGTTGCTGTTCATAGTCGTATATGGTGTCTTATTGAAATGGTATTTGAGGCGAACCTTCCGAAAAAATTGGAGAAGTTCCAACTTCAGATTGAAACTGTTTGGTAAACAAGTGGGAACAAAGGATAATCCCTTTTCCAAAATGTGTTGTTCCTCTTCCGTCAGGTTGTAGTTGGATAGATTGACTAAGGGGCTAGTATGTTTGGATATGGTCAATGTGTCTACCATCTGTAGTGTTGCGAGCGTGTTCGTATGTCGCCATGGGATTCCAGTCTGAACTGTACCTGTTTCCCCGGTTTGTCCCTCCCCTGGTTCCAGGTTTGTTGTCCCCTGTTCTGTTTCCATGGTGCTTGGCCCCGACCCCTGGGTCGTCCCCAGGGGCGACCCCGCCCACGCTGGTCCGCCCATTGGTCCTGTTCTAAAAAAGGCTGATCACTTTCTTGTCCTGCAGTGCTAGTAGAGGGCTGATCTGTTTCTGAGCCACTACTGATTGAGGAATTGGAGAAGGTGTTGTATCTACAGTACCCTCCCCTGCCTCTTGTTGTGTATGTCCCTCTTGACTCCTGATTGTAGTATCCCTCTGCTAGGTGAATACGTCATATCAAACAACTGCTCCAGGCACTGGATGGTGCTTGGGGTTGAAACAGCGTTAGAGGAAGTCACCCGTCTGACTAAAGAAATAGAGGAGTTGAGAAAGGAGATCACTGACGATACAGCACTAAAAAACGCTAAAGAAGCCTTGGAGCGATTAGAGAAAACCTTAAAAGAATTTGACGTATTCACCCAAACCACCAAATTGGACAAATTGGCCAACGACATCAAATTCTTTGATAAAAAGAAGGTATACCCCTACCTAGCAGAGGGATACTCGTGAATGTTTCTGGATGCACACCTTCGACACTGTGAACCGTGGTCTAAATGACCGTGAAGAAGTGCAGAGACAAATGGTGTCGATTAGAAATGGCTGATTGCTGATTTGAGAACTGACCCCCAGAGTTATGTACTATGCTGTCTTTTTAGGACATTTCAGAATTTTCCATCATATCCAGTATCAAATGTTTTATGTATTCTATGTAGAGGTCACTGTACTGTATAATGTGTGTTTTATATATGGTGTATCACACCACTGATTTATTGTACATACTATGGCACCTAAATCATTGTGACCTAGATGAAACATAACTGTTTTTGTATTAATACAAGTTGGGACATGCTTTGACTTAATGCACTGTATATCGCAGCATTCTCTCTCTGTGAATCCTTTTGTCTGCACCAATATTCCAAGGGCCAGCCACTGCCCCGAGTGCTCACTATGAATAGTCCCTCTTTCATGTTCAGACTGGACCTGAATAAGTTTGGTCCTTTCTCTATGCCTATCGCGTTCCGATTGGCTGGAATCAGCCCATGTGACACGCGCTGCAAACGCGGAAGCAGCAGCCGACTAAGAACGCTGTTCGCTGCCGGTGGAAGCAACTGCCCCCCGCGCTAGACGCCGTCCCTACTAGACGCTGCCTGGGCCAGGAATCACATAAACGTAGGTAAGCAGGCTCCCAACAATACATAGGGAGGGTGCACCGTCGGTCAGTCCACGGACCGGGTGCACACGCGCGCCAATAGAGAAATAAGTAAAAATAGAGGGTTTCTGATACACCCCCTTGTCATTTTCTCTATACCAGGTGAATAAACCATTGACACAAACTATTGACACCAACGAACAGAGGCGATATCTTCCCCTAACCACCGGATTGCCCGTGGGGGCACCGGTAGGACTGCCCTATTATAAACCATCCCTGGGTAAGTTTAACTATGCACCTTGATTGCATATTAATGCGCAGTGAAGACTGGGGGTTGAACATGTGCTCCTCCCCAACAGGTACTGGAAACAAGAACAGATTGACCCACTTGGTGTATCAATTCCCAAGACAGTAGGTGAGTCTAATATCTTGCCTCACTATAGATTTGATATTGATTGTCAGTTGCCCCTGGGAGATGGGAACTGATTTTGTTCCAATATCTTCTATATTCTGTAGGCGATTCATACCCTGCAAGCTTGAACTGAACCCTCAATTGACCGGCATTATCGGTAATGTACCCTGCAGCATACACTCAGACCACACTCTTGTAAATATTTACTCATGAAGATTCTAATAGCAACCCCCACTTTTTATACTCTAGGTACCCGATCCAGACCATTTATTGGACCACGGCCAAGCCAGCTTTCCATCCCCAGCCCCCCCCTCTCCCCTCCCCCCTCCCACCCTTGTCCTGAGGAAGACCCGCCGCCGAGGTCCGAACAACCCATGAGCATCAGGGTCGAAACGTCGACGCTTTTATAACCACTGTGCCTGTACCCAATAGGACCCCCCCCCCCCAACCAAGTGTGTGGACAGGCACACAGCAATAGCGGAAGGTTGCCCGCTTGTGTTTCTACTGTAAATATCAAAACTGTGCACTCAATTTCTTTTGCTCCTTCTCTAAACACTTGAGCACCCTTTACTCTTTCACTGACTATACTTAATAGTCCTTGCGCCGTTTTCTTGATTATTATTGTTTTATAAAAATTGTAAATAAATATGTAAATTCTTCAGAAGTATATTCTCAGAGTGTGGTAATAGGTTATTGTAATTGCTAGTATGTCAGGATGTTCACTCTCTTTCATTTAATGTAGAGCTAATTCAGAAAAGATGTAGATCTCCCTCATCTAGCTTGAGTCTAAGTATGCTGATTTAATTTGCATTTTCAAAATTCAAAAATTTTTTCATGTAAAGCTTGTTCTATGATCAATAGTCAAGGACCATTGTTTCGCAAACCACTGGGAAAGAGGGCAACACTATTTTGTTCAATTCTCTCAGGTCTTGTGTGAATCTATAGACAGGGGCCCCGTTCGGGCCCTTGGTGGCCTTCTTCACCGGGAGTATCGGTGTGTTACATTGTATTGAATTTCTCTTACAATTCCTTGCTTCAGGAGGTCCTGTATGACTGGTGCGATGCCTTCCTCCCCCTCTTTGGAGATTTTGTATTGTGGCACTCTTGGGAGAATTGCCCCCTGGCTTTAGTTTTATTTATACCGGTGGGTAGTTCAATACCCGCCCTACATCATTGGCACTTGTTGCCCAGACTTCAGGTGGCACACAATGGCGTAGTTCTGGTGGTATTGTGGGGTCTGTGCATGTCATGAAGGCTTGTAACATAAGGCCATTTGCCTTGCTCTCTTGAAACACCCCTGTTGGTGAGCAGTGTATGGTGCATTGCAATTTGCATAACAAATCTCTCCCCAGCAAATTCACGGGGCAAAATCTGCTAAGAATAAACTGGTGGTGCACTGTTATTGTGCCTACTACAAACTGTAGTGGCTCAGTAAGGTATTCTGTAATAGGTTGGCCAGTCATGCCTACTGCGGTTATCGTAGTCCTAAAAAGTGGAGCCTCGGGAGTTGTTAGTGCCTTCAGCATTGATCTTTGAGCCCCTGTGTCAATTAGAAATGGAACAACCCTACGCAATATTTCTCCCTCTACATAGGGTCTGGATTGATCTACTGCTATTGCGAGTGCTATCACGCAGTTTCCCACTTTCAGGCATCCCTAGAATGATGTTGGGGCCGGTGGTAGAGGCCAGTCATTGGTTACTGGTGTCCACCCCTCCCCCCCTGTCCATTGCTGCTGGGACTCATTTTCCTGTTGCGGATTGTCTCGGTACTCTGTGTGCCGAGTGTAGTTGGTGTGCTGGTGTCTGCCCTCTTGCCTGCTGTTCTGTTTGTACCTGCTGCCCTCATTTCTTTTCTTTAATATTGGGCAATCTGCTTTCCAATGGTTGGGGTCCTTACAATAGAAGCATGCTGTTCCTTCTGGTGGGAGGGAGGCTGATCTGCGGGGTATGGAAGGTGTCCTACCGGTCTGTTGTTTTACTGCACCTCGTGCCCTTCCTCTGCTCCTTTCCCTTCCCCTACTACCTTCCCCTACTATTGCTGTAAAACCGTTCTTGTGCCACCATTAGCCTCACTTTTTCTTTCTTTAATTTTTCTGTCTCCATCGCCTGCGCACTAGACTGGAAATCAGAGCAGTATTTTGCCGCTGACAGCACTTTTTCTATAGGTTCCTGCTGCCAGCAGACAAAAGAAGTTTGCAAGTCTGTTCTGATAGGTGGTGTGAGACCTTGTACAAATGTAGTTACCAGGGCGGGCATTGCATCCCCCATGGGGTTTTTCAATCCACTGTTCTGCCTATACACTTGCAGGAGGCGGTCAAAGTATGTATTCACACTTTCATCCTTCTCCTGTTTAGTACTCGTAATTTTGCTCCAATCAACCCTATCTTCAGGCACCTTCTCCTTTAAGTGTTCTACCACCTTCTTGTATAACTCATCTACTTCTGGACCTGGCATCCCTCCCTTGCCCCTCTTTGGCTCCACATATGGCCACCCGACCTTCCCTTTACAATCTTCCCAAAGGTCCTTTGGGATAATGATATTGAACAACGTGTCAAGGTCTCTCCATAGTAACCCTCCTAACGCTGGCATTCTATTAAGCTCTTCATACCATTTTCGTGGTTCGTCTCTTAGTCTGTTTTCAGTTTCAGTTTATAGTTTATTGCACAGTTAATTAAAACCAATGCGATACAATTACACGCAATAAGGTTAAAATGCTCATAAAAAAACATGCGTTTAAAATCAATTCTATGCTATAGTACGATAAGCATAAACGGTTCAGCATAAAAAATGATTTTGTTTGCCGGCCGCCCACATTGGCCGTTCTGTACTTCTCATCCGCTTGTAGGCCTGTTAGTCTATTCGTGTTTCCCATAAAATTCATTAAAATTTGCAGCATAGATAGTTCATCTATGTAAGTTAAATCATATGTCCTGTTTGATGAATTATTCATGGGTCAATTTTTGGTAGTTTTTTTCCACTGCTTTTAAAAATTTCACAAATCTGCAGCTCAGCTGAGGGTCCTGTGCTGAGAAGCAGGTTAGCACTGCATTCCTTCGTGTGCGTACCCCCTGTAGAATGAAATGGCGTTTCAGCAGGAGCTTCCTTTCTTCTTGCAGTTCCTCACACGAGCATAGCAGGTGCAACATGTCTTCTGCCCCAATGCCGCATAACCTGCATAATGTTCCTGCTTTCGATCTCAGCCAGTGAGGAAGATGTAGGATGCATGGTAGCAGGCCCAGTCTATATCTTAAAAAGCACAGTTTGGTTTTTTTTGTGTAACCTAGGGCGAGATAAGGCTGGGAGGCTTGTGTCAGGTATGTATTTAATACCATCCATGCATGAGATCTTTTTGATAGGATGGCTTTATCCTGAACCCATGACTGTAGCTTGATCGATTTTTTCACCAATTTGTTGAATGTTTTGTGGTCTGCAGGGGACGCCCAGAGCTCCGCCAGCCCGGTGTTCACTATGCTTTTTTCCAGGAATTTTGCAGCTGGTGAGTTTTGGGTCTGCTCTAGCTCTTTCCATAAATATTCGTTCAGCGTCCCTTCGGTCGTTTTTCTTACTTTATCCCAAGAACAGATATATGCCCCCTGTCGTGCCAAAAGCTGTGACCGAATTCCAAACTCCAATCTGATCTGTGCTGGGGAGGATCGCTTTGGGAGGCTGAAGATGATTCTATACGCCGACACAATTGTGCTGTCAAGTGTTACGGCATCTCTGCCTCGGTGGGCCTCACTCCCGTATGTTAGTGTTGGTAACAGTTTGGCACGTATGACATGTAGTAAGGGGGTCAGAGAAGGGCCCGAGAGGTTGTTATTTAATGTTTTTAAGGCGATTGCCAGAACGGTGCCTTTGCCTCTTATGCTAGCCCTTTGTTCGCTGAATTGGCCACCACTGTCTCTTAGTCTGGGGAAGTCTCTAGAAAAACAATTAATGTCCTGCCTGGACCATCGGACATAAACATATGCTAAATCATTTGGCGCACTGCCAGGTGGTTGCGGTATCTCCCGTAGGGGCATGATAAGTGATGGGACTTCTGTTGTGGTGGAGAAGTCAGTTGTATTGGCTGTGGTGATGGAGTGGGCAAGAGAGTGGGCTACGTCAATTACTGCACATGTGTGTATTAGCTCTTTCCCTTGTTGTAATTTGTCTATAGCATATCTAAGCGAATCCTGCAACTTAGACTCCTCCCATGCTTTTAAATCTGAATCTGTGAATCCGTACTTCCCTACTTCCCAATCATATTGTGCTGGTAGTTGGGCACGACTACCTGTGGTTGTCTGGGTGTCGGCTTGTTTAGCATATGCCAAATGGGCCTGGGGTCCTTTTTTTTATTAACTCTGCTCGTGCTAGGGACAGTGTTTTCTCTAAGTACCTCTTACTCTGTGATTGTATAAAGGAGTCCATTGTTAGTGAGCCCTCTACGAGCCGCTGTAGTAGTGCTTGACAATTTAAAGAATCACTCTTTGCAACAATTTTGGTGAGTTTGGATTGGACGCAGAAGCTCCTCCCACCATTCCCCCCAAGCTGCCTCGTCATTTGCACTCTGGAGTGAATTCTGTTTCTGGCAAACATTGCTCTAAGATCGAAATGTTGTGTTCTGTGTGGTGGACGTACGTAAATGCATCTGATATTAGCGAATGCCTTTGTGACTGTCTAAATGAACCATCCTGTGATTGATCCTCAAATAATTGCTGCCATGGTCTGTCTATTAATTTAGGTATTTTAACCTCTTTCTTAACGCATTCTTTGAGAATGCTACGTTTCTTATCGTTGTAGTCTGAAGTGGCTTGGACCGCTGTGTCTCTCATTAGTTTCAGAGAACCCAGGTCTTGGACAGCGTCCAATTCCGGTCTCGCAACCTTATCTTTCAATGCTCTGCGTACAAAGGTTATGGCTACCTCTCGTTGCCTGGGAGTTAGCTCAGTGTGTTCTGGCTCAGATGCATGCAGCGGTGAATCACCACCCAGGCACCCCAAGAGAATATCCTTCTACCTTCTTTTCTTCTTTAACTTGGACGCATGGGAATGCGCCTACTACGTCTAGCTGATGTTTTCTCTATCTGCCCTCCAGTTTTGCCTGTAATACTTTCTTTTTAATTACCATAAGTTCACTGTGGACCTTTGATTTGACTGCGCTGGTTGAACGCATCTCACTTAACACACAGTCCCAACTATAGTAAGCCTCCCTTTCCAGGCTTCTAACCTTCTTTCCCTTTAAAGTCAACATCTGGCACAAATATGATAATTTTGCCATGTCATATGTGCCATTACATGGGAATTGTAGATCCGGGTTTTTAGATGTGAGATCGTGCCACTTGTGTGTGTACATAATTGAGGTTAAGCCTCTTTTTATACCCACTATATATGCAGGTGACTTCTTGGGTGGGGCTGGCCGAGCCGTATCTAAATTCTTTTTACTATTGCTGTTTCCCATGGTTGAGTTGTGTGTAGCAGCTAGTCCTAAACGCCTTACAAATAACTGTTCAAGTATACCAGACAGATGGGTTGCAGGGTGGACTTCAACACGGTAACATGTGATACAATAGGTTGACAGAAATACTTCATATATATTTCAGCCACACAGTATTTGCAAGAGGGCAACAAGAAAGCCATACATCAATCACCCCAACATGTCATGTAGTGCCAATTCACCAAAACTGCTTCACAAGGAAGAAAGAAGCCAGATCCCAGTTGTTTTGTTGAGCCTTGATGGCCTGTGAAAATAAGTAAGATAGGAAAAGAGACCCTGTCTGTGGTTGTGCCACAGGGTCCCAACCCCCAAATAGTAGAGCAAGAGGGGTGAATTGCTTCGTGCAGTTCAGACAATCACATAAAACATCTAGGACAAATTCTGGGGATCCTACGCGGCAGCGCTGTAGAAAAAACCCTCTGTGCAGAGAATGTGTGTAGGTCTGCTGTACTTAACCCCAAAGGAGTGAGGGGAATAACAGAAATTCTTTTAAGTTTTGGAAATTTAGAGAGGTACACATTAATCGGTCTTTCCAGCCAGTCCCTTACAGTGGCCAGAGAGTATTATGGACGGGAGTACTTATTTGGCAACGTTGGTAAATGGGTGTGTGAGGTGAAGGTCTTTTATCAGATCTCCGTCAAGTAACGTTCTAATACCCAGATTAAATGAATACGCTGGCAAATGAAACCTAGAACCTGGCCCCAAGCGAAAACACTCCATATGCCTAGCAGTATTTGGCCACTAAATAAGCCAAGCACATCACAAGGACACAATAAAAGAATGCAATGAAACCTATAATGATGGAGAAAAGAAACACTGGTGTACCAAGCGTCACACCCCCCTCTTCGTGCCGAGGAGAATCCCGAGGCACGAACCTAGAACCACTCTGGCGCCTAGATGGACGTCTCCAGGGGAAGGGTATAAGGCGGAATCCAGGCAGGGCAACGGGGATCAGCCAAAGAGCCAGGAGCGCCCGGGGTTTTCCTCATAAATGCCCAAATATTAGGCCAGCGGCGCGTGGGCGATAGTGCTGGATCCAGATCAGAGCTCATGAGAACAAAAAAAATATAATCGACAAATACACAGTAGACAATAAAACATTGCCGCTAATCCGGCCACCCGTATCGCGATACCTAACAGGCACACACACTAGGTGCCAATCTGGGGAGCAAAACTGCCACGTCCTAAATTGGCGTGCTACCTGCTACCACCCACAAGGGAGCAAAAACTGGCACAGCTAAACAACGAGGGGCCAACTGCTACAACCCAATACCGGAGGATGAAAATCCCCCCCCCCAAGTGTACTCACTGGGCTCCGTCCAGTCTGTTAGAGCATACCGACGTCTGCTGCAACCAATGGGAATGGTCTGGCGAGGGCGTCCCACAGTCCCAGTGGCCGGTGACTCTCTGCGGCGGGGGAGGGGTGCAGAACTTCGCCCTCAATGGCAGGCCAAGGGCCTTCCGATACCGAAATCCCCAAAGAGATACTGCCGGCCAGGAATCCTGCAGAAACTTGCCGTTACCAGCCAGGGAACGCAGGAGACCAAGGCCAGACCCTATAGGACAAACAAAATGTCAGTGAGAAAAGGCAGCGGACTTCAGGTAGCAATGACAGAGGTGGACACATGGTCAATAGCGCAGAGAGCGAGAGAGAGTGCTAGACAGGAGTGACCTCCTGGGCAGCGTGATGACAGAAACAAAAATAAATCATCAGAGCCAATAACAGTAGAATGAAGAAAGCGATCAGAAAAGGGATCACGAAAGACATGGAGTCTGGACAGACAGTGTAAATATCCCCAGGACACAAGCACACTGGTCCAGACATAGAGAGCCAAGAACAAGAAGAGGCAGAAGAGGCAGAAACAACACAAGCGTGCTGAGAGTGAAAAGAGCAGGACCACTCCAAAGACAACAGAGAGGCAACACACAGACCATCCACCGGGTCAGACCACTCCAGCAACCAGAGAGCTCGGGGAGAGATAAACGGAACGTTATCACCTCAAATCCCCGCCCTCAGAAGGGTGCCAAAGGGTCTGATCACCAGTGTCCGTTCCGTCAAAGGAGCCAGTCAGTTGTAAAATGCCCGCACCAGTACAGTTTTGCCAACCACTAACATGGCGGATGCCTGAGTTCGCTAATAGAACATGTCAAACGTATGCCACCACCGGCAGTCGACCACGCGGTGGGCGGTCGCATGCACGGTGGCCACAGTGATAGGCTAACATTGGGGATAGTGACGGTCATGGCCCAATGGCTGTGTGCGCCAACTCTGATGACTGCGTACATGGCGGTTGGAAAAATCTCACTGGCCCCCTGGCACTGCTGCTATCAACACCTCCTCCACAAGGGAGAGGGCCCATCTCTTTACTCCAAAAGAGCTGGATGCCCTGGTGAATGAGGTTCTTTCCCTGTATGCCAAGATCTATGGCTAACCAGTGGAACAGGTAAGTATCTCAAATACATATTGAACTTCATTTCACTGCTTCCTTTCTATTCCCATGGGCTAAAATGTGCCTCTGAGTGTCAGAGTGCAAGTATTATGTTGATTTCATACATTGTGTGGCCCTTACATAGGGCACACCTGTAATGGATTATGGGACCCTGGACTTTGTGGAGAGAAGACCACCATTGGAATATGTGATAAGGGTGATTTCTACTTGTGTTACATGCATATGTCTATGCAGGGCTCAAGTACATAGTGGCTGCATTTGTTCTCAAATCATATAATTATATATGTGCACTGTTATAAAGAGGCTTCAGATCATGAGCCATGTCTGTATACTGTTATAAGCATTTGAGAATGATGTTAGCCAAGTGTACCGTCTAACTGATCACTTAGCCCATATGAGGCTTTGTAAAACAGTTGTCTGACAGGTAGCTATACCTTACAGAACCGTATGTTCACATATGAAATGGGCAAAAGTTTCACTTTTCTGTATTGCATTGGTTCACTGACCACTGGAGGGAGCCCATGAGTGGTATTGGAACCAGAATGCCATTCACCGAAACGCCATTCACCGAAACGCTCCTGCTCCCTCTCCCATCATCGTACATCGTACTCGTCAAGGGGGCTGCAACGGAGCAGCGGAGCATACGGAGCATAAGGAGCAAGGTCTCACCAGGCTCGCCGGACCACTCGCTTTACACCTCTTTGTTGGTCTGTTGGTCTGCCTGTGCCTTCGTTCGCGGTGGGCGGCTCGGCCGTGGCGGGTCCGACAGAGTGAGGGAGGAGCGGGTGCAGCGACGCGCCGCGACGCAGCGGGCGGGCGGGCGTGTGTAGGTGCGAGCGCTGCCTGAGCTGGGCTGAGCTCTGAGACAACAGCACCCCACTGCCTCCGCCTCCGCCTGCGCCAATTTCGAGCCTGCTCCCCTGGAACCTGGAACCTTGCAAAATTGGAAAGGGGATTGGTACGAGTCCTGTAGACTGCTGCTGCCTGCTGGTCGGTGTGAGCGCTCTCTAAGCGCTGTGAAAACAACACTGCCAAGCAGGGGAGGGGAGCCTGTCATTTTGGCTTTTTGGTAATTTCAGGATCAGACTGCGGACTGCGGACTGCGGGTTGCGCAACCAAACCACACCTGAAGAGGTAGGGGGCTCGTTTTGTTCATATATAGTTCCTACTTTCTGGGTTATTGGGTTAATGGGTCGATGGTCGGTGGGGCAAGGTGGAAAACTACACACCCATAACCCTTAGCCCATAGCCCATAGCCATCAGGAGAGCTCAGGAAAGGTCACAATTAAATTGGGATTAGACTGGAACTTTTGGGGCTTTGGACAACACACCCCTCAGGTTCTGTGGATTCGTATATACTTTAATCCGCCCTTACTCCGCCCTCACTGCAGTGCTGCCCCCTGACGGCAGCTGCTCCTTGCTCTGCTTAACCTGTCGTGTGGATCAGCACGCGGTAGGGCACCAGAGCCTTAAAGGGAGTAGACAGGCTTGGGAGTTCACATGGTGTTGTGCGGACAGAGAAGCTTGGCATTTTTAGGTTCGAGACTCTTGTGTATAAGAGGGGAGTACCAAACAGCACTCACAAGGAACACATCAAAACTATAACCAAAAGCACAGTCCTAGACATGAGATCAGGAAAGGTAAGGACAGTGGAAACAGCAACTAAACGCACAAAAAAATTGCAGCATCGAGTGTAGCAAAAAAATTAAAAATAAACACACCAGGTCAGAACCAATCTCTTATATCCCCGATTGCGCTGATGATCGAGAAATCTGGTAAAATACCAGACAAATTTCAATTTTTGAAGGGTCCCGCGGGTGGTATGATGTCAATGACAATGGAAACAAATAAGGATAAACTACAAACTCCCATGAAACCTATTAATACTAATACTGAGGCCCTAAATCTGTCACAAAACAACAAACAAATGAAAGAATTGGACCAAATAGAATATAACTGGAGTGAAAATGAATCTGTGGACTTAGAAATACAAACTGGAGCCCAACAGCCATGGAAAACTCAGGAAGAACCCTCAAAAGATATGAGAAATTGCTATATAGCATAGACGAAAGAAACTAATATGTCTGTAACGTCTAACCTGGATGTCACTACCACAAACAAATTTTTGTCGAAATCTATGGAATCTAATCAACAAGACTGCCAAGATAGGACTGAGCAAGCAGGGCAAACAACACAGAGGGTCCCTTTTGAAGTCAAAGTTGAGATAATTAAATTGTTGGGCACAAGCTCTGAGGGAACTGAAATACACCCCGATCATCATCAGGAGCCCCAAAGGAGCACTCAGACGAACAACACACTCAAGGAACCGGCTGACAACGCTGGCAACACTGTCGATACCAGGGAGCAAACTATAGACTCCGGAGGAGCTGAGCAATCCAAGTATGAAACAACAGAAATAGGAGTTAAGCAACAGGGTGTAGTCAAACTCTGAGATATCTTCTACCAAACATCAACCCTTACGCTAGAAGCCCCTCACTACCAATCAAATACAATGGATATACAAATTGACCTACTAAAAATGATGGCAAACAATGTGGCTGGGATTGACAACAAACTGGCCCAATTAAATGATCTGATAATCAGAGCACAAAGAGATAATGAAAAAACAACCTCTGACTGCATGCATGTGCCTGTAATGGATAAGCTATCAGCCTTACCTGCAGTATTAACAAGCATAATAGATGATGCTAAAAGAACCATCCATCACAGTAAGGATAACTCTAAAACGAACATCGCCAGTATGATGGTAATGGAAAAAATTACACCTGGGGTTGGTACGGACAACTCTAATCCCACAGAACCACAACAACTATTAAGACAACCTGATGATACAGTTAACCTACATATTTCCCAGGCAAAGGATCCTTTAGAAAATGAAATCATGTTGAAGCTATGTGTAAAGTCTCCAAAAATGACCAAAATCTGAATGACACTGAGTCAGATGGTTTCTCTACGATGACAAAACGCCAACAGAAAAAACTCAGCAAAGCAAGAAAAAATAAGAAACCGAAGCTGAATATTACAAGTAACCCAGCCGAGGATCTCAAATTACCTAGCTCAGGATCTAACAACTTCTTCCCTATCTTCGGAAAAAAAACACTAAACGACCGAAGTTCAATAAAATCTGACAAAATAAATGAATCAGAAATCCCGGTATGGGAAGAAAATAGAGTAGTGGAAGTACAAGAACCTAACCAGGATGAAAACCAAAATAAAGAAGAAAGAGAGCAAATTACTTATCACTCTGATAAAACGAATGGAATCATCTCTATCAAAGCGATGGAAACAATGGTTCCCCATCTCAAGGCAGGTATGAAGGAAGATACAAAAAAAAGACTGCGTCCTGATAGTGAGAGGGGTAGAAAGTAGCCTTGATATAACACCCGAACGAGACTATTTGCAGATTAAAAGCATGGATGGGAATAAAACAGTAAGCTATACAACTAAACAAATTGAGAAAAATGAGGCCGCAAATCGACACAGTACTAAAATTATTGAGACACTTAAATTTACACCAGAATTCCGCTCTAGAGGTAGACACGACATTCTTAATCGAGGGAATTTACTGCGACTTTTTAAATTCATACCTTCACTCAATAACATTGTAAGTAATGGCATTATATCTGTTCAATTTATGGAGGATGGCCAGAGTAGCCAGACCCCAACCTTAATATCACTATCATCAATATCCATAGCGGACCAGATAATGAAGGAGCAAAAGATATTTAAAACCTGGGGCATAATACTGACCAAACAAATCCCAGAGGTTTACCCTACCCCTTTTATAGAAGTTGATACTTCACTGAAACAAAAAAAGGTAGGGACAAAGACTGTATCAGTCCGAAAAAATACACTTGGCAGATCACCAGAAAAAAATGAATGTCCCACCTTGCAAAAAGAGGTAGAAAGAAACACAGAAATAAATGAAAACTGGATCAACTTGGCACTCCATAATAATCAGACACAATGAAACAGTAGTCCATTACAAATAGGAGCTAATAGCAAAAACAAAGAAATAATAAGTCTATGTTCATGGAACGCATATATAGACTCTATAGTGGGGAACCCAGACATCGTAGTGCTGCAGGAAACATGGGAATCTAACACATTTATGCTACATGGTTATGCCGGCTACTATGAAAACGCAAAAAAAGAGCAAAGGTTCGGGCGAGCCAGTGGGGGGCAGGCAATATTCATTTCTAATGCGTTGCACATTGACCATGAGCAAGTGGAGATAGATGATTCGAACATTCTGATGGTCAAACTTACCTACAAAATAAACAATCAAAACCCTAGAACACTATATTTGATTACTGTTTATATACTGCCCACTAACAAGAGTAGGGAGAAAACCTGTGGAATGCTGAATAATGTACTAATTGATAGAAAGCTCGAGGACCCAATAGCAGATTTTCTGATTACCGGGGATTTCAACCTCAATTTAATGTCACCACATTTAAGAGATGAAGCCACGCAACTTCAAAACCATCAATGGCTAATACCTGAGCAGGATTTAGGGATTGATAATAACTCCAATAAAAATAAAATGGGTCAGAAATTCGTAAAGGATATGGAAGCTATGAATCTTCGAACACTTAATGGCAGAGTAAAAACGGATGTCCCACCAAGATACAGTTATTTTGGGCACAAGACAAAATCCAGGATTGACAACACCATGACAACCCTATATATGTTCCATAACATCACCTCATACCCACTAACGAAAGTAAACGAGAGTGATCATGCCCAGCAGTCAATACTAATGGATATTGGAATAACTATGAAAAAGACCTACCAGACGGTCCAAGGGCATTCAGGTACTATTAACTATAAAGAACTGATCTGGAACATAGGTAATAAAGATGTAATTAATGAGCGAGTGGAAAAGATCGTGGAAAAATGCTTGAAAGACACTGCAACAAAAACAGCAATTGAACAATGGGAACATTTGACTGGGATGTTGACTACAACACAAGGGCAAACAATAACAAAAAAGTCAAAATATGGGAATGACCTGAAGAAGGAAAACGAAGCAAATTTAAACCTCCTGCATTCAATAAGATCACTGAAGAAAGAACGAAATAGGATTATCAGACTAAGGAAAAAACCGGATCTAAAAACAGAAAATCTTGGAAATCTAAAGTTTTTAAACCAGAATTTGAAGAAATTATTATGGGGCGAGAAAAGCAAAGCGAAACAAGCTATTTGGGCAAAAATATTCCATGCCAGTAAACAGAAGAACTCAAGAGACTTTTGGAACATTATCAATGGCCTTGCTAGACCCAACAAGCAAGTAGTCTCATCACCCTTAACTGAGCAGGAATGGGTCAAGTTCCTGAGGAGACATTTGAATCAAGAATCTATACACACTTCTTCACTGGAAATGCAATAGGGGCGTAAATCTGACAATGAGAATGACTTTACTTACCGAGATAGTGATACGGATATGCAATTTCCCATAGAAAAGAAGAGCTAATTAAACTTATAAAACAACAGAAGAATGGCGCTCCGGGACCAAATGGAATTCCATTTGCGCTCTTGAAAGAAAATCCAGATCTATGGGCAACAATCCTAAAGAAGTTGTATTTAGAAGTCGTGCTGACAGGAAGGGTACCTAAGTCATGGCGTCGATCCCTAATAACCCCAATCTTTAAAAAAGGAAATTGGGCACTGCCGGAAAATTACAGGTTGATAACATTGCAAGACTCTGATGCCAAGCTATTTGCCAGATTAATACTAACTAAACTAACTGACTGGGTGACGGAAGAAAATAGAATGCCTTTAAACCAAACAGGCTTTATTCAAGGATTAGGAACTACTACTAATATACTGGTTCTCGCCTTACTTATGAACAAATCGCTTAGATTAAAACAACCTTTATATCTTTGCTTTATAGATTTTAAATAGGCATTCGACTGCGTAAACTGAAAAGTACTCTGGGAAAAACTAGAAAAAATTTGAATTCCGGTTCCACTTCTTAAGCTAATTCGCCTCCTATACTCAGAGACATGGGTGAGGGTGAGGATGGGTGACGGGCACACACTATCTACTGAGATCCCAGCAAATGAAGGTTTGAAGCAGGGCTGCGTTTTAGCCGCCCTTCTTTTTCATTTGTTTCTTGCTGACCTACCAGGAATATTGGACAAAGAAAACGCACATCCGCCGAAAATTGCGGACAGATGGCTCACAAGTTTGATGTATGCGGACGATGTCATACTTATGAGCCACACAAAAGTGGGCCTTCAGCGTTTAATGAGTCAAGTCAAGTCAAGTCAAAGAATTTATATAGCGCACTACATACCCAGAGGGTCTCAAGGTGCTTAGGGAGGGGAGGAGGATTACTTGTCAAATATCCACGTTTTAAGTTGCTTTCTGAATGCTAGGTGGTTCTGGGTAAGGCGAAGGCAAGTGGGGAGTGAGTTCCATGTTTTAGCAGCCAGGTATGAGAAGGATCTGCCTCCCATGGTGGTCTTGTTGATGCGAGGTACAGTGGCGAGGGCTTGGCTGGAAGAACGTAGTTGGCGAGAGGGGGTGTAGAAGGACAGTCATGAGTTGATGCACTCTGGTCCGATGTCGTAGAGTGATTTGTGTGCGTGGGTCAGCAGTCGGAAAGTGATCCTCTTATTGACGGGTAGCCATTGGAGGTCTTTCAGGTGACCACAGATGTGTTCGTTGCGTGGGATGTCTAATATGATCCTGGCTGAGGCATTTTGGATTCGTTGGAGTTTCTTCTGGAGTTTAGCAGTGGTACCTGCATAGAGGGTGTTTCCGTAGTCCAGTCGGCTCGTGACCAGAGCATGGGTGACTGTTTTTCTGGTTTCGGTGGGGATCCAGCGAAATGTTTTTTTGAGCATGCGAAGAATGTTGAAGCAGGATGAGGATACGGCGCTGACTTGTCTGTTCATTGAGAGTGAAGAGTCCAGGATAACGCCTAGGTTCCGTGCGTGGTCTGTCGGGATGGGTGCTTTTCCAAGGGCTTCCGGCCACCAAGAGTCGTCCCATGCAGAGGGGGATGTACCTAAGATGAGGACTTCTGTTTTATCTGAGTTCAGTTTCAGACGGCTGTGTTTCATCCATTCGGCAACTTCTTTCATTCCTTCGTGTAGGTTAGTTTTGGCGGTGCTGGGGTCATTGGTGAGAGAAAGGATCAGTTGAGTGTCATCCGCGTAAGAGATGATGTTGAGGTTGTGTTGGCGGGCGATGGCCGCGAGGGGGCTCATGTATACGTTGAAGAGGGTGGGACTGAGTGAGGACCCTTGGGGTACGCCACAGATGACTTCAGTGGCCTCGGACTTGAATGGTGGGAGGCGGACTCTCTGGGTTCTTCCGGTGAGGAACGAGGTGATCCATTCAAGAGCTTTTCCTTGGATTCCGATGTTTCTGAGGCGTTGTAAAAGGGTGCTATGACAGACTGTGTCAAAGGCTGCGGAGAGGTCGAGGAGGATGAGCGCGACTGTGTCTCCATTGTCCAGTAGAGTTCGAATGTCGTCTGTTGCTGCGATGAGGGCGGTCTCAGTGCTGTGCTTTGCTCGGAAGCCAGATTGTGAGGAGTCAAGGGATTTGTTGGCTTCGAGGAAAGCGGCGAGCTGGTTGTTGACAGCTTTCTCGATTACTTTGGCCGGGAATGGAAGGAGCGAAATGGGGCGGTAATTTTTGAGTTCGGTGGGGTCCGCTGTGGGTTTTTTCAGAAGGGCGGTGAGTTCAGCGTGTTTCCAGCTTTCCGGGAAGGTGGCGGAGTTGAAGGAGCAGTTGATGACGTCTCGGAGGTGCGGTGCTATGACGGAGTCTGCTTTGTTGAAGATGTGGTGAGGACATGGGTCTGTGGGGGATCCTGAGTGGATGGAGTTCATCAGGCGGATGGTGTCCTCAGTGGAGATTGGTTTCCAGTCGATAAGGGTGTTCAAGGGGGGAGAATGTTCAGCATATGGTTGGGTGGGTTGGTCTCCTGGTTGGTTGTCGAAGCTGTTGTGGATGTCTGCAATTTTGTTGTGGAAGAATGAGGCTAGGGAGTCGCAGAGGACTTGAGAGGGGGTGATGTCGTTGGAGTTGGCCGAGGGATTGGTAAATTCCTTGACGATGTTGAAAAGTTCCTTGCTGTTGTGGGCGTTGTTGTCAAGTCGATCCTTGAATGCTGTTTTCTTGGCCTTTCTGATTAGTTGGTGGTGTGTGCGGGTGGCGTTTTTGAAGGCGTCCTTGGTGCTAGTGGTTGGGTCTTTTTTCCAGGCCTTTTCAAGGGAGAGGCAGAGTTTCTTGGACTTCTTAAGATCATCGTTGAACCATGAGGCCTTCTTGCTGCCTGGTTTGCTTTGACGTTTTTTCAGTGGTGCTAAGGTGTCGGCGGTGTTGGATAACCATAGGGTGAAGTTGGCGGCGGCTTGGTCTGGGTTAGAAGAGTGGGCTGGGGTGTTTAGAAGGAGCGATGAGGAGATCTGGTCGATGGTGATTTTGTTCCAGTTTCTTTGCAGAGTTGGTTGGGGGTGGTTGATGGGTTTTGGTTTGTTGTAGGTGAAGTGAACGCAGCTGTGGTCAGTCCAGAGGAGATCCGTAGTGTGGCTGAAGGAGACATGCTTGCTGGAGGTGAAGATGGGGTCGAGTGTGTGACCTGCGATGTGGGTGGGGGAAGTGACCAGTTGTTTAAGTCCGAGGTTGGCGAGGTTGTCCAAGAGGGTGGTGGTGTTGCGGTCGTTGATCTTTTCAAGGTGAAAGTTGAGGTCTCCCAGAAGGATGTAGTCTTTCGAGGGGAGCGCGTGTGCTACTCAAAAGAGAATGGAATGGTTATAAACGAGACCAAAAGTAAGATTATGGTACTTGCCAAAAACGCAAAGATAAAACAAAATAGCAAATGGTTCATGGATAAAATTGAGCTTGAACAAGTTGAGGTCTATAAATACCTAGGGGTATTATTCGATGCAAAGGGCAATTACCATCTACAAAAAGCTGACGCTAAAAGGAAAGCAAACACATTAACTGCTGCATTTAGAACTGTGCAGAAGTCTATTCCCAGCCTGACCTATGGTCCTCTCCTGAGCATTGTTGGTGCAAAACTCTTACCCACTATTACATATGGGAGTGAAGCTTTAATGGGTAAAGATAGTGATACTTTGAATAAAATTATAACCAGAGTATACCGAGCGCTTTTCCATCTCCCAGTGAACGCTTCCCCGGCGCAAGTAAGGATGGAGTTTGGCCTAACAAATCTACACTTTGCAGGGCCACTTTATTAAAGTCTGGAACCAACTAAAAAGTGACCAACAAAATGAGATATCATTGCTCCTATGGTGAGAAATAAAGAAGGACACTAACTTTAGTACAGCTCTTTACCTTAGAGATGCGATTAATTAATTTGGGGTTATGTCTATATGGAAAATGAACATAACCAAGTCTTCATTTAAGAAAATCATTAATAAAACTGCAGACCACCTACCCATTCTAAAGGATGAGGCTACCCTTACCAAGAGAAAACATGCCTGGACGGTGCTAAATGGCTATAAAAAGAAGGAAATAAGACAATATCTGAAAACCCCGTGGATGGAAAAAAATAAGCAGGTGCTCATTAAAGCGAGATTTGGATCATTGCCAGGGCTATGTCATCTTCCGCCATGGGAATTTCAAGAAACCCAAACGAAATGTAGACTATGTAACAGGGGCGAAGAAGACATTCAACATCTTCTGTGTACCTGCCCTGTACTCCTGCAAGAGAGAAAATCAATGCTCAAGATTCCTCTAAAATCACGCGGCATACGGACATGCAGGCAGGCAGTGATTAAGTGTATGGACTCAAACGATATTGCTCTAAACGCATCCTTCGTAAAGTTCCTACTGCTGGTTAAAAGGAAACTCAGAGATGTAATTACTGCAAAAACTTAATTGTCTGTAAAGGTTCCGCAATGACAATTTTATGTGATTTTATGCTGTAACATATATTTTAAAAGTTTCCTTTAGATGTGTAATGTTGTAAGATTTTAAATAATCATCACAATAAAATACTTTGTACTTTGTACTTTGTATTGCATTGGTGGAAATGTGAGGTTCATGTGGCATAAATAGCCTCAGCCTGCAGAGAGAAAGGCCTGACTGTGGCAGAAGAACTGATGCACAGTGTAATGTCCCACATAAAGGTATATGGATGTTCCCAGAAAGAGTTATCTGTACCACCACTAGTAGCCCTAATAGTTGTTATAAGGATAATATGAGGCATGGTGGCTGAGGTGATCCCCTGGCCTGATACTTATTGCCATTGACCCACAGTGTCAATGTGTGTCTGTCACTAATGATTGTTCCCTTACTCATACAGGTCTGTTGATACTTTTCTAATAGTGTTGATTACACTATACAGGCCTTTTGCACTTCTGAGACATGAACAGTGTAGATAGTGGGTTACTTTTGAAAAGATGTAGAATAGTGAATCATCTGCTTGGCTACAATAATTTCCATCACACTACACATACCATAGTATGTTGATTGTCATCCCTGTTACAGTGCCATATATGGCAAAATGGGTGTCCTGTGATGACAGTACAAACAACACAAACTCATGATGACTTACTAGGATATTTATATAAGTAGTCCACATGTACACACAGCCCCCAGAGAGGTAGATCTGAGTGTCACTCATATCAGCCCTTATCTTGTGACCTTAGTGCTAGGAGGTGTATACTATGGTACTTGTCTCTATGGACCATATGCATCAACGCAATGGTCCTGGCAGTAAAGATGTCTGGACAGGTATTTTACCCTTCAGAAGGTCCAAATGGTGTGCTGTGTATTATGGTACCTCATATCACATTCCATGTAGGATGGCCCTTGCTTACATGTTAGTAGGCTACCTCAGAGTAGGTCATGACCAGCGTTAGTCATCAAATGCCAACAAAAGTGTGCATCCATGCTTTAGTTGTGCTTAGCACGTGACATGGACACATGTATTGTGTTGACTCTTGATGAATGTTTGTGCTAGGTGTAAAAAAATATGTATCAACGATACAGATATCCTTACATTTTGAGTTACAATCTGTTTCTACATCTATTGCATCAATGCAGGTCAACGACCATCAGATGAAGGCCATTTGGAGGGCCATCACCAAGAAGGTGTGGACCCTGGGGGTCTTTAACTGGCATAGTGCCTACTTCAGAAAGAAGTGGGAAGACCCGCGGCGCTGCACCCAGAAGTTCACAGAGGTCCAGCTGGGGAAGCCCTCACAACGTGTAAGGGGCACGCTCCGGACCTTGACCCCGATTGCCCGCTTACTGGCGGTGGCCTACCCAGCTCTAGTAAAAGAGAGAGGGAGCCCACAACCAAAGGGATGGGGTGCCAAGTCGACTGTTAGGTCAAGCAAGAAATCCCTTTGGGACACCTTTTTGTAGTGACACAACGTTCAACAAACAATAAATACAAGAACAAGTAAATTAACACAATACTGTACTCATGAGGCAAAACACAAATGAAATTATGAAAAATCCTGAACAATTTATTACACAGTGCAATGTTAAAACATAATAATTCAACAATATTTAAAATGACGGGGAAGAGCATTAAAAGAAAGGAAATATTAAATTCCTATTAGTAAAAAAGGAGGTGTAGACAAAAAATTAAATTCAGCGAAAACGTCAGAATTATTTTCTAAGCAATATAGTACACAATCCTCCTTTTATCATGCGACGCGTTTCGGTGGATCATATGGTCAGACTACCTTCATCAGGTTTATACATAGTTTCTTCCCCAAAAATTCTGAAAACGAGAAAAATTATCTTTAAAAAAGCATTCTTGTGGTTTAAATTTTTCTAAGTTACAACACTATCAATTCCAATTAAAAACATTGAACAACAAATCTCACAATGACCTCGTTATATTGCCTCAAGCTTTCTACGACAGTATTTACACAGACATAAAACATTATTAAAAAGACAAATATAAGACTATACAACAAAAACATTTCATCACATTTAATATATAAAAATACTTCATATGGTTTAGCCCGACCATTGGGTAGAAGTTGTGAGACATAATATAGTAAATATTCATAGACATTTCAATAATTTATGGCATAGGGTATAAACAGTGCATAATTTGATTTTTATCATTTTTATCCCTACTTATTTATAGATGAACCCTTATGGTAAATGATTTACATATGCTAACAGAGTGGACCAAAGTGGGTATAGGCCTGTCTCACACCTGATGATTTGTGTTTGTTGTATAGTCTTATATTTGTCGTTTTAATAATGTTAGAATGCTTCTCACACTGATGTTATGCCATCTCATTGACTGACAATGTCATGCTCAAGTGGGTGACGTGTGAGAGTCCAATACAGAGGTGTGTTTCACTTTGACGACACATCCATAATGATATTCTTTGACATCAAAACAGGACCTGGGATGTGTGCAATGTGAGTGTGTAACATTCACCATAGAATTTTGGTTAGAGTTGAAGTAACAGAGCCTCATTGTAGTTGTATTCACTTCAACCTTACTTTACCAACACTTGACAAATGGTAAGTTGCTTGAATAGTGATGATCAGTAGTAACATGGCAGACAAGTGGGAAAGGGCAAAGAAATGTGTCTCAGACATTAATAGGTGTGATATTGATAAATCACAAATCACTATCACTGACTAGAATTTGCAAATGCATGTCCATTTGTGTACAGTGTGCCTGTGCAGTACCCGTATTTTGGCATAGGAGGGCATCATATAGATGTTTTTTTTATTATTATTATGAAACAATCCCAGACAGGGTCCCTGTAAACGTATAAATTACTAAAGGCCCCAACTGCATTTACTGGTCCATGGCGGGGCATCATTTTGCAGAGGAGTCAATGGAAACTGGTAGTTGTATGACTTACTTCCGATTTTGTCCACGACCGAGTGGGTTTTGAACATGGTCAAGCAAGTACAGCAGCCACAGGATGTGTACGATTGGGTCCATGATGTTGGAAGATGTGTAGAGGTGAGTACAGGTGAGTTTTGGCGTTATATCCCACCCTTTCCGCCGTCTCAGATGTGGTGGTTGGACCACCATGGTCTCGCCAGCTGTATAGCAACTCGTAATTGGGCCGGAGCTTTCACTGGAGGTCAAAGCATCCCACAGAGTCATTGGCCCATTCCTCGGGCGCCACAGTTAGAGTTGGCCGGCCGTGTCAGCTGTTCAGCTGCAGTGTTTGCAAAGGCAATCCGACTAGCTCGTAATATGGCAGTTGGACTGATGAGCTTGCGGCGGTGGGCCACGACCGTGGGTACCTTGGTCCATGGACAGCCGTACTCATAATAAGGCCCTATATAAATATAAATGTACTTTTGGGAACGTAATGCTTTTTGCATATGGGTTTTCTGTTTTACATTGCATGTTTTTGTCTGCAAACATTTCCTATGGCCATTGGGATGTAACTTTTTTTTTAGTTTCTTTTTTTAAAGAAAACTCTTTTTAGTTTATAGTAAACTAATAATTATTTTTGCATTGTTTTGGGGGTGTTATGGGTAATATTTTTCTCATTTTTGGTGGATTGTACTTTTTGACTACGTGGATACAGAGGGGGATTTGCAGCTATAGAATACTTAGGTCTAAAGGGGGTGTGTGGCCATGACGGAGGTAGTGAAGCAGTATCGTGTGTATATTGAAAGATGTTGCTATATGACAAGTACTAGAACACTTGCTAGAACACGTCCCATCAGACCACCCTCGTGGTGGGATTTCATCATGTGGGAAGTGATGTTCGCTCTTAAACTCAACCGACCATAAAGTGTCGGAAATCAAAATCATGATACTTTATCCAAAAAGTGAAGATGTAAATAATGATATTAATCATGAACAAAGGGTGCAGTGCTGAAATGATCGTGATGAGTAAGATTAACTACCCAGACTCAGGAAATATTCTGACTGCAGTCAAGGTGTCAAGATTAAAAACACGCGGAGTAGTATTGGACTGGAACTACTCGTTAGCGCTGTGCAGAGTGGTCGACATGTTTCAGCCTGTGGGGTCAAGTCCCCCGGCTTTCTTCAGGACCTAAAATGTTGTATGCTACTGCAACTTACATTGAATTGTGAGTACAAAAATAACACAAACAATACATATCTACCAGGAACTTAGCAGTTCAATGTTCACTGGAGAGAGCGACATAATTTCTTCCTGTCAAAAGAAACACAAAGATATAGAGAAATGACTCAACTATCCAAGGTTACATCTACACATTCACACACGTATACATGAATACACACTCGCCGTACATAACAACACACCTGCGTCAGTGATTTACATCCCGCATGATACAAGAAGCAAAATAGCTTAATCACACAGAGGCATTTCCTCATGGTGATACTCACCCAGCTTTGTGTGGGTGAAGACCTCACCTCACCCGGCAACCGCTCGGGAGAATGAGGCCCCGCTCTGCAGTGTAAAAATAGGACACAGTTAGCACACAACCTATAATGTGCCCAGTCAAATTACACTGCATATAAACCCAACAAACGTGTGATAGACACCTAACTGTCCGACCAACATTTCGCCAAAAAACTGCATATGCAGAGAGATAACCCTTGTGCCAAAAAAGCAGTATAAGTGCTAATAAGCACCTCTAGCTATCTGTCTATACAATACACTGGAGGACAAACATTTCCACAACATGGTCGGGATACATCTATTTAATGGAGTGTGGGGAAAAGATTTTTTTATAATTTAAACTCCAAAGAGAGTGGAAAATTTCCTAAATGGCTGTCTTTGAGCTCCCTATTCCTGTCAGGCTCTTTAAATGCCAATACCGTGTGAGCAAGGTCTATCTCAAACGGGAGCTATCTAAGCTGATAGAGACGAGGCTACCTTGATAAAAACAGAAATGAATGCTGCCCAAGCGTCTCGCGTCTCACCTGTCCGTCGGTGCCCCTCATTAGAGTCCGAGCGGAAGTGGAGGTACTCGGTGATGCCGCCCTCCGATTTTATAATGGACGAACGAATTTGCAATTAGGTCACGTAGGGCTCCAAATCTAGTGTGCCCTTTTGCCAAAGTGTCCGAAAACATGAACAAACTAGACTTTTTTCGGCTTCCCGGGAGATTTTTACTGTGTTTGATCATGGCGGACACTTTGGCAAAAGGGCACACTAGATTTGGAGCCCTACGTGACCTAATTGCAAATTCGTTCGTCCATTATAAAATCGGAGGGCGGCATCACCGAGTACCTCCACTTCCGCTCGGACTCTAATGAGGGGCACCGACGGACAGGTGAGACGCGAGACGCTTGGGCAGCATTCATTTCTGTTTTTATCAAGGTAGCCTCGTCTCTATCAGCTTAGATAGCTCCCGTTTGAGATAGACCTTGCTCACACGGTATTGGCATTTAAAGAGCCTGACAGGAATAGGGAGCTCAAAGACAGCCATTTAGGAAATTTTCCACTCTCTTTGGAGTTTAAATTATAAAAAAATCTTTTCCCCACACTCCATTAAATAGATGTATCCCGACCATGTTGTGGAAATGTTTGTCCTCCAGTGTATTGTATAGACAGATAGCTAGAGGTGCTTATTAGCACTTATACTGCTTTTTTGGCACAAGGGTTATCTCTCTGCATATGCAGTTTTTTGGCGAAATGTTGGTCGGACAGTTAGGTGTCTATCACACGTTTGTTGGGTTTATATGCAGTGTAATTTGACTGGGCACATTATAGGTTGTGTGCTAACTGTGTCCTATTTTTACACTGCAGAGCGGGGCCTCATTCTCCCGAGCGGTTGCCGGGTGAGGTGAGGTCTTCACCCACACAAAGCTGGGTGAGTATCACCATGAGGAAATGCCTCTGTGTGATTAAGCTATTTTGCTTCTTGTATCATGCGGGATGTAAATCATTGACGCAGGTGTGTTGTTATGTACGGCGAGTGTGTATTCATGTATACGTGTGTGAATGTGTAGATGTAACCTTGGATAGTTGAGTCATTTCTCTATATCTTTGTGTTTCTTTTGACAGGAAGAAATTATGTCGCTCTCTCCAGTGAACATTGAACTGCTAAGTTCCTGGTAGATATGTATTGTTTGTGTTATTTTTGTACTCACAATTCAATGTAAGTTGCAGTAGCATACAACATTTTAGGTCCTGAAGAAAGCCGGGGGACTTGACCCCACAGGCTGAAACATGTCGACCACTCTGCACAGCGCTAACGAGTAGTTCCAGTCCAATACTACTCCGCGTGTTTTTAATCTTGACACCTTGACTGCAGTCAGAATATTTCCTGAGTCTGGGTAGTTAATCTTACTCATCACGATCATTTCAGCACTGCACCCTTTGTTCATGATTAATATCATTATTTACATCTTCACTTTTTGGATAAAGTATCATGATTTTGATTTCCGACACTTTATGGTCGGTTGAGTTTAAGAGCGAACATCACTTCCCACATGATGAAATCCCACCACGAGGGTGGTCTGATGGGACGTGTTCTAGCAAGTGTTCTAGTACTTGTCATATAGCAACATCTTTCAACATACACACGATACTGCTTCACTACCTCCGTCATGGCCACACACCCCCTTTAGACCTGTTCTGTTTTCTTTGTGTGATAAGTATTGTGAATAGGGGTTTTAACAGACAGGTCGTTAAATATTCCCCTTGACCCTCCACACTTTTATGTTTTCAATAGAATACTTAGGGCCTGAATACGATGTGAGTCAATTGCAATCTGACTGACATCTGCCCCTGTTTTCCGCCAGCCGCATACTAAGGGGCCGACCGCTGCTGTCCCGATAGGCTCAAGGAGTCCGTTGTCCCAGCAGTTGGACTGTAATCCCTACAATAAGGGAGAGATTACGATGTCCCTTTCGGTCTGCCTTTCTATGGCAGAAAAGGATTTTGGGGGCCCTAGCAGGGGCCCCATCCCTCCGCGGCCTCCGCTAAAGGGTCTGAGGGCACATATGGTTCACCTATAAACATACCAGCATCATCTGGCAGGCACAGCATGGATGTTTTAGATGTATATTTTCTGTTCAGGCTGGTGATGCAACCCACAGCACAACCCTCAATAGAAAATATACACTTTCTGACCGCTGTGAAGCTGGTTGCATCATAATAGTGGAAGCGGGACTGCTGACTCCTTGTCGGGCAGTAACGTTTCCGAGTGACATCTTAAATAGGGCCTAAGTCATAATTATTTTATTTGTTTTTGGTGGGATATGTTATATTTTATTATTTGTGTAATTATTATGTTATTGCTTTTGCAAAATATGCATTTCATGTTTTTTATTATATTACCTATGGATTGAATTTGTTTTTTGAGTTTTTTGGTCGGTGAGGTGTAGATTTTTAGGTCTCGCCTATCCCATTCCGCAAGGAATGAATAGGGGAGAATTATAGTGGGCAAAATAAGTCCTCAAACCATTGGCGGATTTCAAACAGTTCTTGTGAACACAAGCACGCGCTTTTCCCTCGCTCCCGAGCCACCTGCCTCTGAGAGCTTCACTTCAAAGGGCTCCGCTCCCCCGTCCCCTGCTTCACACTTTCTGCTACGTCATAAACCACCCTTTCACGCGCTCTTCAGCCCACAGCGTGCGCTCGGCCTCAGGCATTTCTCCTCCCACTGCCTGCAGCCGGCCGTACTTTCACTTTCACGGCCGCCAGGCCGTGTCTCGCATTTCTCCTCCCCCTCCCAGTGTACTTTTTTTTAAACTTGTTTCCCTTGTTTTATTATTATTTTCCTTTTTTCCGATACACCGGACCAAGCTAACACTTATGTGATCGGCTTATGTCTTTCTTCTATGTTCATGACCCCCATTCACCTAATTCGTCAAAATATTTAACAAGCGGCCCTGCTTTGGTTCTATATTTGAATTTCTATCTCCTGGCCCCTGCCCTACTGGCTAGCTTTGCCAGCAGGCAGACACAGCACACCTCCCCCACTTGTGATACGGTTACTGCCTCGGGCGTGCTTCTTTTATTTACAACATTGTATGTTTTTTCCCCCCAGCGTAGTAGTAGTAGCAAAGGTTGCTGTGCATGATATTTTCCAAGTGCGCTGCTTGCACCTTTTGCTTTATAAAACGTTTTTGTTGGGCAGCAAGGCACGCTTTTAAAAATAGTGGCCATGCTCTTTTCTTTTCCAAGTGCCCGCCTCCCCAACTTGCAAATATGCTCATTCAAGGATGAAGCACGTGACGGGCTTGCTCTAACTATCCTGCCCACGGTGTGATCGCACTGCTCTGCAGCAACTACTGGCACTGTGAAACCAATCCGTGCTATGGCGTCACTGGCACAGTCCACAAAATCTACTTTGCCTCCACTGTGCGCGCCCCTCAGTGCTGTTTTGTGTTTTTGATGTCCTTCAGTACTGGATGAATTCAGTTATATACGGCGCTCTCTTACATGGCTTTCTTTGGTTTTGTGTAAGTAATATTGATCGCCTCGAGTCCCTTCGATGGCCTCTCTAGTTCCGTATTTCTACATTTGGCAATTAAAGCACAACAACTTTATAAAACGTTTTTGTTGTGTAGCGTGGCACGCTTTCAAAAATAGTGGCTGTGTGCCTTTCCTTTGCAAGTGCCCGCCTCCATCCCTACCCCCCTCACATATCTTCCCCGTACCCCTTTATCCCGCTGTGCTGCAGTGGCTGTTTTAGTACCCTATCGGCCCTTTACCTTCTGTTCCCACCCATCTATCTCTAGCCCGATGTGGACACACATCAACACCCCCTCCCTAACCCAGTGAACTGGGGAAGTAGCGTGTTTAGAGGCAAGTTGCTGATCTGATGTAATCAGCTGAAGTCTGGCCGGTGAAAAGCATCTGTTATCACATTTTATTCACCAGCAGTAGCTAGGGAGGGGGGGCAAATATCTTTCTGCCCTGGGTGCTACTGGACCGAGGGCCTGCTGCTAGGACTACAGCGTGCTTGTTTATATCACAGCACGACTGCCTCGAGCTTTATGGAACTGTTTGCTGTCATAACTCGTTTTTTTGTTGCTTTTGCGATTGCTTGTTCTTGCCTTCTGCTCCCCTGATTGCACTCGTTTTTCTCTTGCCTTTTGCTCCCCTGATTGCCCTTGTTTTCTTGCCTTCTGCTTCCCTGATTGATTTTTTTTTCTTGTTTTGCCTTCTGCTCCCCTGATTGCCCTCGTTTTCTTGCCTTCTGCTTCCCTGATTATACTCGTTTTGTCTTGCCTTCGGCTCCCCCACTCCATCCATCCATCCATTCCCCCCACTCCATCCATCCATCCATTCCCCACTCCATCCATCCATCCCCCCACTCCATCCACCCCCTCACTCCATCCATCCATCCCCCCACTCCATCCATCCTTTCCCCCCACTCCATCCATCCATCCATCCATCCCACTCCATCCATCCATCCATCCCCCACTCCATCCATCCCCCCACTCCATCCATCCACCCCCCCACTCCATCCATCCCCCCACTCCATCTATCCATCCCCCCACTCCATCCATCCATCCCCCCACTCCATCCATCCATTCCCCCACTCCATCCATCCATCCCCCACTCCATCCATCCATCCATCCCACTCCATCCATCCATCCATCCCACTCCATCTATCCATCCCCCCACTCCATCCATCCCCCCACTCCATCCATTCACCCCCCCACTCCATCCATCCCCCCACTCCATCCATCCATCCATCCCCCCACTCCATCCATCCACCCATCCCCCCACTCCATCCATCCCCCACTCCATCCATCCATCCCCCCACTCCATCCATCTTTCCCCCCACTCCATCCATCCATCCATCCCACTCCATCCATCCATCCACCCACCCCCCACTCCATCCATCCATCCATTCCCCCCACTCCATCCATCCATCTCACTCCATCCATCCTTCCATCCATCCATCCCCCACTCCATCCATCCCCCCACTCCATCCATCCACCCCCCCCACTCCATCCATCCCCCCACTCCATCTATCCATCCCCCCACTCCATCCATCCATCCCCCCACTCCATCCATCCATTCCCCCACTCCATCCATCCATCCCCCCACTCCATCCATCCATCCATCCCACTCCATCCATCCATCCATCCCACTCCATCTATCCATCCCCCCACTCCATCCATCCCCCCCACTCCATCCATTCACCCCCCCACTCCATCCATCCCCCCACTCCATCCATCCATCCATCCCCCCACTCCATCCATCCACCCATCCCCCCACTCCATCCATCCCCCACTCCATCCATCCATTCCCCCACTCCATCCATCCATCCCCCCACTCCATCCATCTTTCCCCCCACTCCATCCATCCATCCATCCATCCCACTCCATCCATCCATCCCACTCCATCCATCCATCCACCCACCCCCCACTCCATCCATCCATCCATTCCCCCCACTCCATCCATCCATCTCACTCCATCCATCCTTCCATCCATCCATCCCCCACTCCATCCATCCATTCATCCATCCCTCCCACTCCATCCATCCATCCCCCACTCCATCCATCCATCCCCCACTCCATCCATCAATCCCCCCCACTCCATCCATCCATCCCCCCACTCTATCTATCCATCCCCCCACTCCATCCATCCATCCCCCCCACTCCATCCCTCCCCCGCCCCACACTCCATCCCTCGCCCTCTTACCCTGCCTCTATCTCTCACCCTGCTTCTATCTATCTTTCGCCCTCCCTCTATTTATCTATCGCCCACACTATCCATCGAATCACCACAGCATCACTCAGGGGCACCACAACATCACTATGCGCTACCACAGCATCACTCAACGCCACAGCATCACTCGCCGCCACCACAACATCATTAAGAGCCACCACAGCATCAATCTGTGCAACCATTCAACAACAACTGATTCAAATATGTTCTCTCAATGTTTCAAACTTTATTACAAATGTCACAAAAAAATGTTAATATTTCACTTCTGTTTTTGTATTTTCATCACAATAAAATACACTAAACATAATCTTCCAAAAAGTTATTTGCAAAAGTTTAAGCTGTTGCCATTATAAATTACAATAACTTTTTTTAAGTATTAATTATTGAAAAAAATACAACCAATTGTTATTTTTAATATTAATACATCTAAGTCATGTAAATACAACACATATTGCATTACAAATGCTATAGGTGTCACGTTTGCAAAAGTTAAAACTATTGGCACTGTAAATGACAAAGTTATTAATTTCGCAATTTTCAAAACAAAAACATAAAAAAAGATTTGTCATTTACAATACTAATGCCTCTAACTTTACTAATGCGAGACCTATTGCATTGCAAATGCTTGTTAATATATACAATTTAAATACCCGAGACACTGGTTGACACCGCACACAAATGTGGTGGCCCGGCGTTGATCTCGGCTCTTATCCTGCCCTTGTAGTGTATTTTGTAAATGTAGTGTATTTTGTAAAGCGCACAGCTGCCCAACGGGGCGTCCCGGCGCTGTATAACGCTGTGGAACCCTTCCTGGCTCTCCCTGTGAGAAGCCCCTCCTGGGCACCCCCAAGGTGAAGCAGGCATCCCAGTGTTGTAGGGGCCGTTGTGGAGATTAAGCAAGCTATTGCCCAGAGTTGCAGCGTGGGACCCATGATTAGAGTAGGCGCCGAGGCGAGAATTATCGAGTCAGCGGACATTGAGCTCAAGACCCTGCCGCGTCGGGACTTGAACCCTGGTCCCGGGCCTGATCTCTGCTTCAGAGTCTGCTGCTCTAACCAGTGAGCCACACTTCTGCCCTTGGATTGACTCCAGCATCCGAACCACTTTCATACTACGGTAAGCATGCCTCTACCATCCCGTCCCCCCCTGGGCTAGGCATGTTTCTCTCGCTACAGCGGTGATTGGCCCCAAACCTTCCAGTGACTCACACATGCCGCCCTTTCTCGATGCCCAGGTACTCCCTCCTGGACCATCGCAGTGGATCGGGGACCCGACCCTGCTCTGCACACTACGTTGGTGGCCATTAGGTGAGTTTGCCCTATCACCTGATTTTCACTACTCCCACTGGTTACCTGGTTCATCCTTGGACATACCAGACTGCCCCTTGCAGCTTGCTCCTCTTGAACTGCAGGTAGGCTGCCCTCCAGCTACCGCACTCCTACCACAGCTCCTGCACCCCTGGACCATACCCTGAATTTTCCTTTTCTCCCTTGATACAGCACCTCTAAACTTTGGCAACCCAGTCCTGAGGATGGCCCTGAATTAATAGGACTGAAACGCTGTCGACCTACCTATCAGCGCAACTCACGGTGCACATTCAACTTTGGTTCTTTAAAAATCTAACACTGTGTTCTATCATTGTAAATAATCATTCTTGTTGAACTATTGATCTCTGTACATAATTTTTGTCACTTTGTCACCAATGTAGGTGCCCTAATACCGTTTCCGACCGGTATTACGGTTTTCAGATGTAGGGCATGCATTTACAGAATCGGTATTTTACTGATTTTGTATATCCCGATTCGGTAAAATTACCGAATCGGTAAATACAGACTCAGTAAAATACTGATTCTGTAAATGCAGATGTAGCTGGCACATGTCAGAGTGCCACAGGGCTTTAAGAATCGGTATTTTACCACCCAATGCTATTGGGTGGTAAAATACCGAATACAGGTGTGCATGCACGTCTGTGCATGCACACCTTTACAATGTGACACACAGACATGCCCTTAGGGCATGTCTGTGTGCCACATGGCACACAAGTCCAGAATTGGGGTGCTAGAGGGTGTCAAAGTGACGCCCCCTGCACCCTTGCAAAATTCAGAATTTACCGAATCGGTAAATACCGATTCGGTATTCCACATTGATTCCTATGAGCTTCAAGGCCCATAGGCATCAATGGGGGATACCGATTCGGTATTTACAGAATCGGTAAATACCGAATCTTACCGATTCGGTATTTACCGATTCTGAATTACCTACATTTCCCCCCCTCAAATTTACCACTTCTTAAATACCGAATTGGTATGATTCGGTATTTTAGAAGTGGTAAATTAGAATTACCTACATCTGGCCCCTTGTGCCTTCCACTGTCTTCTTCTCACTTGTCACTTGCGCCATCACCCTTTATGTCACGAGCACAACGTGCACCAAGTTCTTTTGGGTTGCCTTCCCAATTTATGCTCACAGTGCTGATGTAACTGTCCTGTATAAACTGTGATTTCAAATATATGATGCCATGAGCACTTTTGAACAAACTACCTGGAATCTCCCTCTTTTGTTTTTGTAATATTGTGTACATACATATATATTTGCCTTCCTCATTGAATCCGGTTGAGACATTGTCGCTCATTTTTGTTTTTCTCACCCAGAACTCAACCTGGTTTATGGGTTATACTCCTGTTGTTATTTACTGCTTGTTATCAGGGTACAAGTCCTAAACCAGCATTTGCAACGCAATAGGTGTCGCATTTACGCGAGTTTAAGCTGTTGGCATTAAAAACCAAAACATAAATAAAAGGCATTGTCATTTACTATGCCAATAGCTCAAACTTGCATAAAATGCAAGACCTATTGCATTGCAAATGCTTGTTTTTAATTTGAATTCTGGAGCCTGTCACACACATGGAAGACTTCTATAAATTGTCTTCACGTGACTCTTAAAGACAGTTACCGATGCATAGATCTGGGTTGTAATCAGGCTTACCTGGCTAGCGTCTTTCTTGGTGGCCTTTGGGTGCCTCTTGTAATGCTCACCTTCCTTGCTGCTGGTCCCCCTTCATGCTGCGGACAGTGACAGCCCAGTTCAAGTTCAAGTTCAGGGATTTGTATAGCGCACTACTCACCCAGAGGGTCTCAAGGCGCTTGGGGAAGGGGGTTACATTTTTGTTGAATAGCCAGGTTTTGAGTTCTTTTCTGAAGGAGATGTGGTTTTGAGTAAGGCGGAGGTGAGTGGGGAGTGAGTTCCAAGTCTTGGCTGCCAGAAAGGAGAAGGATCTGCCACCCATGGTGGATTTTTGGATGCGCGGGACTGCGGCGAGGGCTTGATTGGACGATCTAAATTGGCAGGTTGGTGTGTAGAAGGATAGTCGAGTGTTGAGGCATTCGGGTCCTAGTTTGTAGAGGGCCTTGTGTGCGTGGGTGAGAAGAAGGAATGTAATTCTCTTGTTGACGGGAAGCCAGTGGAGGTCTTTTAGGTGTCCGGTGATGTGATCGTGGTGGGGTATGTTCAATATGAGTCTCGCTGATGCGTTTTGGATGCGTTGGAGTTTTTTCTGTAATTTTGCTGTGATTCCGGCGTATAGTGTGTTGCCATAATCCAGTCGACTCGTGACCAGTGTGTGGGTGACAGTCTTTCTTGTTTCGAGGGGGATCCAGCGGAAGATCTTTTTGAGAATACGAAGTACGTTGAAGCAGGAGGATGAGACTGCATTGACTTGTCTGGACATCGAGAGAGAGGAGTCAAGGATGAAGCCCAGGTTGCGTGCATGGTCGGTGGGTGTGGGTGCTGTGCCCAGGGCGGAAGGCCACCAAGAGTCGTCCCAGGCAGAGGGGGAGGGTCCGAGGATGAGTACCTCCGTTTTGTCTGAGTTGAGTTTTAGGCGGCTAAGTTTCATCCATTCGGCTATTTCTTTCATGCCTTCGTGAAGATTGGTTTTGGTGGTGTTAGGGTCTTTGGTGAGGGAGAGGATTAATTGGGTGTCGTCGGCGTAAGAGATGATGTTGAGGTTGTGTTGACGCGCCATGGAGGCGAGTGGACTCATGTAAACATTGAAGAGGGTGGGACTGAGTGATGATCCTTGTGGTACTCTGCAGATGACTTCAGTGGCCTCTGAGATGAATGGGGGAAGTCGGACTCTTTGAGTTCTCCCGGCGAGGAATGAGATGATCCAGTCCAAGGCTTTTCCTTGTATGCCGATGTTGCTGAGGCGTTGTATAAGGGTGCTGTGGCAGACTGTGTCGAAGGCGGCCGAGAGGTCGAGAAGAATGAGGGCCGCTGTTTCTCCATTATCAAGAAGTGTTCGGATGTCGTCTGTTGCTGCAATGAGGGCGGTTTCGGTGCTGTGTTTGGCTCGAAATCCGGACTGGGAGGGATCGAGGGAGTTGTTGGATTCAAGGAAGGCGGCGAGCTGACTGTTGACGGCTTTCTCAATGACTTTGGCAGGGAATGGGAGGAGGGATATCGGTCGGTAGTTTTTAAGTTCGGAGGGGTCTGCTGTGGGTTTCTTCAAGAGGGCGCTGAGTTCAGCGTGTTTCCAGCTTTCTGGGAAGGTGGCAGAGTTGAATGAGCAGTTGATGACATCGCGGAGGTGGGGTGCAATGATGGAGTCTGCTTTGTTGAAGATGTGGTGGGGACAGGGGTCAGTTGGTGAGCCAGAGTGGATTGAGTTCATTAGGCGGATGGTGTCTTCGGTGGTGATTGGGTTCCAGGCGCTGAGGTTGTTAGTTGGCGGTGTAGGATCTGGGGGGGGTGATAGGGTTGATCGCCAGAAGTGTTCTCGAAGCTGTTGTGAATGTCGGCTATTTTGTTGTAAAAGAAGGAGGATAAAGCATCGCAGAGGTCTTGGGAGGGAGTGATGTCGTTGGATGCTGCGGCGGGGTTGGTGAATTCTTTGACGATGTTGAAAAGTTCCTTGCTGTTGTGGGAGTTGTTGTCGAGACGATCCTTGAAAGCTGATTTCTTGGTGGATCGAATCAGTTGGTGGTGTTTGCGGATGGCCGCCTTGAGGGTGGCCATGTTGTCTGTGGTTGGGTTTTTTCTCCATGTTTTCTCTAGGGTGTGGCATAGCTTCTTGGATTTTTTAAGGTCATCATTGAACCAGGGAGCTTTTTTGCTGCTTGAGTTGATCTGGTGCTTTTTCAGGGGTGCTAATTCGGCAGCGCTGTGGGTGATCCATTGCTTGAGTTTGGTGGCCGCTTGGTTTGGGTCCAATGAGAGGGTGGGAGGTTTTGGTTGAGTGATGTGAGGAGTTGGTCAGAGGTGATTTTGTTCCAGTTTCTCCGAGGGATAGGTTCTGGGCGGTTGTGGGTCAAGGTGGTTTTTGTAGCTGAAGTGAACAAATCTGTGGTCTGTCCAATGGAGAGCTGTGGTGCGGTCGAAGGAAATGAGCTTGCTGGAGGTGAAGATAGGGTCGAGCATGTGTCCGGCTACATGGGTAGGGGTATCCACAAGTTTTTTGAGTCAGAGATTAGCCAGGTTGTCCAGAAGGGAGTTGGTGTTGCTGTTGTGTTTATTTTCAAGGTGGAAGTTGAGGTCTCCTAAAAGAATGTAGTTCTCGGAGGCGAGGGCATGTGGGCTGATGAAGTCTGTGATGTCATCGCTGAATTGAGTGCGGGTTCCTGGGGGCCTGTAGATGAGGGTGCCTCGGAGTGTGGTCCTAGGGTTGGTGTGGATCTGGAAGTGGAGATGTTCGGCTGTTGCAAGATTATCGTCTGAACTAGTCGTGATTTTGATGGTGTTCCTGTGGATGATGGCGATGCCTCCTCCTGTTTGGTTGGTGCGGTCTTTTCGGGTGATCTTGTAAGCGTCCGGGATGGCTATAGCGATGTCGGGTGCTGATGAAGTGTTCATCCATGTTTCTGTAAGGAAGGCGATGTCCGGTGACACAGTGTTGAGTAGGTCCCAGAGTTCTGTGGCGTGTCTGTGGACCGAGCGGGTGTTTAGCAGGATGCACTTCAGGTGGGTAGGGTCGGAGCTGTGTTTGGAGGAAGTGGATTTGGTGAGGATCTTGAAGCAGGAGAACTTGCAAGTGTGACAGGCGAATGGGCCGTGGGTATGTTCTGGGGTGGCTTTGCAGCATTGAGGTGTGCGTCCGGGGTTGAGGGCGAGGAGAGTTGCGGTATCATATGTGTATCTAGTGGGCTGGGTACGGTGGGGGCCAGGGGTTCTGGCGCTGGGCGGGGTCCAGGCGCGGACGGGCATAGACGGGCTTACCTTTGGTGCACCTTCGGCACGCATGGGGCGTGACCGCTGCGTGTGAACGCTGCGCGGATATGCATCTGTCATAAGTGGATAGTGGAGGGGGAGGGGCGAGGGAGGGTCAGCTGGGAAGGCGGGAGCAGGGTGGAGACCCGGGCAGGGCGACACAACAACAGCAACAACAAAATGGCCATCCAGACTCAGTGGTAGATGAAAGCCTGCACTGCTAGCACCTCTGACAGCTGCCTCTACGGGGAGGGACAGTGTGGAAGCATGTGTGAGTGAGGCAGTTGGCTGTGAGAGGGGTGTGTGAGAGGGCACGGTAAAGCTGGGGAGACAGGAACGTGGAAATAAGGCTGTAAGACAGGAGAAGAAGGGAGCACATTTCGGATGAAGGGGGGGCCATAAGGTGGCTGTAGACTAAGAGGAGAGAAATAAAACAAACAGGAGCTATGGGGAAAGTGGCTGAGTAGGATGCTCTGAGTATCTGGAAAACAACAAGAACTGTGGGGAAGAGGACGAACATGAGGCAGGTGAGGAAAGCCACGGAGGGAGACTTCCCAAGACTTGTAAGCTTGTTTACCCTTTGGCGCCATACAGGGGCAGGAGCACATGCTGCAGCCGGCATCTCTGCAGTCCCCTGGGCCAAAGAGGAAGCTTGGGTGACTGGCCCGCCTCGCAGGCGTGCCTGATTAATGAAACAGAGAAGGGCAAAAATCAAGCATGCAGCCGTCATTGCCTTGTACTCCGATGAAAAGAAAGGTGTGCGGCTGCTACAGTTCAAGCGTGCTGTGTTGCTTAAAAATAAAATAAATATTGTTGATAAAAAGGTGCAAGCGGGGCCGCCATTACTAATAAAATATATAAAAGCAGGCGCAGTGCCGAAACCGAAAGCAAGGCGCCCGAATGCAGGAGTGCGATAGGTAGCATAGGAAAAGCGAAGCCATTGCATGAAAGCATGTTGAGGAGAAAATAATTTACCAAAATAATGCTCACAGACTAGATTAAAGCAGACTGTGTAACAACACAAGTAAAATAGCCAGTCCTCATGGGAGGATACTAATATGGACAAGGCTGTAGTAAGGAGGGACTAATAAGCCTATTCACAAGTTAAAATCAACTAAGCATGGGCGAATTTTGCGAATTCGCGATCCGCGAATTTGCGGATTTGCAAATTCGCGATCCGCAAAATTCGCGAATTTGTGCGAATTTGCAGATTTTTGTTTTTTTGCGTGTTCGCGTGGTTTTTTGCGTGTTCGCGGGGTTTTTTGCCTGTTCGCTGGGATTTTTGCGTCTTCGCGAGCCGCTTGCATAGCGAAGTTACCCATGCAGTCGTTTATGGGAGAGGGAGAGAGAGATAGATAGATAGATAGATAGATAGATAGATAGATAGATAGATAGATAGATAGATAGATAGATAGATAGAAAGAGAGAGAAAGAGAGGGAAAGAGAGAGGGAGAGAGAGAGAACGAGAGAAAGAAAGAGAGGCCGGATCTCTGAAGGGCCAGATTCCTGAGTTGCCCCTACAGAACATACAGCTTTTTATTTTTAGCAAAATGCATATGAAAATTGTGCTGTAAAGGTCTCTTTTAGTTTAACCCCTCCTGCCAACTCAAAATGGGTGTACTTGCCATCCTCTCCCTTCTTCCTGTTTTTTATATCTGTAAGTGCTTCCTGATGAGGTTTAATTCCTTGGACAGGTGCCTCGTTGCCTACTTGTAACTATTCTCTGACCCTGCTTCAAGGGTCAGAGCAGGGTCAGAGAATAGTTGCAAGTAGGCAACGAGGCGCCAGGAAGCAATTAGCAGCAGGTGTCCAAGTTGAAGTTAATTTGTTTGTAACCCTTTTGTAAAAGGTTACAAAGAAATTAGGTTCAACTTTTGCACCTGCTGCTGTAACCCTTGCTTGGCTGAAAATTCGTCCCCGCTGATTCGCGGATTTTACCGCGATTTCACGAGATTCGCGGATCGCGAAATCGCAGAAAAACTGCAAATTCGCCAGCGAAATGGATTTTACGCCCACCCTTAAAATCAACCATTTAGAAAGGACAGTAACAGGAGCCAATTGAAAAGAAGGCAGAAAATTGGCAATCAGTCAATCAATCAATCAGGGATTTATAGAGCACACTACTCACCCGTAAGGATCTCAAGGCACTGGGGGGGGGCAGCTCCGAGGTCCTCCGAAGAACCAGGTTTGAGGTCCTTTCTGAAGGCTTGCAGTGTGGGGCTTCATATGATGCTGAGGGGGAGTTTGTTCCAGGTCTTGGCTGCGATGTATGAGAAGGACCTGCCCCCCGATCTAGCTCTGTGGACGCGGGGGATTTCGGCAAGGGCTAGGTCGGCAGAGCGAAGGGGTGTCTTGAGGGCGTGGAAGGAGATTCTTTTGGTGAGGTATTGGGGTCCGGTGTTATGGAGGGATTTGTGGGCCTGAGAGAGCAACTTGAAGGTAACTCTCTTTTAGACGTGGAGCCAGTGTAGGTCATGGAGGTGCTGGGTGATGGGGTTGTGTCGTGGGATGCTGAGTACGAGTCTGGCTGCGGCGTTCTGGATGGTCTGAAATTTGTGAAGGAGTGATCTGCTGATTCCGACATAGAGAGTGTTTCCATAGTCCAGCCTGCTGGTGATGAGTGCATGAGTAACAGTATTTCCTAGAGTTGGGGGGATTCATTTTAAGGTCTTTCAGAGTATGCGGAGGGTGATGAAGCATGTGGAGGACACAGTGTTGATCTATTGGTTCATGGTGAGTGAGGAGTTGAGTATGATGTCAAGGTTGCAGGTGTGGTCCATGAGTCAAGGATGTTGTTAATTACTATGAAGTTAATTAGCTGGGTGTTGACGATTTTCTTGATGACTGGTGATGAAGCAGAGGAGAAAGATGGGTCTGTAGTTCTTGAGGTCCGTCAGGACTGTGGAGGGCTTCTTGTGGAGGGGTTTGACTTTGGCATGTTTCCAGTCGTCGGGGAATGTTCCTGTTTCGAGGGTGCAGTTGATTGTCCATTGTAGTTCTGGTGCAATGGCGGAGGCGGCCCTGTGGAAGATGTGCGGTGGGCAGGGGTCAGTGGGTGCTCCAGAGCGGATACTCTTCATAGTCTTTGAGGTGTCTTCTGTGGTGGCAGGGGTCCAGGTGATGAGGGTCAGCTGGGTGTTATTGCTGGTTGAAGGTGTAGGGTCGTGCCTTGGTCTTGGCTGTCAAAGTTGTCGTAGAGTGTCCTGATCTTGTGGTGGAAAAAGGAGCTGAGTTTGTTGCAGAGGTCCTGGGAGGGAGGGACGTAGGTGTTTTGCTGTGGGGTCTGGTGAATTCTTGTATGATGGTGAAGAGTTCCTTGGAGTTGTGGAATTTGGGGAGGATTCTGTCCTGAATTAAGTTTCTCTTTGTAGATCTGATGAGTTGGTAGTGTGCCGTAGTGGCAGCCCTGTAGGCGGTGAGTGCTTCCAGGGTTTCCTGTTTCTCCATGCTTTCCTCAGTCATCAGCATGAGCGTTTGGATTCTCGGAGGTCCGTGGTAAACCAGGTGGCTTTTGTGTTGTGTCGTCTGTCGGATTTCTGGAGTGCGGCTGAGGGTGGAGGTGAGGTGGTCTTCAGTGATCTTGCTCCAGTTTCTGTGTGGGAGGCATGGCGTGGTCTTGTGTGCGGCATGTTTCAAGAAGGAGAAGTGGGCATACCGGTGGTCCATCAGAGAGGTTCCGTGGTGTGACTGAAGCAAATGTTGTTACCTCTGGTGAAGATCAGGTTGAGTGTGTCCCGCCGTGTGGGTGGGGGTGGAGACGAGTTGCTTCCGTCCAATGTTGCCAAGGCTATGGAGTTGAGGTCGCTGAGGTTGTCAAGGTGGTAATTAAGGTCTAGGAGCATTACGTGGAGGTGAGGTCGTGGGGCAAGATGTAGTCTGCAATGGTGTTGGTGAAAGGGGAGCGGAGTACGGGTGGTCCGCAGGCGAGTGTTCTGGGGTTGGGCTGGATCTGGAAATGGATCTGTTCCATGGGGGACGAGGCATCGGTCAAAATGTAGGTTGTCAGTCGAAGGGAGCTTTTGTGAGCGGTTGGGGTGGTCTTTCCTCAGGATCTTGTACCCGTCAGGGATGGCGGTTGCGATGTCAGGAGCGGAGCTGGCGTTGGTCCAGGTCTCTGTGAGGAAGGTGATGGCGGGCGAGTGGAGGTCTCAAACTTTGACTGCGTGTCTGTGCAGGGAGTGTAGGTTGAGGAGGATGTAGCTCAGGGGTTTTGGGTGTGCTGGTGTCTGGTAGGTTGGTGGCAACTGTCTGGGTCTGGAGGTTGGTGAAGGTGTGGCGACAGTGTCGGCAGGAGAACTGGTCTTGGGAGTTGCTCGGCATCGAGAGCTGGTAATTGTTGTTGCATCCAGGATTGTGTGCCTGGAGAATGCTGGAGTCGTAGCAGCAGGGGATCAGAGGACCAGGGTCTCTGACGCTGGTCACGGTCCGGTCGTACAGGGGCCCTTATCTGGGGAGTGGGCCCAATGGCTACAGGAGAAGGGTTTGAAGGACCTTTGGTGAGCAAAAAACTCATAGACTCAGGAGTATACATTTTACTCCCATGTCCACAAGACATATGTGCACCTGAACCACTTTTTAGGAACAAGGGATCTCCAACTCTTAGTTGTAGCCACAGAGATAGAGTCACAATCGTTATCAGACCAAGTAGCCGTATCCCATACCCTAGCCCTTCCTCCCACATGCCACGCCTCCCTGTCACAGAGAATGTGGAAGTAATTACTACATAGGCCAGAGGTGGTGAAGAGGATTACCCAAGCGATAGTAGATGTCTAGCTATTAAGGGCACTGATGGCACTCCAGTCACTACCCTCTGGAAGGCCCTAAAGGCAGTCATTGCAGGGGAGCTGATCACTGAGTCAGCGGTGGAAAATAAACGCCGACAAAACAAAAGGGAGCACCTCCACAAACAATGCAGGGATTAGAATTCATACACATGAGCACAGGGGCTCCAAGGGTCTGACACCAACTAGAGGCAGCACATGCACAATTACCAGGACTTGACATTGGCAAAGCCGAAAATTTGTTGCTTCAACTCCAACACTCCTTTTATGTGCAGGGAGACAGATGTGGCAGGTTGTTGGCCAACAGACTCAAAGTGCAGTGACAGGCAGCAAGAGTGGACTCCCTGGTGGCCTAAGATGGTAATGACGTTGCGGGGGACGGCCCAATAGCATCTACCTTTGGAACTTCTATGGGGAACTTTATTCTGAGCAAATCCTGGCACCCGGGGGGCCAGACCTTTACCTCAAAGGAGCGTGCATGCCGCGAATGACGTCAAAGCAGACAGACTGCCTTGAAGGCCCGATTAAAGTAGAGGAGGTTATCTATGCAATAGCCCGCCAGAAAGACCTTAAGTCGGTTGGACGGATGGTTTCCCTGCCCTTTTTTACAAGACATCCTGCTCTACTATGATCAACCAAGAGTGACAGTTCGAATGAATGGGCAGTCCTTTGCTCCCTTCTCTATCCGCAGGGGTACACGCCAAAGGGTGCCCTATTTCACCTCTATTATTCGCCATTTACATGGAACCCTTCACCCAGCATATACAGGACAATCAAAACATCACAGGGTCGGACTGGCTACCGGGCGTTTTGGCATGCTGCTGAGCTGGGGGCTGATTTCGTTGATTGAGACCTGCGTGTGCTTTGAAATAAACAAAGCAAAACGAATTTTGTTCAGCACACGCACGTCCCCATCAATGAAATCAGCCCCCAGCTCAGCAGCATGCCAAAACGCCCGGTAGCCAGTCCGGCCCTGCTGGGACATGATCCTAAATGACATAGAGACCCACCTAAACACGCAGATTCCACAATTCCCTCCATATATCCTTCTAGGGCTCCCCGATGCCCTTACATTTCCACTCAAATTCCATAGAGGATAACATATCAGGCTTGCATTAGGATCCACACTTCAGATCATCCTAACACACTGGGTCATTAATAAAATTCTGACACCGTTTATGGTATATACTGGGCATGGAGAGACTCATCCTCACACACATCTTCAGGGGTTACTCTTACAGGGAACTCTGGTGCCCATTCATTGCCCTGCTATCTGAGGAATTTATAGAAACACTGTGCCCCAGATACCTTCGCTTATTGCAGTTAACTGAGGAAGATACATCTACACAGGCTAGAACTACAGACCAGAGCGAGGCCTCCGGTGTAACAAAGTGACTTACAGGGTAAAAGAAATTAGATGTGAATTGATATGTATTTGTGTGGAAGCAAAGAACTGTAGAATAATATTTTGCAGGTTAAGAGGTCAGGTGACAGTTTCACTGTCAGACCTAAAACTGCATGTGGGTTAATGCCTGCCTTCCTCACAGCTGTGCTACTGTCAGAGAAAAACAAAATAAATGATCTAGTTATCTAAGACACTATAGCATTCCAATGTCAAGTGTGTGCCCCTGAAAATTCAAGCTTAGGTAGATGAGTAAACAAACTCATCACAGCTGCATGGAGGACAAGAACTTTTTTGATATAAGCACACAACTTCAGCCCAATCAAAGCAGGTACTCCTTACTTCCAATGTGTGGGTGGGGCCAAAACCCCTTGTTTGCATTGGATCAATTTATAGAAAGGCCTGCAACAGGGCGGCTCCAGAAATTATTTCTAATCATCACTCACCATTTCCCTGAAACCTTTAAACACTCAAAACATGCACCAGTGGGGCCCATAACACTGCGCATTTACTCTGTTCACTTACACTTGGCTTCAAGGCTTCTGATGAATTGCAATGGAGAAATGCTGTAACATTTGGTGGAGCGTCTAAACCTATTCGATCTATTTATTATTTATACCTGTAATATTTAAACATTTACCATGGTTTCATTATAACATTAATTTATTCAGACACGCCACCATAATGGCAATGGATCTGCTCGTAAGAAAATTAGGCGTGGGAAAATCACAAGACCAGCTTTTAAAATTCCATTTGCCAATTTTATTAAAGCAAAACTTTATTATGTCTGACATTTATACATTAGTCAAAATCTTTATTCAGCAAAATTAACTTTATTTCAAAATGATCATTTTTATTTAGAGCTCAGAAAAATCGCTTTATTTTAGAATTCAGTTAAAGTTTAGTAAAGAACAGATAGTTCCAAATTCATTGTCCCCTAGCATCCCTAACGAACACCCTCATCTTATACTTAGAATCCTGCAAAACAAACAAATAAGAAAAACATAAGAGTTCTTACATCCAGGAATCGGTCAGCAAACGGGCAGCATCTCCGATAGAAATGGAAAAAGCGACCCCAACCTTACAAGTCCAGGCATTTTTATACCTTATTTCTCAACTTAATCTATCTAAAAAAGTAACTAACATCACCATCTTGTGTTCTGATTGGACAAATTCGGGGTAGATGAGCACTTCCTCACCATTACAGCATTTGTTATTCACATGATTCAGCTAAAATATAAAAGTCTTTTGTTTAGACAGTCCGTGGCCTAGGCGCATCACACTTTAGCAACATTTCCTTTCTTTCCCATGGTTTGGGCATCCGATCATTCATGCTTGGCACCCATCCTAGGTTCCGGGTGAGGTATCCTTGAACTCTCCCTCAAGCACAGTCAGCTCACTTGCGCTGGCAGAAATCTTTGACGCGCCTGCGCAGACCAATACCCACTCGCAGTAGCTCAGAGCGGCCATTTTCTCACTAGGCCTCACAGGCCACATTCGGAACTATCATAGAAACAAACAAAAATCCATGTTAGTTATAGTAATGAAACCCATTCTGTTTACCTCCCACCATGCTAATGTTTGCCATTAGCCGTTACCTAGCAAATGTGCCACACAAATGCATTTTATACTTACATAATCGACCCTCTCTTTTCACAAAACATATACAAAAGCACATTTAAATAGCATTTTGTTTATATTGAAGCTATGCATTAATCCACAACACAATAACAATACATATTAGCTACTATTATTGCGACATATAAGCAGAATTAGTAATCCCCGTGTATAATAAAAATAATAATAAAATACCGTGTGCATCTTACTCTATGGTTGATTATTTTCACAAAACATGCAATTAGTAAACATTATTGTTATGGGACATTGACTTCATGAGGGGTACACAAAATTTTGTGTTTGCCACCTTGCTCCATCAATTCCCTCATCTGGTGATTTTATCACCAAATATCTTCCAAAATGTTGAAAAATTTACTTGAACATGTTTCAGTTAGCTTTCTTGTTAATGTCATCTATACTTTTGTTTCTTTCTCTTTTGAATCTTTGAAAAACATTTCTTTTATTTCTTCCATTTCGATTTCATTCTTTTCTCTCATTCTTGCCTGGTGTGCTTCATTTCTTTTCTTTATTGACCTTCTAAAATCTTGTCTACCTTTATATATACAACACAATCTTATCATGAAAATCACTATTACTAAGACTGTTATTGGAATTAGCATTTTACCTATAATTGAACTACCTATTTCTTGAAACCAATGCTTAATTGCTGAGAAACTTTTACCCAGCTTTTCATGTTCAAGTTCAAGGCGCTTGGGGAGGGGGTTCATTATTTATCGAATAGCCAGGTTTTAAGTTCTTTTCTGAAGGAGATGTGGTTCTGTGTAAGGCGGAGGTGAGTGGGGAGTGAGTTCCAGGTCTTGGCCGCCAAGTAGGAGAAGGATCTTCCTCCCATGGTGGATCTTTGGATACGCGGAACTGCGGCGAGGGCTTGATTGGATGATCTTAGTTGGCGAGTGGGTGTGTAGAAGGACAGTCGAGTGTTGAGGCATTCGGGTCCTAGTTTGTAGAGGGCCTTGTGTGCGTGGGTGAGGAGACGGGACGTTATTCTCTTGTTGACGGGAAGCCAGTGGAGATCTTTCAGGTGACCGGTAATGTGATCTTGGCGAGGGATGTCCAAAATGAGTCTCGCTGATGCGTTTTGGATGCGTTGGAGTTTTTTCTGTAATTTGGCTGTGATTCCGCCGTAGAGGGTGTTTCCATAGTCCAGTCGACTCGTGACCAGTGCGTGGGTGACAGTCTTTCTTGTCTCGGAGGGGATCCAACGGAAGATTTTTTTGAGCATACGAAGTACGTTGAAGCAGGAGGATGATACGGCATTGACTTGTCTGGTCATCGAAAGTGAGGAGTCTAGGATGAAGCCAAGGTTACGTGCGTGGTCTGTGGGTATGGGTGCTGTGCCCAAAGCCGAAGGCCACCATGAGTTGTCCCAGGCAGAGGGGGATGATCCCAGGATGAGGACCTCCGTTTTGTCTGAGTTAAGTTTTAGGCGGCTGTTTTTCATCCATTCGGCTACTTCTTTCATGCCTTCGTGAAGATTGGTTTTGGCGGTGTTAGGGTATTTGGTGAGGGAAAGGATCAGCTGGGTGTCGTCAGCGTAGGAGATGATGTTAAGGTTGTGTTGACGAGCGATGGATGCGAGTGGACTCATGTAAACGTTGAAGAGGGTGGGACTGAGTGAAGATCCTTGTGGTACTCCGCAGATGACTTTGGTGGCCTCTGATTTGAATGGGGGAAGTCGGACTCTCTGAGTTCTCCTAACGAGGAACGAGATGATCCAGTCCAAGGCTTTTCCTTGTATGCCGATGTTGCTGAGGCGTTGTATGAGGGTGTTGTGACAGACTGTGTCGAAGGCGGCGGAGAGGTCGAGTAGGATGAGGGCCACTGTTTCTCCATTGTCCAGTAGTGTTCGGATGTCGTCTGTCGCTGCAATGAGGGTGGTTTTGGTGCTGTGTTTGGCTCGAAAGCTGGACTGTGAGGGATCGAGGGAGTTGTTGGATTCAAGGAAGGCGGCGAGCTGGCTGTTGACGGCTTTCTCAATGACTTTGGCAGGGAATGGGAGGAGGGATATGGGGCGGTAGTTTTTAAGTTCAGAGGGGTCTGCTGTGGGTTTCTTCAGGAGGGCGCTGAGTTCGGCGTGTTTCCAGCTTTCTGGGAAGGTAGCAGAGTTGAAGGAGCAGTTGATGACATCACGGAGATGGGGTGCGATGATGGAGTCTGCTTTGTTGAAGATGTGGTGGGGACAGGGGTCGGTTGGCGAGCCAGAATGGATGGAGTTTATTAGGCGGATGGTGTCTTCAGTGGTGATTGGGTTCCAGGCGCTGAGGTTGATAGAGGGCGGTTTAGGTTCGGAGGTGGGTGGAGAGGGTTGTTCGTTGGAAATGTTCTCGAAGCTGTTATGTATGTCTGCAATTTTGTTGTAGAAGAAGGAGGATAACGAATCGCAGAGGTCTTGGGAGGGAGTAATGTCGTTTGAGGCTGTGGTGGGGTTGGTTAATTCTTTGACGATGTTGAATAGTTCCTTGCTGTTATGGGCGTTGTTGTCGAGTCGATCCTTGAATGCTGATTTCTTGGTGGATCGGATCAATTGGTGGTGTTTGCGGGTGGCTGCCTTGAAGGTGGTCATGTTGTCGGTGGTTGGGTTTTTTCTCCATGTTTTCTCGAGAGTACGGCATAGCTTCTTGGATTTCTTAAGGTCATCGTTGAACCAGGGGGCCTTTTTGCTGTCCTGTTTGGTATGATGGTTTTTCAAGGGTGCTAATTCGTCAGCGCTGTGAGTGATCCATTGTTTGAGTTTGGCGGCAGCTTGGTTTGGGTCCGATGGGAGGGCGGGAGGGTTTTATTTTGAGCGATGTGAGGAGTTGGTCGTGGTGATTTTGTTCCAGTTTCTTCGAGGAATAGGTTGTGGGGGGTTGTGGGTCGAGGTAGTTTTGTAGCTGAAGTGAACACAACTATGGTCCGTCCAATGGAGAGCTGTGGTGCGATCAAAGGAGATGTGTTTGCTGGAGGTGAAGATTGGGTCGAGCGTATGTCTGGCTACATGGGTGGTGGCATCAACAAGTTGTTTGAGTCCGAGATTGGCCAGGTTGTCTAGAAGGGTGGTGGTGTTGCTGTCGTTTTTCTTTTCCAGGTGGAAGTTGAGGTCTCCTAGTAGAATGTAGTTCTCGGAGGCGAGGGCATGTGGGCTGATGAAGTCAATAATGTCTTCGCTGAATTGTTTACGGGTTCCTGGAGACCTGTAGATGAGGGTGCCTCTAAGTGTGGTCCTGGGGTCGGTGTGGATCTGGAAGTGGAGGTGTTCAGCGGTTGCAAGGATCTCGTCGAAGCTGGTCGGGATTCTGATGGAGTTCTTATGGACGATGGCGATGCCTCCTCCTGTTTGATTGGCGCAGTCTTTTCGGATGATCTTGTAAGTGTCCGGGATGGCTATGGCGATGTCGGGGGCTGATGATGCGTTCATCCAGGTTTCTGTAAGGAAGGCGACGTCCGGTGAAGCAGTGTCGAGTAGGTCCCAGAGTTCAGTGGCGTGTCTGTGGACCGAGCGGGTGTTTAGCAGGATGCACTTCAGGTGGTTAGAGTCGGAGCTGTGTTTGGGGTTAGTGGATATGGTATGGGTCTTGATGCTGGTAAATTTGCAGGAGTGGCAGGCGAAGGGACCGTGGGTACGTCCCGGGGCAGCTTCGTAGCATTGTGGTGTGCGTCCGGGGTTAAGAGCTAGGAGGGTCGAGGCATCGTACGTTAAGCGGGAGGAGTGCGGGTTGCGGGGGCCAGGGGGTCTGGCGCTGGGCGCGGTCCAGGCTCGGACGGGCGTAGACGAGCTTACCTTTGGCGCACCTTCAGCGCGCATGGGGCGCGACCGCTGCGCGCAAAAGCATCTGTCATAAGTGGATAGTGGAGGGGAGGGGCAAGGGAGGGTCAGCTGGGAGGCAGGGCGGGCTGCAGAGGACGGGCTCCGAGGCACAACAAAAACTAAAATGGCAGCGAAAACGAAACTAGAGATAGGCTGGGGCACAGAGACTAATTAATGACTCAGACAATGTGTTTTTTAAAGCGCGACAATGATCGAGTGAAAAGAACAACAGGCAATGCAAATTCCAATTAAGCAACACAAATAGCGCTACGGCTGCGAAAGCGCGAATCAAAGTACAGTGATAAAATCTCTTTAAAGCGCTACAAATGTTTCTATTATTCCCCAATGCTAATCGCGTTACAGCGCTATGCTCTATGGGCGCCTGCAGATTTGAGAGCAGCAGATAAGTAAAGAGCGTAGCAAACGATACCAGGTGAGAGCTGGGAGCGTGGGGGAGCGACCGCTTCTGAGAGCGTCAGGACGGTCACAGCGCTTATGGGTGTGGGAGCTGGCTATGCAGTCCGTGGGAGGGAGGGTCAGCTGGGAGGCGGGGCAGGCTGCAGAGAACGGGCTCCGAGGCACAACAAAAACTAAAATGGCATCGAAAACGAAACGAGATAGGCTGGGGCACAGAGACTAATTAATGACTCAGACAATGTGTTTTTTAAAGCGCGACAATTATCGAGTGAAAAGAAAAACAGGCAATGCAAATTCCAATTAAGCAACACAAATAGCGCTACGGCTGGGAAAGCGCGAATCAAAGTACAGTGATAAAATCTCTTTAAAGCGCTACAAATGTTTCTATTATTCCCCAATGCTAATCGCGTTACAGCGCTATGCTCTATGGGCGCCTGCAGATTTGAGAGCAGCAGATAAGTAAAGAGCGTAGCAAACGATACCAGGTGAGAGCTGGGAGCGTGGGGGAGCGACCGCTTCTGAGAGCGTCAGGACACCCTTAACCTCCAGTGGTTCAATTACTCCATGCAAATCTGTAATGTTTATAATATACTTTTCAATATTCTGACTTTTATCTGGGATATAAGTACAACAATGTTGCACCTTCAGGATCCCACAGACTCCTCCCTCTTTTGCTAAAATTATATCAAGACAAGTCGATTTTGCAAAACCATAGTCCTCATAGCAATCATTTTAGTATTCACCATCAGGAATCCTCCTGCAGAGTCTGTTGATAATCGATCAACAAATGTGGACAATTTTCTAATTCTATTTGCATTGAACGAAATTCCCACTGCTGGTATCAGTGCTCCAAACACATCACCTATTATTTCTAACACAGTTTCTCTTCTTTTTCGACTTAGAACTTTACCTATCTCATGTTTTCCATTAGTACCTCTATCTACATGAAAAATGTTAGGAAAGACCAAACTCACATAGCATGTCCCATACCAGTGGTCAGGGAGTCTATAATAAGCTCTGTTCCCACAAATAAAATAAATTCCAGGAAAAACAGGATCATCTCCTCCTTTAAATCCCCAACCCCCTAAAATTCTATAGGTATCTTCACATTGACTTGCACCCACAAAATAATTGTCATACATGGTGTTGTCTCTTCTAATACAAAAGTTTCCCATCATTGATGCATCTATATTTATTGCCACATTCACATTTTTATCCTCAATATTCTCATCGTCAAATGTATAATATTTTGACTTTTCATGATTCATTTTCTCCTTACGTTTATAAACAATTCTTCTTTCCTCGACCATGCCTAAAAAGGCTTTCTCCTGAACTCTCATTTTGCATGTCAAATTATGTGTAAAAGCATATTCATGTGTTAATTCATCTACTTCTAAGAAATATTCTCCCATTACCTCTGCATGCTTTCCCGTATTTAATGTATTGTCAATCTTTATTTTTGCAAATATTTCATCCACATTGGAATGTTGATATTCCAGCTTTCCAGTTTTATAAAACAAGCTTGCAATTACACTACAAGTTACTCCATATGTAAGAGGAAGATGGTGATAGGTCACCCCTTCTGACACTGATGCTGGTAATTTTACACACACATAGCAGTCATCTACATTCATAGTTTTAATATATTCAAGCAGTAATTTCGAAAAACAGTTTTTACTGTAAACACTAATAGACTTATCTTGATGCAACTGGTTTATATACATGAATCTCGGGTACCTTTCCTTTCTCATCTTGCTTACTTGAGTTTACATTCTTTTTTAATTTTGTTAAATTAGTTTGAAAATGAATCACAATAGCTAATATTGTCCATATTACCACTAACAAACTCATACAAATGGTAAAGCATCTACACCAGTTTCTAAAAATAGAGCATTTCGTTCGATGATTGTTCATTGTCATTTTCCCTAACAGCGTTTCTTCGACCTTATGTCACCTATAAGTTTCACACTACTCAGCACTCTAACAAAATTTTCTTCGACCTTGTGTAAGTTTCTCTTCTAAATTAGGTTATATTTAAGTTTTTCTAACACGTTTTCTTCAACCTTGTGTGAACTCCGACCTCTCCTATATTTACAAAACCGTCTCACAAGACTTCAGGCTTTTTGCTTTAATATCATATACTTTGAGTACCTAATTTTTTATTTCTTAATCAACTTCTTTACTCACTTTTCCCAATTGGCTTTGGGTCATACAGATTTTCTTGACTGCTATTTACTTCAACAATTGGTGGCAGGACAATATATGTCCATTCAGGTGATTTGTACTTCTGATTTGGACGTCTCACTATCTTTGGCCTTTGAATAGTCCCTATTTTCTTTCCCAGTGTTTCTTTTTGACTGGTATTCTCGTTCACTTGCTCTTCTTGTTCTTTTGCTGTATTCACTATTTTGAATTTCAATCCTCCAGCTCCTTTAGGCCAGTTATCTCCTTTGCAGACTTTCTTAGTCTTCGGCTCTATTATATTATGCTCCACTCGCCAAGCTCTTTTTCTTGTGCTTTTTCTTAATGGAGTCTCGTTTGCACTGTCATCAGTTTCACTTTCAGTATCTTCTACTGTATCATTAATTAATTAATTATGATTTTCACAATGTCTTTGTCTTCATTAGATTTAGTTTTCTCTACTCTTACTCTGTTAGGAACACCTTCATAACTGGTACTTGGAATCTCATTTTTATCATGAGTTACTTCCTCTTCCCCTGTTTCAGGATTTCCGTTCCTGCTTTCAGAGTCTTCAGTTTGCGGTTTAGTTTTCTTCTTTTCAGCAACTTTCTTTTCACCTTCTTTTGCGTCTTTACTGGTGGTTGCTTCTACGGATTCTCGATCTTCAAGTTGATCATCTGAATCTGGTATTTTAACAATCTCCTTGTCACCTTGGCCTTCAGACGCAGAACTGGCTTCTGATACTTCCAGATGTCGACGATCTTGTCGATCTTCAGTATTTGGATCCTTTTCTGGTTCACCTTCAGAATCAGAGTCAGTTGTACTTTCACCGTCGTATGGGTATTCAGGTTCTGGCACACGGATTGTAATGTAATGTAAATTGATACTTGTATAGCGCACTACTCACCCGCAAGGGTCTCAAGGCGCTTGTACGAATACCGCTGTGGAACCCATCCTGGCTTTCCCTGTGAGGCGTCCACTCCTGGGCACCCCTAGGTGGAGGCCAAGCATCCTTAGCATTGTGGGGGCCGTTGTGGAGATTAAGCAAGCTATTGCCCAGAGTTGCAGAGTGGGACTCCATGATTGGAATAGGCACCGAGGCGAGAATTATCAGGTCGTGGAATTTTGAGCCCAAGACCCGCCGAGGCGGGGAATTGAACCCTGGTCCCGGGCTAGACCTCTGCATCAGGGTCTGCCGCTCTAATGATTGAGCCACACTTCTCCACATTGTGTGACATTGTGTGATTCGCATGAACCCACCTTTTAAGTCCTGCACACTTGACTGCAGTAGTACTGACCAAGATTACTTGACGTGGTCTTTGCCACCTTGGTACCAAACAATTCCTCCTACGAGGAACTTTCACTCTTACCCAGTCCCCAGGGACTAAGTCATGAGCTGGATTTTTACTCTTTGGAATTTGATTCAGTTTCCACCTGGTGGAGCACAGAAGTTACCACATCAGACATCGTAATCCAGTACGATGTCATCATTAATGGTTAATAGCTTATTAACTGGTACATAAGCCTGTCTCATCACCCTCCCCATCAAAATCTCAGGAGGGCTTAATCCAGTTTTTCTGTCAGGTATGCTCCTGAATGTCATCAAGACAAGCGGCAAAACATCAGGCCATTTCATTCCTGTTGCCAAACACATCTTGCCATTCTATTCTTCATTGTTCCATTCACTTGTTCAACTACCCCTGAAGCTTCATCTTCAGGTGTATATGCACAGTGCAGCTTCTGGCGAATATCCAGAGCTTCGCAGATCATCTGCAGAAGTTCCTTCTGGAAATGCGGGCCTCTATCTGATTCAATCGTGACCGGAAACCCGAAAAGTGGCATTATCTCACGTAAGAACAGTTTTGCAACAGTTATTCCATCATTTCTCCGTGTTGGAAAAGCTTCCACCCATCGTGAAAACAAACAGATTATCACAAGAACATATTTGAGTCTGTTACATGGAGGTAGCTCAATAAAATCCATTTGAATTCTTGTGAATGGGCCATCCTCCCGTCCTATGGTTCCCAGGCTTACAAGAGTTTTCCTGTTTGGGTTAAATTGTTGGCATACTAAACACCTTTGGCACAAGCTTTCAGCAATCATTCTAAATTTGGGATTATACCAAGTCTGTCTAAAAAGACGGATCATGGCATCTCTTCCAATATGGGCCTGACCATGGTACATTCGGGCCATATCTGAAATCATGCTTTCGGGCATTACTGGTCTTTCATCTTTGTAAACCCAAATTTCATCCTCTTCCCTCTGCCTACATCCTGATTTTATCCAGACATCTTTCTCCTCTGTTCCTGCCTCTTCCTGCATCTGTTTCACTTCCTGCCAGGTCTCAACTACAGTGGTTAGCATCAAAGGACTTGGAACATGTTCTTCAGTTTTTCCCCGATTTATTGAAATTTGGTTTTTAGCTCAATGCTTGGCAAATTCATCTGCATAGTTGTTACCTCGGGTAATATAATCATCACCTTTTTTATGAGCAGAACATTTTACCACAGCCAGTTTCTCAGGTAATTGTATCACATCTATCAATGTCTTCACGAATTCTGCATTCCGTATAGGTGTTCCTGCAGAGGTCAAATAACTTCTTTGGGACCAGAGCTGTCCATAATCATGAACGACTCCATAACCATATTGACTATCTGTCACTATGGTTACTTTCACCTCTTTTCCCAACTCGCATGCTCGTATCAAAGCAATCAACTCCGCTATCTGAGCAGAATGAATTCCCTTCCAGACAAGACGCTTCCAATACTTCTGCTACTGTGCAAACAGCATATGCAGCACTTAGAACACCACTCTCTGTTCTCAAACATGATCCATCCACAAACATTACAAAATCTGATTCAATCAAAGGCTCATCTTTAATATCCGGGCGAGGTTTGGTACAGTATTCCAAAACATCCAGACACTTGTGATCAAGCTCACCTTTCACTTCTGCTTCAATGGTTTCAGGCAACAATGTAGATGGGTTGTCATTCACACATCTTGCAATTGTCACATTTTCAGCTCCTAAAATTACTTTCTCATAATGGGTCAATCTGCTGTTAGTCATGTATTGTGTTTTTGCTCTTGTGAGGAGAATCTCCACTGAATGAGGTACATACACCCTCACAGGAAATCCCATCACAATTCCTTCACTTTGTTCCAGACTTACACTGATTGCTGCTACTGCTTTCAGACATCCTGGCAAAGCCTTTGCAACAGGGTCCAAAACAGCTGAGAAATATGCAATTGGTTTTCTCATTCTTCCATGTCTTTGAATCAATACTGACAAAGCACATCCTTCTCGCTCACTGCAGTACAGTTCAAACTCTTTTTCACAATCAGGCATTCCCAATGCTGGGGCTTCACACGATTTATTTTTTAGTTGTTCAAATGCTTCCAGCTCTGTTTTGGTCAGAACAATAGGGTCTCTAATATCTGCCTTTTTTCAGTCTCTGCAATGGCTTTGCAATTAATGAAAATCCACTTATCCATTGTCTACAATAACCGGCCATTCCCAGGAACATTCTTACCTGTCTTTGAGTTTTTGGTGGTTGCATTCCTTGTATCATTTTAATTATTTCAATGGTAACTTGTCTGATTCCTTTAGCAATCTTGTGACCTAAATATTGTACTTCTTTCTGACAGAACTGTAATTTTGATGGAGACACTTTATATCCCTCTTCAGCCAAATTATTCAACAATGCCACTGTATCAGTTACACAGGCATCCTTTGTTTTTGATCCGACCAGTAGGTCATCAATATACTGCACTAACACAGACTCTCCAGGCATGCTCAAAGTTTCAAATGATTTATTCAACAGCTGATTAAAAATTGATGGACTTTCAGTGTACCCTTGTTGAATTCTACACCATGCTAAGATACGATTTTGGAATCGAAACGCAAAAATTGGCTGACTTTCTGGATGCAATGGAACAGTAAAGAACGCATTGCACAGATCAATCACGGTGTACCATTCTGCATCATGAGGAATCTGGTACAAAATCACTGTTGGATTTGGAACAATCGAACAACATGGAACAACAATCTTATTAATTTTTCTCAAATCCTGCACAATTCTAAATGTTCCGTTTGGCATCTTCAGTCCCATAATTGGTGAATTACATGGACTGCTTTCAATTTCTCTTAAAATACCTTGCTCAATCATTTTGTCAATTACTGGAGTAATTCCTTCAATCACTTCTGCAGTCATTTTGCATGGCGGTATATTCGTGTAGCTAGCACCTTCTTTTATGGTCACGTTCACAGGATCAACCCCTTTCATTAAACCTATATCCTTTCCAGTGAAATCCCACACACTTTCTTCTACTGCCTCTTTTAGTTAAATAGGAATTTTCTCTTTATCAAACACAGGAACCAATTTATCCTGTTCTGCCTCAATCATGAGCATTGTCAATTTATGCAAGCTATCTTCATCTGGAGTCTGCAATTCTATGCCATCTGGCGAACAGTATATGGCGCAGTTTTTCTTACACAATATATCTCTTCCTAGCAAATTAACAGGACTACTATCGCACACCACAAACCGATGCATATCCTTGTATGTCCCAATCTCTATTTCAACTGGTTTTGTCAAGGGAGTATTTATTTGTCTGTTAGCTACACCTATAACCTGGATTGTTTCACCCGAGAGAGGAAGATTTAAAATTTCCACTGATCTAACAGTAGAACGGGTAGCACCAGTGTCCACTAGGAAAGTTATTTCCACATCATTCACCTTTCCGCTCACAAATGAACCTGACTGATCTACCTCAAGAGTGGCTCCAAGCATACTCACTTCTTCCTCCCTCAGGCACCGTCAGAAACTTTCATCCGGCTCACTGCCATTCTCTTCTTGCAACCAATATCGCGGACACGCATTTACTCTTTGCGGTCTTTTTACCTGCTCACCTCCGCTGAATCCTGTCTCTGCACTGTATTTCTGCTGATTTCCACTATTTGGCAGTGACGTTGTGGCACCTGACTTTGCTGATTTGCTGTCTGCTGTTGCTGTGACTGATGCTGATTTACCTCAAACTGCACCTGTGGATTTAATGATGTATGTTCCCCATTAACTCTAGGCGGACATTTACACTCTCGTTTCCAATGCCCTAACTTGCCTCAATTAAAACATGGCATTTTCTATTTCATTTCATCAATGTTCCCTACCAATGTAGGTTTGCCTTTAAACCCACTTTGATCCCCTACATTCTTGCTCTCCATTTGTGCCACTTGTTGTTCTGGTACTTTCACTTGTGCCCACATAGCTTTCTCTTTTAATTTCTTTTGTTTTACATCAATCTCTTCACTACAGTATTTTGCTTGTCTCAATACCTTATCTACTAACTCGATTGCCAATCCATCATGCTATGTCTAATCATATCTGAAATTTCTGGTCTTAATCCATATATAAATCTATACACGAAATGGCTCATATTCTTTTCTTAATTGTTCCATTCACTTGTTCAACTACCCCTGAAGCTTCAGGTGTATATGCACAGTGCAGCTTTTGGCGAATATCCAGAGCTTCACAGATCATCTGCAGAAGTTCATTCTGGAAATGCGGGCCTCTATCCGATTCAATTGTGACCCGAAAACCGAAACGTGGTATTATCTCACGTAAGAACAGTTTTGCAACAGTTATTCCATTATTTCTCCGTGTTGGAAAAGCACCCACCCATCGTGAAAACAAACAGATTATCACAAGAACATATCTGAGTCTGTTACATGGAGGTAGCTCAATAAAATCCATTTGAACTCTTGTGAATGGGCCACCCTCCCGTCCTATGGTTCCCAGGCTTACAACAGTTTTCCTGTTTGGGTTAAATTGTTGGCATACTAAACCCTTTGGCACAAGCTTTCAGCATTCATTCTAAATTTGGGATTATACCAAGTCTGTCTAAAAAGACGGATCATGGCATCTCTTCCAATATGGGCCTGACCATGGTACATTCGGGCCATATCTGAAATCATGCTATCGGGCATTACTGGTCTTTCATCTTTATAAACCCAAATTTCATCCTCTTCCCTCTGCCTACATCCTTATTTTATCCAGACATCTTTCTCCTCTGTTCCTGCCTCTTCCTGCATCTGTTTCACTTCCTGCCAGGTCTCAACTACAGTGGTTAGCATCAAAGGACTTAGAACCTGTTCTTCAGTTTTTCCCCGATTTATTGAAATTTGTTTTTTAGCACAATGCTTAGCAATTTCATCTGCATAGTTGTTACCTCGGGTAATATAATCATCACCTTTTTTATGAGCAGAACATTTTACCACAGCCAGTTTCTCAGGTAATTGTATCACATCAATGTCTTCACAAATTCTGCATTCCGTATAGGTGTTCCTGCAGAGGTCAAATAACTTCTTTGGGACCAGAGCTGTCCATGATCATGAACGACTCCATAACCATATTGACTATCTGTCACTATGGTTACTTTCACCTCTTTTCCCAACTCACATGCTCGTATCAAAGCAATCAACTCCGCTATCTGAGCAGAATGAATTCCTTTCAGACAAGACGCTTCCAATACTTCTGCTACTGTGGAAACAGCATATGCAGCACTTAGAACACAACTCTCTGTTCTCAAACATGATCCATCCACAAACATTACAAAATCTGATTCAATCAAAGGCTCATCTTTAATATCCGGGCGAGGTTTGGTACAGTATTCCAAAACATCCAGACATTTGTGATCAGGCTCACCTTTCACTTCTGCTTCAATGGTTTCAGGCAACAATGTAGATGGGTTGACATTCACACATCTTGCAATTGTCACATTTTCAGCTCCTAAAATTACTTTCTCATAATGGGTCAATCTGCTGTTAGTCATGTATTGTGTTTTTGCTCTTGTGAGGAGAATCTCCACTGAATGAGGTACATACACCCTCACAGGAATTCCCATCACAATTCCTTCACTTTGTTCCAGACTTACACTGGTTGCTGCTACTGCTTTCAGACATCCGGGCAAAGCCTTTGCAACAGGGTCCAAAACAGCTGAGAAATACGAAATTGGTTTACTTATTCTTCCATGTCTTTGAATCAATACTGACAAAGCACATCCTTCTCGCTCACTGCAGTACAGTTCAAACTCTTTTTCATAATCAGACATTCCTAATGCTGGTGCTTCACACAATTTTCTTTATAGTTGTTCAAATGCTTCCATCTCTGTTTTGGTCAGAGCAATAGGGTCTCTAATATCTGCCTTTTTTCAGTCTCTGCAATGGCTTTGCAATGAATGAAAATCCACTTATCCATTGTCTACAATAACCTACCATTCCCAGGAACATTCTTACCTGTCTTTGAGTTTTTGGTGGTTGCATTCCTTGTATCATTTTAATTCTTTCAATGGTAACTTGTCTGATTCCTTTAGCAATCTTGTGACCTAAATATTGTACTTCTTTCTGACAGAACTGTAATTTTGATGGAGAGACTTTATGTCCCTCTTCAGCCAAATGATTCAACAATGCCACTGTATCAGTTACACAGGCATCCTTTGTTTTTGATGCGACCAGTAGGTCATCAATATACTGCCCTAACACAGACTCTCCAGGCATGCTCAAAGTTTCTAATGATTTCTTCAACAGCTGATTAAAAATTGATGGACTTTCAGTGTACCCTTGTGGAATTCTACACCATGCTAAGATACGATTTTGGAATCGAAATGCAAAAATTGTCTGACTTTCTGGATGCAATGGAACAGTAAAGAACGCATTGCAGAGATCAATCACTGTGTACCATTCTGCATCACAAGGAATCTGGTACAAAATCACTGTTGGATTTGGAACAATTGGACAACATGGAACAACAATCTTATTAGTTTTTCTCAAATCCTGCACAATTCTAAATGTTCAGTTTGGCTTCTTCAGTCCCATAATTGGTGAATTACATGGGCTGCTCTCAATTTCTCTTAAAATACCTCGCTCAATCATTTTGTCAATTACTGGAGTAATTCCTTCAATCACTTCTGCAGTCATTTTGCATGGCGGTATATTCGGGTAGCTAGCACCTTCGTTTATGGTCACGTTCACAGGATCAACCCCTTTCATTAAACCTATATCCTTTCCAGTGAAATCCCACACACTTTCTTTTACTGCCTCTTTTAGTTCAATAGGAATTTTCTCTTTATCAAACACAGGAAACAATTTATCCTGTTCTGCCTCAATCATGAGCATTGTCAATTTATACAAGCTATCTTCATCTGGAGTCTGCAATTCTATGCCATCTGGCGAACAGTATACGGCGCAGTTCATCTTACACAATATATCTCTTCCTAGCAAATTAACAGGACTACTATCGCACACCACAAACCGATGCATATCCTTGTATGTCCCAATCTCTATTTCAACTGGTTTTGTCAAGGGAGTATTTATTTGTCTGTTAGCTACACCTATAACCTGGATTGTTTAACCCGAGCGAGGAAGGTTTTGAATTTCCACTGATCTAACAGTAGAACGGGTAGCACCAGTGTCCACTAGGAAAGTTATTTCCACATCATTCACCTTTCCGCTCACAAATTAACCTGACTGATCTACCTCAAGAGTGGCTCCAAGCATACACTCTTCTTCCTCCCTCAGGCACCGTCAGAAACTTTCATCCGGCTCACTGCCATTCTCTTCTTGCAACCAATATCGCGGACACGCATTTCCTCTTTGCGGTCTTTTTACCTGCTCACCTCTGTTGAATCCTGTCTCTGCACTGTATTTCTGCTGATTTCCACTATTTGATAGCGGCGGTTGTGGCACCTGACTTTGCTGATTTGCTGTCTGCTGTTGCTGTGACTGCTGCTGATTTACCTCAAACTGCACCTGTGGATTTAATGATGTATGTTCCCCATTAACTCTAGGCGGACATTTACACTCTCGTTTCCAATGCCCTAATTTGCCTCAATTAAAACATGGCATTTTCTTTTTCATTTCATCAATGTTCCCTACCAATTTAGGCTTGCCTTTAAACCCACTTTGATCCCCTACATTCTTGCTCTCCATTTGTGTCACTTGTTGTTTTTCCGGTACTTTCACTTGTGCCCACATAGCTTTCTCTTTTAATTTCTTTTGTTTTGCATCAATCTCTTCACTACAGTATTTTGCTTGTCTCAATACCTTACCTACTGAACTCGATTGCCAATCCATCATGCTGTGTCTAATCATATCTGAAATTTCTGGTCTTAATCCATATATAAATCTATACACGAAATGACTCATATCTTTCTCACTTAATTCCTCATAACCACTATACTGTTTAAAAACTAACAACAACCTTTCATAAAAAGAATGCACAGTTTCTTTTGGTTCCTGGGTAGTCCTATCTATCTTTACCCAATCAGTCTCTTTTGGAGGTATTTTGTTTTTCAACCACACTATCTCTTGTTCATACTTTCTCATCACATCCGGTGATGCAGCTCCTGTTTTCTCATCTCTAGGATACTCCTCTCTTGGCCAATCCACAGATATTTTATATTCTGTCCACAAATCTGCTGGCACCACTATGTCAAATAATCCTTCTAAATCATTCCACAATACCTTCGACACTTTTACAAATCTGTCAACTTGTTGGTATCATGTACACATCCTCCTACAGGAACTTCTCTCATAGGAAATTCAGTTACCACTGTTTCTTTTTCTCTAACTGGAAAAGCTAATGTTGATTTATCTGTATTCTCCTCTTTCTTTTTTGCCCACTTGACTCGCCATTTACCTACATCACCCCATTTTCGCAAAAGCACAATTAAATCTTTTATCTGCATTAATCTTCCAGCAGTATTCATGTTCTCAATCTCTTTCTGCAAAATCCACTCTATAAGTTTTCTGCAATGATTTTATTTTTGCAAACTCTTTTCCATATTCACTTGCCACTTCTTCCAACTGATCATGCATTGTCTTAGCTCTCCATGTTATACTTTTACATAGAAACATGAGCTCATCATCCTGGTAATTTTTTAATCTATCTGTCCCAATCGTTCCAATTATTAATTCCTCCATGTCTACTTTTAATTTGACCACATCCAGCACTTTTGATTCCTGCTCTTTTAATTTTAGCGTTTTAATCCATTCACTCGATTCTCTGTCTGTTGGATCTCTAGGCATTTGTGTTAAATCTATTTTGTCTGTACTTCTATCTGGAGTTGCAGAATCAGATTCTGGTCCTGTCGGGAATCCACGTGTCAAATTTTTATTTAAAGTTAATTCTGGTGGATATACACTTGTATTCTGCCTTATTTCTGATAAATCTGGATAAGTACTTTCTCTTGCTCTCTGCAGGCTTTGTTGTAATGGAATTGTTAGTCTCGGTTCTCTTATTTTCTGATCATCAAATACTGGTATCACGGGTCCTATCGTTACTGGGACAGTTACAGCTTACATATTTCTAGTTAGATTCTGAACCAATTCATGTGCAGAACGTTCATATTCAGACATACTTGGCTGCTCATTGTTTTGTCTTTCTGGGCTTAGAACAATCATGTGTAAATCATTACTTCGCACAGGGGACCTGTAATTCTAGCTTCTCCTATTGGTGTACTCGGGATATATCTTGTTTCTACTCTTTCCGGAAAATCTCTAAAATTTGATGGCTATTCTGATGTTTCATTAACTTTTTCTTCTATCATTGGGGCATTCGGGGTAGTCCGCAAAGAACTTGGCTGATATGGTGGCGGTCTTCTATTTAATATTTCCTCTAACACAGCATCCTCAGATTCACTGTCACCATAGCCTTGATTCCCTGAGTCAATATTCCTCTTCTTCTTTACACTTTTTCGTCCCTCATATTCTTCTACTAATATGACCGGATACATGCCATCGCACATGTTACTGTCTCTCCATCTTCGCATCCTAGTCTCATGGGTCTCTATCCACAAATCTCTACCTTTACCTCTTGGTCTAAGATGCCTGCTCAATCTTTCGCTTTCCATTTCATGCATTTCATCTTCCCACTCAACCAATGCTTCAAACTGAGTTGGTCTAGGTCTCGGTTCAAGTTTCATCATTTTGTCTCTCAAATTCCTCAGAATTGCAACGTCAAATGATCCACCTTCTGGAAAGGCTAACACACCATTATCCTTGGTATACTGTGTCCAATTATCCAACCAAACACACGTATGATATCCATATTTTGACAACATGTAAGAAGCAGGTATTTTCGGTGAAGGAAGTATTTTGCCCTCTCGTGTAACTACCTCCTTGTCTTTTATAAACACATTTTTCAGTCTTTTAAACCATGAAGGTTTCTTCTTGTCATCTTCATAATAATACCGCAGTATTTTCAATAAACTTTTTCCTTCTCTCAAAAGATTGCGTACTATTCTGTTGCTGATTTCGTAACACCAACCTTTCACAGCGCGATTCGCACTAATGCACCAGTAAGAACACGATGCGTCACTATAGTGCTTAACCAATAGCTTCTGCTGCTTTCTGTAAGGAACCAATCAGCTCCTACTCTGTCTTGGTCATGCGGACTAATCCCTGCGCGACACTTTTGACGTCACCAGCGCTCCGGCTTCTGCAGCGCCGACTGACCCGTCCTTTACAGGGTTTTTTCAGAAAGATATTTTACAAAATCAGTTAGCAACTTACACAAAACAATTCCACTAATCTGTTTCGCTAATAAAGTGATAGAATTTTCAATCACACAAGTATTCTGTAACCGGAGTAGACAACGCTTATCTCCTCAGAATTTTTAGACTCGCCGATAAAGCAACACTACTGGCTTTACCCTTCTATCAGGCAATAACGATCTCGCTTCTCTAGGAAAGCACATACAGAGATCTTTTTCACCTTCTTAGAGACAATCCCAAAGTTTCGCTTGAACGCGTATTGCAATTACATTTACACACGTTCATACAGAAAACCTTATTCATATATACATGAACTCTGTTTTACCAGTAGGCAGCACGTCCATCTAACCCACCACAGAACTCCTCTATTGTTAGCAAAAAGAGACACTGCTCTTTCTACCCTTCAATCAAGCTCGGATTGAGTCCTACTACTCTCCCAGCAGTAAGTTTTAACCAGGATGCACAAAATGATCCCTATGCTCGAAGGCTGAAATTTCATAGACTGTCCTCACTATATATTTATCCTTTCACACCTAAGGTCCCTCAACAGTGATATACGACAATACCACCGCAGTATATGGCAATACTACTTCTTTGAAACAGACTAATGCCCTGTGTGACTTAACCTTGCCACACTTCCTCCACCTGCAGACGGAGGCACTGGCTTCACCCTACTCTATAAAGCCTTTTCAAAACTATATATAACACAATACGAACTCAACAGATGTTAGTCAGAAATCTGTACATCAAACTATATATATATAGCACCTTATACATAATCCTAGCTAATTTCCTTAGCAACCACTACTCTGCTACCAAGTTATAACTGCTACAGCGCGGCACCAGAAATTAAATCTAATCATCACTCACCATTTCCCTGAAACCTTTAAACACTCAAAACATGCACCAGTGGGGCCCATAGCACTGTGCATTTACTCTGTTGACTTACACTTGGCTTCAAGGCTTCTGATGATGCAATGGAGAATACTGTAACATTTGGTGGAGTGTCTAAACCTATTCGATCTATTTATTAATTATACCTGTAATACTTAAACATTTACCATGGTTTCATTATAACATTAATTTATTCAAACACACCACCATAATGGCAATGGATCTGCTAGAAAGAAAATTAGGCGTAGGAAAATCACAAGACCAGCTTTTAAAATTCCATTTCCCAATTTTATTAAAAGCAAAACTTTATTATGTCTGACATTTATGCATTAGTCAAAATCTTTATTCAGCAAAATTAACTTTATTTCCAAATGATCATTTTTATTTAGAGCTCAGAAAAATCGCTTTATTTTAGAATTCAGTTAAAGTTTAGCAAAGAACAGATAGTTCCAAATTCATTCTCCCCTAGCATCCCTAACTAACACCCTCATCTTATACTTAGAATCCTGCAAAACAAACAAATAAGAAAAACATAAGAGTTCTTACATCCAGGAATCGGTCAGCAAACGGGCAGCATCTCCGATAGAAATGGAAAAAGCGACCCCAACCTTACAAGTGCAGGGGTTTTTATACCTTATTTCTCAACTTAATCTATCTAAAAAAGTAACTAACATCACCATCTTGTGTTCTGATTGGACAAATTCGGGGTAGATGAGCACTTCTTCACCCTTACAGCATTTGTTATTCACATGATTCAGCTAAAATATAAAAGTCTTTTGTTTAGACAGTCCGTGGCCTAGGCGCATCACACTTTAGCTACATTGCCCTTCTTTCCCATGGTTTGGGAATCCGATCATTCATGCTTGGCACCCATCCTAGGTTCCGGGTGAGGTAGCCCAGAACTCTCCCTCAAGCACAGTCAACTCACTTGCGCTGGCAGAAATCTTTGACGCGCCTGCGCAGACCAATACCCACTCACAGTAGCTCAGAGCGGCCATTTTCTCACTAGGCCTCACAGGCCACATTCGAAACTATCATGGAAACAAAAAAAATCCATGTTAATTATAGTAATGAAACCCATTCTGTTTACCTCCCACCATGCTAATGTTTCCCATTAGTCGTTACCTAGCAAATGTGCCACACAAATGCGTTTTATACTTACATAATCGACCCTCTCTTGTCACAAAACATATACAAAAGCACATTTAAATAGCATTTTGTTTATATTGAAGCTATGCATTAATTCACAACACAATAACAATACATATTAGCTAGTATTATTGCGACATATAAGCAGAATTAGTATTCCCCGTGTATAATAATAAAATAACGTGTGCATCTTACTCTATGGTTGATTATTTTCACAAAACATGCAATTAGTAAACATTATTGTTATGGGACATTGACTTCATGAGGGGTACACAACATTTTGTGTTTGCCACCTCGCTCCATCAGGCCCCGCTCTTAGGAGTTCAGCACACCACAGAACAACTGCTGTCTTTGCTCCCCAAATTCACCATAAAACACTTGCCAGTGTTTCAGAGTGACCCTTTATCAGATCAACATAACACTGCTGTTCTCTGTTCACCCCTAGCACTCTCTCCAATGGAGACACCAAATATGGAACAAGCCTCAAACACACCTTGTGGATTGCAGCAGTAAATCCAATATGGCCCCAGGATGTAATACCTATAGAAACGAGTCAAATGCACACACTCATAAGCACAAATAAATCTACAGCACATAGCCTGAGCAGTTGCATTCATCTGATAAAGCACAAACAATGCCTAGTAGTAAGCGGCACCTTAGATAGCACACATGACACTACCAGGATCACCTCAGAATGTGACCTCCAGTTGATATTTATGGCCCCTTTTCATCACAGTGGGATCAAGCATCTAAATACACAATTCATGACATACTGTACCATTATTTCCTACTCAAAAGGGATGAGCTTCATTTTAATGCACCCACTGTTCAGTATAAAGCATGCCATGTACCTAATGCAAATTGAATCCCAGCGAATGAGATGTGGATGCTTTTCCCGGCAGTTATTGCTTATTTAAACTTATACTGTTCCTGATTGCCAAGCCTCGCTGTTCTCCTTTTTGATAATCAGAACCTTCTTAAACTCCCTCTTGAGTGATGCCTACATAATTGTCTGCTACACAGTCAAGCCAGACCAAAAAGATGATTTCTCCTCATTCTACCTCCCTTGGGAAGGCGTACCTTTTTGATGCATTTTCTGGTTTACTACTGGTAGTAAATCTGAGAATGTGCCAAAATCCATGGATGGATGTGTAGGAACAACCCTGTTCTACCCACGAAATGCCGTCCCAGGGCACAGTAACACAAGGCAGCGACTTGCACTGTGATGGATTGTCACGTTTACCATATACATTCCCAACATAACATTCTGCTCTACCCATGTAGCCTGAAGGTCCCTGTATAGGCCCACCAGGTCAAACCTGAGAAATGTACTATCTTGACCATGTTTACCCTCCACAATCATTAGGTACTAGGTCACACATCCCTTGACACATCTGCATGTAGGCCCAAGCCCAAAGCCCACTGCCTCATGTTATCATCTTCCATAAAAAAATCTACTAGGCCCCAATATTCTCAAACATGCATTTCTTTTGTGCCCAACACTGCGAGGCAACTCGGGCGACCGCAGAAACTTTCCACAGTTACAAGAAGAGCGTATCTCACCCACATGCAAGACCAGCTAGTACATTGTCGACATTTCACAAGTATTGTTTGCTTCATTTTTTATTATGAAACTTGCCAAGCTTGCTCAAACAAAACCCAAGACAGCACCTTGCAATGATAACACCTGTTTTAAAGTTCCGCTCTCACCTATATTTTCCGAGACATTTACGCTAAAAATGTTCTTTGTTTATAATTTGCGGTCAAGCGTTGCCGACCACCCGCTCAAACACCTGACCCACTGGGATACCACTTCTGTGTTCTCAGGGCTTTAGCAAAACAACTGTAGCCATTCGGTCAGGCACCTGCGTCAATGTGGTTCCAGCACCCACGTCACTGCGGTTTGGCTGTCCTACATTGAACAGGTATATAGGACCTGCACCCCAGTTCGAGCCCAGAACTTTCTGCAGTGCCATGCACAGTGTTGGTTCCCGGCCAGCCGTATGTCTACATTGGGGCTCCTAGGCCTGCTCTGAGGTGGTAAAACCCAATCTAGACTAACCTTTTCCTTTTTGAGTCTCTTCATTTATTTTCAGTTTCTCATCCTCACCCAATTCATTGCATTTAAATGTACTTTGAAATTGTAATTCTTGTATGGTTGATTTTCTCATTTAAGGATTTGCCTTCTAGGCACTTGCGTGTTATACTTATGTACTTTTGGGTTACTATTTCTAACTGATTAAAATCATGCTTTTAAATATTCTTTCCACAGCTAATGAATTCATGAATATATTTTCTGCTGTGTTAATGACTTGATGAATAAAGTTCCACTTCAAAGTTGTACCCTCGTTTCACATTTGTGTCTATTACTTTTAGATAAGCAGTGTTTAAGTGGCCCATGACCACCATAGAAGGGAAATTCTTACCATTCTTCAGCTGCGTTACTCCACATTTACTATGCCATGCAGAGACACCCAAGGTGGTGCTACATCGCATTTTAAATTTCACTTGAGGCTTGCATTGCCCTTACGTCATCTTGCATGATGCAAGGGCAACACAATCCTTTCTTAAATCTGGCCCTAAGAGTCTGCTCTGACAAATGGACCTTTCGCCTTTTTTTCAGAAAATTGCATCACGAAAGGCCTACTGTGCTGTCCCTTCCCTCTTCCCAGCTCTTGGGAATAAAGCCCCCTGCACTATTACGTGAAGCTGTGCTACTCTTCCCTTACATGTTCCTACACAGCCCTCTGCATTACTTTCCCAGAGCACTCAGTAATCTATCAAGCTCAATGTACCTTTCATTATAGGGGACCTGGAACTGCAAGCAGGACTTCATATCTACCTTCCAACCTGCTTATAGGAAGTCAGTAGCCTTGCCGGAATGAAAATACAGAATTATCAATAAATAGCATTCCTTGATCCTTTCTAAAATTAATATTAAGTAATGAAAAACAATTTTTGTGAAACTGTAAGAAAACATTCCGAAACTCAAAAAGGAAATATCATCACACTGTGCATCCCTTTCTTCTCCTATGCATGGGATTTGCTTTATAGTCCCAGCAGGGGCGTAACTTCTGGGGGGTGTTTGGGGTGTTACACCCCCCACTCATAATGAATGTACTCTCTAGTAAAAATGTGGCTACAGGTGCTTTCAGTCTGGTATGTCTGTCGGAATTCACCTGGGATTGTTACATGTACACTGATAAAAACACACAGACACATTCTCTCTTTCGTCTCCATTTTGAAGGTCTTAAAATGTTGGTTACGATGTAGTGGAAATTCCATTTTATTTAGAGGCGTGAATTATAATCCACATATAGAGTTCACACACATATAATCCTTTGTCATGTTAACATAAAGTGTTAGAATTCAAAATGGAATATCGTGAAACGTTCTGTATTTAGCCCATTGAGTAGTAACTTGAAGAGCTAATGTAGAAAGTAAATTTAACCAGTAAAAAACCTTAACATGAAGAACTCATGCTGTGCAACTTACAATCCTTCTTTTATTGAGTGTGTTTATCAATGTGTTATTTTTTCATTTGAGTAGGAATATTAACTGAGCGTGTCTTAATTTCTTATTTAATTCCGTAAAGCTCATAGGCCATTTTCCTATGTTAACTGAATCCTGTAGGCCTGAAATGCAATTTCCCTGGAAGCTCTCGTTTTAGAATTGACAGTTTGAATTGCATGAGTGCTGTGGGGTTCATTCTTAATCACGTTTTGTGTTGCATGTGGAAGAAGCACCCTTGTTAGCTAGGATAATGTCTTTGTTTTATTAGACAGGCAAGGAAAGAAAGAGATACATCATAAGCTTAGACGATAAGGGAAATTGCTGGGTTTTCACACCGGAGAAGGCCTGGGAATCAATATCAATATGTTGCAGTTCAGGAGCATTGTTATCCTCTGAAAAGTTAACAGTGAGATTGTGTTCAGAGCGCATGGCATGACCTGCAAGGACTCTTGGGAAAAATATTTGTAATAATGTGATGCAAGAGTAGGGAAAGTGACCACTTCTTCTTCGGAGAAAGAGCATCTTAGAACAAGCTCTGTCTCGATAGCTTTTTGCAAACCGACCCATCGATGGTGGAGAGATTTCTTAGGAAGACTCCACATGCTGACACTTTTTCATTCCTTCTCCTGAGAATGCTTAAGTAGGAATGTCATGTTAGTGTTAGTGTAAGGCTGTATTGATGCTTTATTTTCATCATCCCTCAATGCAGGGAAATTTGGACCTCTTTTTAAACCTCTACATGCTATTTCTTGAGCTAATTGTTTTGTGCATGTTGCACTGCCTCAACTTTACTCGCAGATTTGGTTTTATGCTGATTTCCATGTATTTTTACACTCTTGTTTTGAGGTGTCTTTATATTGAGTAATTTTTGGCTTTGTAATTAATTAACTAAGCATACGTAGTTGTCAATAATTGCTATTTGTCCAGAGAATTGATTAGCATCAATAATGACTTTCTCCCCTCTATGCTTACATGCTTCTAAAAAGAACCATCGGATTGTGATTCTAGAACAGGTCCAGAACTTATGGGCCCGGCCCTTTCAGTTATTTTGAAAATAATTGTGTTTGAAGTCCCCTTAACAATCTCCTTCCTCTCACTTTCCACTTTCACTCATGGACTCCTTCTCATGCAATATAACATGAAATGCCTGCGTGACTGTTGGAAAATGTGAAGCTCAGCCCTTCCCCCAATCTTACTGACCAAGCTACGCCCCCGACTGCATACTGTTAAAAAAAATTACATTTTAACAAATAAATATAGTAGTATTACTGATAATGACTGTCAAAGGTTATAACGCGATAATGAAATTATTCTCAATACACTATTCACATTAAATAACTACTGGTGCTGTGGAAATACCCTAAATCTTTGGGATGCTGATTTCAAGGGTGGAATCCCTTTCTACTAAGTTGAGCACCTTTAAACTTGATACCATTGAATGGTGTAACGTAACATCTGTTATTTGCAGCTGTTAGAAATACAGAAGTGGAATAAGCATTTGCAGTGCAATAGGTCTCGAAATTGTGAGATTTTTAGCTATTGGCATTGTTAATGACAATGCCTTTTATTTGTGTTTTAAACAGCTGCAATAATAAAAGGCCTTGTCAATTCAATTCAATATTTATTTATGATTTTGGAACTCACATGAGATCCACATAAAAGAATAACATAAAAGCAAAATACGGTTACATGCAAATGTGGAAGAGAAAAAAAAGGAAGAAGCAATTTCATATCCTCTAATATATATCTAGAAAGCTTTTTAAAAAGTTAAAAATGTTGTAACAAAACATTTCGTTGGGCGGAATATGAATGGCATCCATTAAAGAGCTGGCAGACAAAATACTTAATTTTAAGCAAATTGGTCTCAACCACTTTCGTCGGTATAACAGAAGGGCCGGGCATACAAAAAGAACATGAGCAATGTCCTGGATCGAATTATTGCACTGGTTGCACGTTGCTGAGGAACCGTACCATCTGGATAATAAATTGTTCAAAGGGAGAAGGTCCTGCCTCAAAAGGAACCAAAAGCGCCGTATACCATGAGGAAGGTTCCAGGAGACATGAGTATGCATGTTTCTGATTACATAGGAATCAATGACCGGAGAGACACCTTTCTTAAAAGTAAGGGTATCCCTATCCATCTCAAAACCAAGGGCTAGATGTAGGTAAAATAGATTTACCGATTTTTAATTACCGAATTTTACAGATTCGGTAATTAAAAATCGGTAAATCTACGCTGTGGACATGTAGGTATTCCAGATGTGCTGGAATACCGAATCGGAAGTATTCGGTATTTACCGGTTCGGTAAATACCGAATCGGTAATGCCCATTCATTCCTATGGGCTTTGAAGCCCATAGGAATGAATGGGCATTACCGAATCGGTATTTACCGAATCGGTAAATATCGATTTTCACAAGGGTGCAGGGGGTGTCACTTTGACACCCTCTGGCACCCCCAAAACAGGCTCGGGTGCCATGTGGCAGGCATACATGCCCTAAGGGCAGGTCTGCCTGTCACATGGCATAGGTGTGCATGCACACATGTGTATGCACACCGGAATCGGTATTTTACCATCAAATTGGATTTGATGGTAAAATACCGATTCTGTAAGGCCTCTGGGACTCAGAAGAGTTCCACCTACATCTGGGAGCCTCAGATTCGGTAAATTTACTGAATTTTTATTTTACCGATTCTGTAAAATTACCAAAACGGTAATTTTACCGAATTGGTAAAAAAATGCCCCCTACATACCTGTCACCCATTTACCGATCGGTAACGGCCAAAATCGGCCGTTACCGATCGGTAAATGGCCTGAAACGGCCACCTACATCTGGCCCTTAGATTCCATGAGGCCAGTTTTAGGGTGGACTTCAACTGGTGTGTAGATAACGTAAAGATAGTTGATTCTTCCAATTGCAATAGAGCAACAGCCCTTCTAAAAAAAATTACGATTAAAGAATGTTCTTTTAGGGATCCCAATGGTTCTTTTTGTATAAGGTATCTTAAACTATCCGGTTTTCCCTTTGCCAGACATAAGACCCATCGTACTATCCCAGCAAGGCCCTGGACCCAGCTTCTACGCATACCAAATTCTAGTCTAAGGGTAGCCACAGAACAAGCAGTGTTAACCGTAGTTAAATACCGTAGGAGTCTGCCCTCAGTAGAATGTAAAAAACCCCATTGCCCCAATTCAAGTAGTTCAATACCATAAAGTAAAGAGGCCGGGATTTTAGCACGGAAGGCCTCTAACAAATATACAAAATGTCTTTTGCCTGTGGATTTATAGAGCGCGCTTAAACCCTTGCCTTGTGCCATTGCCTTCCGAGTGTTATTATCTATATGGGCGTTATCACTCAAATTACCAGATACTATTTTCCCTAGGAAGACATAAGATTTTACAACTTCTAACTTATGTCCACCTACCGACCACATAAAATTCCCATATATCTGTTTTTTCTTTCCTGTCATACACATGACTTTACTTTTGAGACATTTATCTTCAAATGATGAGTCGCTGCATATACATGTAGTGCCTGCAGACGTTTATTTAATCCTTTTGGAGTTAGGTCCAATATTAATATGTCGTCTGCATACAACAAACATATAATTGGTTTATCCCCCAAAACAGGGGCAATACCTTCCCTTAAAGATAAGGTCTGGGGAAGATCAGATATGTATAGGGAGAATAGTAAAGGAGCTAATAAACAACCTTGTTTTAGTCCATTGGCAGAATAAATTGCTTGAGATAGGCCTCTTTCTACACCAGGTATCAGAATGAAGATCCTGAACTAGATCCAATAGCAATGATGGCATGCCAAGGTCCAATAGTTTCCTCCACAGCAAAGGACGATCAACTTTGTCAAAAGCTGTGGAGAAATCTATAAAGGCTGCATAAACTCTCCCACCTCGGACCTTGATATATTTGTCGGATATTACTTGTAGGGCCGTTAAGTTTTCCATAGTACCATGCCCTTTGCGAAAACCCGTCTGCTCAAAGGGTAGTATATTACTCTTATCCACCCAATCCTGAATTAACTTCAGGAGACACTTTGCAAAAACTTTACCAATTGCGACTAAAAGGGCAATTTGGCGATAATTTTGTGGGGCCGTCCGGTCTCCCTTCTTGAAAAGGGGAACCAGTATACTCCCTTTCCAAGAGGGGAGAACAGCTCTACTAAAAAAACAAAGTTTGAACACCGGGTGAAGAATTTTGCTCCATGGTACGCTATTTTGCTTTAAGACCGAAATAGGAAGCTCATCTGGTCCCATTGCCCCGGAGGAACGCAATTCCCTGATGGCCAATACAATGGCTTTTTCAGATGGAGGATCTATAGCATGACTATCCGCATTAATTCTTTTACTGGGGACCACCATTCCATTACTTGCGTATAAGCTTTTAATGTAGTCCACCCAAATTTGCTCTTCAATGGGAATTGGGAGGGGACTTGACCTAACGCCACATTCCTCCCCTATGAATGACCAAAATAGTCTTACTTGGCCTTTAGTAGCAGCCTCCCTTAGTTTAATTCATAAAGAATCCTCCCTGTCTTTTTTCAATTTAGCCTTCAACCTTCTCCTCCTTCTTTTTAACAAAGCTATTCTGCGAGATCTTTCAGGAGAATTATTCAGATATTGTTCTCTTACTAGCTTATTTAGTTCTATATTGAGTAATCGGAGGGAACGGGGAAGTATTTTATTATTTCTTTTCCAATTGGATTTATTAGATTTATTAGCAACAGAAATCACAACCTTCAAAGAATCTAAAAAACGCACTATTTCAAAGCCTTTCCAATTATCCAAGTTGTGTACTGCAGCATCAAGGATGCTCTCCAAACCCCTCATAGTCCTAGCATTCCAATAACATCTCCCTGATTTGTCTCCAAAACTGACTAGGTCGCTATTTAAAGACCAACAATCGGTTTTAGGAGGATTTACATTTACAATGAGAGCTAATACTTTATGGTCACTATAAGGTGTATGGGAGACCTTAAGATCTTTCAGTAAGGAAAAGGCAGAATTTTCCACCATTACATAATCTAAGATTGATTCACTCTGGTTGGATTTATGGGTATAGTTCGCCGGAGAATCTGAAGGGAGCCTTCCATTCACAATAATCCCATCCATTTCAGCCAATTCTTCAAGGAGCATTTTCCCTCTCCTATTTGTCTTATTATTCCCAGGAAAGAGGCTTGGGGAATCTGCAGAGATTCCTCTTTATGCTTGTTTCTAAACTAAAAGGTCTTATCATTTACAATACCAATCACTTTTCCCACTAATGCATGGGCGCATGCTCACGATGGTCACCCGAAGCACTCAGTGTCCTGGATTTAGCGCGCACACTGTGGAACATCCCTACAAGACCGTTCGTGCCGCCGCTTTTTAAACGTGAGCGGCGGGTAATCCAGGCATGAGGAAAAGGAAGAGACATGGTGCTTGCAGGCGCGCATAGCGCATTTGCTTAAAGGGCTTCTGCTTCAGCCCCCCACACCCCTGTCGTGTGTCAGCCCGGCTGAGACAGCTTCCCAGGCACACAACAGCTGCACCAAATACTTCACAGGTCTTTAAAAGACAATTTGCATATTTATTTATTTATAAAGTTGAGCTTTGTCGTTTTTTCGCCCCTGCATATCCACACTTCCTACTGTGCACCTCATAAGTCTGTTATTTTTCACATCGAGTGCTGTGAACAGCCTGTGAGCATGCGTATCATTCTCCCGGGAGCACTTCCCTTCCAAACTTTAAATATGCTGTCCTTACATTATTTTTGAGTTGACATTTTGTTTCTCGGTTCATCCCGCTCGTGTATTGGCGCAGATATTCAATTTGTTTTAAAACGTAGTGACCAAATGTGGTGGATGATGGAGCCCAGGAGTACCCCAGCAGAAGCAGAGCTTCCCCGGGAGGGCTGTGTGCTATATCTAGCTTGGGAATGAATGACGAGCCCTGTATGATGGCTCCCAAAGGACCAGCGACCTTTCAAAAATGGTTGTTTTCTGTTACCAGCTTTATATTCTCTTACCTTTTCCTTATCCCAGTACTTACATCATAAGGTGTGTTGACACCCTGCGATGGGCATGCTGATTCTTCCAGCAGGATCCCATTAAAAGCAGCCCTGCGTACTCTCACAGACTCATTCTATCTGCCTTTTTCGAAGACAGGTGCTCCCTCCTGACCACTGGAGAGGAGACAATTATAGGCTGTTTCATCTAAAGCGGGGATCCTATTTAGCTGACCATTTAACCATAGCATGACATTGGTTGCAAAAGTATTTTTTGCACCTTATCACTGATTTTGCACATACAAAGTAACTGCATGCTTCTGGTTCATATAAGTACGTGCCTGTGTCGGGGTGCACAGGCTTCATGTTAACTTCTCAGTAGGGTCTGTAGAAATGGTGTGTGGGTCAGTCACAACTAGGCGTTCCTTGTCTGTTACATGGAGAACTCTGGAATCTTACACCTGTTGTGCTACAGATGATAGCAGCCAGACCTACTGCTTTGTTGGTAGTGAGGGTTTGAGAGTGCCACCTCTGATGACTGAGAAGTCCTAATAATAACAAACCTGGTCTTGGGTTGCTTGTGTTCAGTTGAGGAAGGACCTGGCCTGGGAGTTCGGGCTAGACTGTTTCTATTGTAGCAGGGTCAAGACTGATTTGCATGTATCTTGGTCCATACTGAGTTGCTATGGTGTGCCAAATAACAATAGATTTGAATGCGGCCAGATTAATTACCAGTGGCTGAGACTACTTCAAGCATTGCATCCCTCACTCTTTTTGTATACTTCAGTGTGACGCACTAACTGGGACGGGAATGGCCATACATGGGACCTGTGCACACTGTGCCACTGGAACAAAGCTTTATACTTCGAAGCCTGGACTGAAGCAAAGTTAGTTTCAGTTCTTTCCCTATCTTTGTGGCCACTTATGCTCACACAACCCTTGGTGTAAGCAAGAAGAGTTATATGCTGCCTAGATTGCACTGCATTGCACAAATCAAAGTACACAGTAGCAGAATGGGAGCTCTGCACTGCATTGCATAAATCAAAACACACAGTAGCAGAATGGGAGCTCTCTTCTGCTGATCCAGCCCGGCCGTCTGTTAGGAGAGAGAGACCTTGACTAGGAGATGCCGCAAGGTGTGGAGATGGAGGACTACACACCACGAAGAGGACAGATTGTACTTTGCGAGATGAGAGATAGTGACATATGTTTTGTTGGGGGTGTTGGGAGGGCCTTGCTCTTGACTTGGGGAGGAAGGGTTAAAGGTAGGGAGTAGGCAGCAACTCTGTCCCATTAGTAACATGGCAGCTAGACCACACACCCTTAATGAGGAGGGGGGCCTTTTCAGAAGCATGAATCACCGTCCCTCGGAAAACGGCGACCGGGAAACACAAGAGGAGGGATACCACTTATCTGAGCAAAATGCCGAGACTGCAAGCGGAATTACTTTGCTGTTTCACGAACAAGAGGTGGATCCCCCCCCGGTACCCTCTTAATACACACACGTATTAAGCGCATATCGATTGAGCACCTGTTTACATTGTGGGCTCATTGTCGACAGAAGAACTCACTCATGTGCAGTAGAACACGTTGAATCCGACATATTTTCTACAGAACCAATACCATTTAAGCATTGAATAATATCCTCAGGAATTCCTTTCCTTTCTGACCTGCTTACGTGCAGGTGTGCCACAAGCCCTGAAGAGTCGTTGTGACTTATCCCCACACTACGACGAAACACGTGTCGTCTGGTTGAGGACCGTTCAAAGCCGGTTGTGGACTCATTAAACAACCCACCTTAAGAAATATACCCGAGAATCTGCATCTGTCTACTTTGTGTTACACAAGCTTTATGTTTCTTTATTAACTGACTACCAGTTTTATACCTTGTGAATGTGTGCGAGAGCGTTGCTGTTTCTATGAATCACCACACTGACCTCCATGCTTGATCTCAAAATATCGAGCTTCAATTTTCGAGATCTTAACACTCTAGCAAAGAGAGGAGCAGTGCTATCATTCCTTAAAGACTCAGGTAGTCACATTTGCTTACTTCAGGAAACACATTTACTGACTAAGGTTTGACACAGACTGCGAGCACAGTGGTTCCCACAATAGTTCATTTGATAACTTTATTGACCATAAAAGTGCAGATAAAATACATACAAGCACAGTAATAAAATCCATAAATACAAGCAGTTAAAAAGTTATTAAACAGCAAGTTATCAAAAGTTATCAAAAGGGGAGTAAAAAGAAAAAAAGAATAATAGAGGGGGATTGCTCCAGTTAGGTCCTTATTAGAAAGGTGGTCCTTCTATGCCACTTACCATGTAGGAAGCGGGAAACAGCAAACACCATAGGAGGGGAGGTATCATATGTTAAAATTCTGCAAGCCTGTACACATTGTCTAAGTCCCAAGTTTCTGCACAGTGGAGCCAACCAGCATTTCCATATTTTGCTATACGCCGGGAAGAAGAACAGGACATGCAGAATATCTTCCGTGCTATTATTACAGGCTGGGCAGGTTCCCTCATTTGAAATAGTCCATTTAGAGGTCAGCACCCTAATGGGCAAGCAGCCATGCCTCAATTGGATGTGTAGTTTTCTCGCGAGAGGAGGCTGCACTAGATCTAAAAATTCCTCCTTCTTGGGCGCAATTTTCACCTGCAGGAATTCAGTTGTTAGCCTGCCCAGAGTTGTCGAGCTGTGTAGTGTGTTAAGGCTGTGGTTTCTCAAAATAGCCAACAGTTCTGACCTCTGGAACCTAGGACAGCTCTCCCCCGGGGGCTCCCACAATTGAGGCAAGCCAATTTGGTAGAGAAGAACCTTGATGTGGGATAGCCAGGGTATATTTTTGTTTTTGAGCTGCCCCCAGACTGCTGAAAATTCCGCTCTGTAATCAACAAGCTCCGGTAAAGTCCAGTGCCTTCTCCAGTAGAGCAAGGGTCGTGCGGTTATCAGATCTTTTATGGACCCAAGGCCCATATCTAGCCGCAACGGTATGAGAGGGGTGCTTTGGGATAAACCTACCAGATTTCTCATAAAAGCTTGCTCCACCTTTAGAAGACTCAGTGCGTTCTTGTGCCCCCATAGTTCTGCCCCATACATAGCTGCTGACCTGGTCTGGGCTCTATACGTTTCAAGAACAGGGGCGACTGGTTTAAATTGTGAAGTTTTATGAAATTTCCCAATCCCCCCTGTAATCTGTGCAAGTCTCAGGGCAGATCTAGACACCTGGTGACCCCAGTCAAAGTCTTCAGTTAGCGTGACACCCAGGTAAACAAAGGTTTTCACTCGCTCAAGCGGGTGCCATTCAAGACAGGGTTCGGGCGGGTGTGCCTTGGGGGATTGAAAACCATAAACTTGGTTTTGTCCAAGTTAACCTCCAATAGTATTCCTCTTCAGAGTTAGCAAAAAAGGCTGGGGTGTCGCTACTCCTATCTTAATCCTTCAATGGAAGTCTAACATCTATAGTGGCAGACATCAAAGACCGAGCGTTGGCGTTGTGTCTTTCCCTGAGGGACCATGCTAGCACAGTAGACACAGTATATGGGCCAAATGAGGTGCAGGAATGCTTCCTGCACTCTGAGCTCATCCACATCATGCAGTCGCCACACAGTGAGATCAGAGTAGGGGGGATTTCAACTTAGTAATGCAGAATGAACTGGATAGATCCAAACAAAAGGAAAGGCAGGGGGGCGAATGGTCTCCCGAGGGCCAGGCATGTTCAGAGAGATGGGGCTGACGGATCTGTGGCAACACTTTCTCCCCCGGCACCATGACTACACACACTACTTTGCAGCCCAAAGGTTGTTATGCAAGATTGGCCCACTTCCTGGGGAAAAACGCAATGCTACACATTTTGACTGAGGCCGAGATTGGGACGATGGCCTTGTTGGACCAGGCCCGATCCGCGCTACAGTGGGCATTCCTTAAACAAATAAAACACGCGGGACTGGGTGGCGCCTAAGGGACATTCTCATTCATAGTGAGCTAAATAAGAGTTCTATAAAGCAAGCAATACTACATTAGATGCAGGTGAACGATCGGTAGGGAATAGATACCTATATGCTATGGGAGGCATTCCAAACCACTATAAGGGGCACCCTCATCGCGCTAGCGTCCACTATTAACAGGGACCATGCCATTAAACACACACAGCTAGAAGACCAAGTTCACAGATTAGAGGAAAAGCATAAACATAGGGGCATGACCAAGGTCTGGTGCGCCCTGCTATCAGCTTGGGCACCGTTGTAAATGCTTGACAAGGACAGGGTTGAATATGCTCTGATCCAGATCAAGCAAAAATATTATGAAAAGGACGAGCAGTGGGGACTAGAAAAAGAGGCTTATCTGGATGCTGTACAGCCGCAGAAGCTGCCATATGCACAGACGCAAGCTCTCCAGAAGCCCATAAAAGTAGAGGAGCTTTTTTCTGCGATCTCCCGATTGAAACTGCAATAATCCCCGGGGCCTGATGGCTTCATGGTACTTTTAGAAAATATATTTCAAAGAATTAGCCACCCTGCTTGCAAAATTAATGAATGCCATTTAGCGTAGGGTGAGATGAAGCCCACAATGAAAGAAGCAGTTATCACCCTCCTGCCAAAGCCCAGGATAGATCCTGAACACTGCTCCTCTTATTGCCTAATATAAACACTCAACATAGATGCTAAGCTCTTAGCAGGGATCCTGGCAAAGCGCCCAGTGGAGTATATGCAATATTTGGTGGAGCCAGACCAATCGTGTTTTATACCTGGCTGCTCCTGCACTGATAACACTAAGAGAATATTACATCTTATTTCCTGAACTGATACCACTAAGAGAAAATTACATCTCATTGACAAGAAGGGGAGGGCGAACAAGGGGCCGAAAATTGTTTCAGTAAATGCTGAAAAGGCCTTCGACAGGGTCCATTGGCCATTTCTCTGAGCGGTACTACAGAGAATGGGGATAGTAAACAAATTAACCTCTTCGCTCTTTAGCGGGTATCAGTGTCCTCTAGCTTGTTTTAACATGAATGGCTCTCTTCACTGCACCCAGACAGATATGGAGGGGAACACGACAGGTATCTCCACTGTTATTTGCACTATACATCGAGTTATTAGCCATAGCCATAAGACAGAACAAAGAGATAGTGGGAATCATGATGGACCACGCAGATCATAAATTATTCGTCTATGCTTATGATAGACTACTGATATTGTCACATCCCAAGACCACGCTTATTGTGGCCCTGGCAGAGCTCTGTCACTTTGGGGAAGTCTCAGGATTCAAAATTAATCCTCATAAGTCACAACTGCTGGGCAGTCGCTTCCCAGCGGAAATGCAAAAGAGCCTGCAATCACAGCTCCCACTTCCCTGGGCCAGGGAGTGTGACAAATCTGGGCCTCCAAATCACCTCCACGACCTGTGCCACTGTGAAAGTAAACTATTCTAGACTTATGCAGCAGCTCAAAAGTGACTTCCCGACCTGCAATGCACCACATACGCGGTCTGGTTCCCGGCGCACATAGCCTTAGTTTAAGCGCGCAGAGACCTTTTACTGCCGCACACAGAGGAAAAAAATTAGAGGGAACATCGATACCAATAGGTAAAAGTTTCTAAAATGCGAAACCTATTGCATTGCAAATGCTTGTTGTTTACAAGTGCCCCATGCTGGCTTTCATGTTAATAGAGGCCAAGCCCCTTACTTTAGACGAGACATGTCTAAGGGAAGGTCCGTGGGCGCTATTTAAGTAAAACGGCCAGTCCTTATGGGATGTTACAAATGAAGACAAGGCGGTACTAAGGAGGGACAAACAAGCCCATTAACGAATCAGAAGCCAGAGTTTACAAAGGACAATGACACATTTGGGCGAAGGTTGGGCTCAGCTTCACATACATACTCCAATAAAGCATGGCTAGCAGTCCAGCGCATGCGCTGCCCAGGTTCGACCTAAAAAATAAGCACTAAATAAAAATATAGCATTATTTGTTATCCCGAGCAGGCAAACATCCAAACAACCCAGAGCTTTTGCCGCTGGACTTACAGAAAACTGATAAGTGGAGAGACTGGGTTTAAAAAACATGAGGTAGTTGCTTGATTATATGGCTACAATAACTCTATAATGGCTTTAGAGAATGAATTTGAATTGGATCAGTTGCTGAGTCACATCTCAAACATCTGCCTTAAGACATGATAAAATATACTTTCTGAGAAAAGGACATAGTTTGTGTTTAAAGACTTGCTTCATTAGGGAAATGTGTAAGCATGTGAATTGCACTGCAGCGGCTCTGAATCGAAACAAAAAAAAACTTCCTCAGCCCCTGGCATCAGCACGTGTCTGCGAGGGATAATCCACCTAGCGCCATTCATCAACCCTAGAGCACATTTCACAGAAAAACTAGAGAAGGGTCACCAGATTTCCGATTGCAACCCTCACCTCGGCAGGCCAGTGATGTAGTGTGACCATTCTCGGCCTTCTCCAAGATTGGAGGTGGAAAGAGGTCAAGCGCACAGTAAGGGGAGACGCAGGCATCAGACTTAACCTGGAGGGTAACATATTTCTGAAACGGGAATATAGCTCATAAGTCTGTGGTCACCGGTGGTCCCACAGATCACATTCCAGGACAACGGAATCTAAGAGACACGCCCTGAGAAGCGGGATCTTTGCGGCACGTGCTCCCAGCAGATTGGTTTCAGGTTCAAGCAAGGTCGGAGTCCTTGCAGGAAAAGTGGTGAGAGACGTGTCCCCAGAGCGTGCACCTGATTGCATCGCTAGCTGCTATTTACGCATATGGCACATATGGCAGGGCATATTGAGGTGCAAGGGCAACGGGACCAGACTGGGAACCAATAGCAAAATGCCGAATTTTGCTAGGCCAGCCAGCCCTCGTGCTGCAATTAGTGAGGGAGCACAGCGAGCGAGCAACACCGCCCCAAAGGCAGCTTGGGGGTGCGGGGGGGGGGGGGGGGGAGTAAACCAAATGCAACAACAAATGGTTTTGAAGCAACACTTCAAAACCGTTTGTTTGCATTGTTTATTTTAAAAGCACTTAAGCGCTGCTGGCAAGAAACACAGCCGGCCCAGCCCCAGCAACAAAACCAGCACCCACCAGTCGACAGCAACAAAACCGGACCCCACCAGTAATGAAATCGGCCCTTACCCTGGCTGCCCGCTGGGAAAATGCCTGTGTCTGGCAGCACCACTCCTGGCTTGACAAGCAAAGGAAACACTGTGATAACCGACTGCAAACTTCGTCATAAATTCATGTTTCATTCATCTTTGGTTGGTAAATATATAAACCAGGGTTATCCAATATTTTTAATTGGGGGGCTGGACATTTTTTTAAATGTTATTTAATTTATACGTTTTATATAGCGCTAGCTAGACCAGGGGGTATCAGAGCGCTTTACACACACAAAGGAAAAATAGTTGCATTACATAGCAGGATGTAAGGATGCATAAAGATACGAGCAAAACATTATAATTAGGTATACAGTGAGAGGGAGGGAGAAAGCTCAGGTGGTTAAAACAGTCAATTAACCACCTATCCTTTGAGTTTCAGGTCCCTTTTGAAGCAGGAGAAGCTAGACCCAGGGGTATCAGAGCGCTTTACATACACAGCTGAAAAAAGTTGCATTACATAGCAGGACATGTGGATGTATAAAGATATAGGCAAAGTGGTAGAGGGGAGTCCGCTAGGTTATTGAAGTCCAGTTTAGTTGACTTGGTCGGTAAAGTATCTCTAGAGGAGAAGGAGTTTCAGGTCCCTTTTGAAGCAGGGGAAGGAGGGGTTGCATCTGAGGTCTATAGGGAGTGCGTTCCACATCCTGGGTACATTACCAGAGAAGGATCGGGACTGAGTGGGTTTCTTTCTCAATTTTGGAGGGATGAGAAGAAGTAAGTTGGAGCTTCTCTGGTTTCTGGATCTTCCAGCTTTTACCAGTTTGCTGTTTAGGTGGTTGGGGGAATGTGAGTGAAGGGTTTTAAGTGTCATGCAGGCCAATTTGTAGATACATCTACCTTCAATGAGAAGCCAGTTTAGGGAGTGAAGGGTTGGTGTGATGTGTCCAAACTTTTTTTCACCAGTTATGAGTCGAGCTGCCATGTTAAGGATTGATCTTAGTGGGGCTAGGTGAGCTTTAGGCGTCTCTGTTAGGATGGCGTTTCCATAGTCCAGTTTAGAGAGGACTAGGGATTGAACAATTGTCTTCAAATCATCCTGGGGAATTTAAGGTTTGAGTTTCTTCTGGTGTTTTAGTGAGTAAAGCGCCCCTTTTGCCGAGTTTTTGATGTGGTCCTTAATTGATAAGTTCTTGTCCAAGGTAATGCCTAGTGACTTTACCGAGTCGAATAGGACGATTGAGCAGTTTAGGGCATCTAGGTTCTTGAAACAGTCTTGGATTGGTAGAATGTTGCTTTTCGGAGAGAACAGAATTAGTTCTGTTTTGTCTGGGTTCAGCTTTAAGTGGTTTCCGTTAAACCACGTTTGGATCTTGGTTAGTGTGACATTGAGGTGTTGGATGTCACTGGGCGATTTGATTTTGTAGTAGAGTTGTGTGTCATCTGCATATAGGTGATATTTAACTCCAGCCTGTTTCAGAATGATTGTAAATGGTTCCATGAAGAGATTGAAGAGGGATGGGGAGAGGATCGAGCCTTGTGGGACCCCAAGTGTGACTCGTGTTGGCTTAGAGAGACAGGAGTTGATTTTAATTTGTTGCGAGCGGTGCTGAAGGTAGGAAGCGAAACATCTCAGAGGACTCATCAAGCAAGCATGTGCACCAGGTTACAGATGCCTTACCTGCTAAGGACTAAACATTGAGTGACACAGATATATAAATCTTTATGTATATGCCTGCATGATATATATATGTGTGTCTGTATATATGTGAATGTGTATATGTTTTTGTATGTATATATGTGTGTGTACATGTGTGTGTATATACGTATATGTTTATATGTATGTATGTAAACATGTATATATATACATATGCATGAGTCTGATTATATATAATATATATATATATATATATATATATATATATATATATATATATATATATATATATACATATTTATCAGACTCATGCAACAAATCCCCTCAGTTACAGGTATCATATAGTTTCATACCTGAGAGCAGTCGGATAACAAGAATTTCTGAGGCTAAAACAGAAGAACTGTCCCATAAGTTACATGGATTATTAAGGCTTTAGTCAGTGCCTCAATCACTTTTTATTGGCATCTGGTGCGAACTGCAGATCATGACCCTAAAAGCCACTCAAGATCACCGCAGTTTTTCATTCTTTTGAGAGTGACATGCTGCCATTTTTTTGGGCCAGAGTAACACCCATTACTTAGTGTTTAGAAACGGCAAATTCTGTGGCATTCCGAACTGTGTAGAACAGGATAAGATCGTTTTTGTTTTCATTATCCCTCATTTATAAATGCTTAGGAGGCTGGGATTCTTATATTGATGAGGGTATGCATATTTAATAGGCGGAACATTTGAACAGGAAAGCTATCCCTTAGGCTTCGCAGATCTATTTACTCAGGTATCTAACATCAAAGCTCCCCCTCACGGCTCACAGCTTTTCGAGGCTTTATCCTATGACAACAGATTCATCATTTTGGATAGAGAGAGATCTTACAGTTTCGGACATCTAACAAAAATATTTTCCTTAAGTTATGTAGGTTCACACTTGTGAAAACACAGAACTCTCACTCATGTTAGACAGAAAATACAGGACCAAGCAATTGGTGAAAACTCACCTACTCATGTAACTTATCGTTTGCTTATGTAATTTGTTCACTTGTAATTTGCTCCTCATGTTTCATTACCGTTCTTATTGTGAAGCACTCTGACGCCTTCGGGTAAAGTCCGCGCTATATAAAAACTCATAAATAAAATTAAAATAAAATAAATAAATACTAATGTATCCAATTTGTGTCTCCATGGATCACCCAGCCCCGGAACACCCAGTCCCTGGATAACAATCTGCTTTATTAACATAAAATCGAATCAAACCCTCTCACAGTAATGCTATCCCTCATTTTCACAGTTTGCACAAGCCCAGGCATCAGACTGCAGAGATAGCCGTTGCGTTAAGAAGTTCTTACAAGCTTACACAATTACTTGAGTTTCACAGACTTAACAGGTTCAGATTTTTGACATGAGATTGTTTCTTCATATTTCAGAGATCTTACATTCTCCGGTGTCTGGCCGCAAAAGATTCCAACAAGTTTCATATAGTTTACAGTCTCACACCTCTGACAGCAGAGCTATCATGTAGAGTAGAGAAGCCTTCCAAAGTCCATTTTCAGACAGTGGGGCTAGTCGACTAGTGAGAGAGGGCGTCCAAGTTCACTCTTGCCACAGAATAGCTATTACCCCCAGTGACACTGCTCATGCAGACTCAAGCTTTGGGCAGTAAGCTAATTCTCAGTATACAGGGACAGGCTAGATCTTACAGGCTAAGGGCTTCATTCAGAATATGGCATAGTAGGAGCACTGTGCAAATCTGATTGTCCTGTTCTATTTAGGATCGGAGGAAGGGGGTTATAGTAGCTGAGCAGCAGATCAGCCTTTAACCTAGCGGTTCAGTTGCCATTAGGGGCGAGAAAGCCATCATGGTTGTCCATCAATGGCCCATACTTGCAGGTAACTTACCTGTGCATCAGGATCATTGACCTTTAAGTATTTTATTCTTGATAAACAAACACCTTAGCCAAGCAGGTGCAAAAAACTTGGCACCCACTCAGCAAATTCTTTAGCCTTCAGGTTTAGCGAAATCTGCCATGCAGGCAAGGATCGGTAAATATGGCAGGTGGTTCTGCAGCAGGGTACACACATCAGGGTCTAAACCACACATAACTCTCAGACAGAGGAACACACATTCAGGTTAAAAAATGTCAATAAAGCCAGGCTTCGGACAGCAAAGCTATCCCTTAAATTACACAAACCCATGCAAATGCAGCATTGACCTGTTGGTGAAGATGTTTTTCTAATTACAGAAATCTAACAGGTTGCTGCTTTTGAAAGCTAAGCTATTGCTCACCGTTTCACAATCTTTGAGGCCCAGGCTTCTAAGAGTAATATTACCTCTTAAGTTGCACAAATCTGATTACACAGATATTACAAACCCAATACTTTGAGCCTTGTGGGAGATAGATTTTCAAGCAACTGTCTCAGGAATGGACGGTGGAATCCATTATGTAAGTCCAGCTTACAAGGGCAACAAAAATGTATTACAATTCACCAGATTCACTTTCAAAAATATCCAAGAATACATATAAAAAACAAAAACAAGTCCGTGTCCCAAACATCACAAGTAGCTTTTACAAGATTAACAATCTCTGCCATCAACATTAGCAAGAGGAAAAAGCCTTAATGGAGAATAAACCATAGTAGTACCAAAGCCAAATTAAATGAGTAACACCTATATTTCACTCAACCCATAAAATATAGGTTAGGATACAGTCATCAGTTCAAGTTTTTCTTACACTATGGCGTAAAGTGCAGTGGTGAACAGAAGATTGACGTAGAGTGCAGTGGCGTAGAGTGCATTCGTTTTGAGTATAGTGGTGTAGAGTGCATTGACGTGGAGTGCAGTGACATAGAGTAGAAAAGAGTAGAGTGGTGTAGAGTAGATTGCAGTGGCCTGGGTGCAATGGCATTGAGTGGAGTAGAGCAGAATGGAGCAGAGAGGCACAGAGTGGAGTGGAATAGAGTGAAGTGGTATAGAGTGGAGTGGTGTAGAGCAGAGTGTAGAGGTTTAAAGTAGAGAGGCATAGAGTGCAGTGGCATACAGTACAGTAGCATAGAGTGTAGTGGTGTAGAGTGCAACGATGTAGAGTGCAGTAGAGTGGCGTAGAGCTTAGTGGTGCGAAGTAGAGTGCAGTGCCATAGAGTGCAACGGCATAGAGTGCAATCATGCAGAGTAGAGTGCCAGGGTGCGGAGCCGTAGAGTACAGGGTCATAGAGTGTTGCAGAGTAGAGTGGTGCAAAGTAGAGTGGTGCAGGGTAGAGTGGTGCAGAGACGAGTGACAGAATACAGTGGTGCAGAGTAGAATATAATGGCATAGAGTGCAGTGACATAAAGTGCAGGGGTGTAGAGTGACGTAGTATGCAGTGGCGTACAGTGCAGTGGCATAGAGTAGAACGTTATAGAGTATAGTGGAGTAAAGTGCAGTGGTGCAAAGTAGTTGGCATAGGTGAGGTGGCATAGGGTGCATTGGTTTTGAGTAAAGTGGTGTGGAGTGCATTTGCGTTGAGTGCAGTGGTTTAGAGTACAGTTGCTTAGTGTAGACTGTAGAGGCATAGAGTGGATTAGAGTGGCGAAGAGTGCAGTGGCATAGAGTGCAATGGCATAGAGAAGATTGTTTCAGAGTAGAGTGGAGTGGTGAGTGGTAGAGTATAGTGGTGCTGGGTAAAGCACAGTGGCATAGAGTAGAGTGGTGTAGAGTAGAGTGTCACAACATTGATTGCAGTTGTGTAGAGTGGAGTGGCATAGAGTGCAGTGGGATAGAGTGCAGTAGCGTAGACTGTTTCAGAGTAGAGTGAAGGGGTGTAGAGTGAAGTGGTACAGGGTGGGTAGAGTGAAATGCTGCAGGGTAGAATGGAAATGTGCAGGGTAGAGTGGAGCGGTGCAGGGTAGAGAGGAGTGGTATAGAGTAGTGACGTAGAGTAAATTGGCGGAAAGTGCAGTGTTGCAGAGTGGTGTGGCATGGATTGGACTATGCTGGAGTAGTGTAGAGTGCAGTGTCATATAGTGCAGTGGTGCACAGTAGATTAGAGTGGTGCAGAGTGCATTGTTGTACAGTGCAGTAGAGTGGCATATAGTGGCATAGAGTGGTGCAGAGTAAAGTGCAGTGGCATAGAATAAAGTGGCGCAGAGCAAAGTAGCATAGAGAAGAATAGTCAATAGTTCTCTCCTTTGAGACGTTTTGGTGCTGGCATTGCATTTTTGTTCATACTTAACAGCATGGGCATTGACTGCTTTGGTAATGTTGTGTAGCCATGTTGAATAGCAGCGTGGCTGTTGTAAAGCATGGCTAAACATAGTGATAAAAAAGGACTATCATGCATCCAGCACTACTTAACTTTAAAAAAGTGAATTAGCCCTGCCTGCAACATAGTTTTTTGGAAAATTAATTTTATCCAAACTGCAAAGCATCTGCACTCCTGTAGAGCATGGCTACAGAACATTACCAAAACCATTAGCTCTCGTAGGCGAGACCTATTGGCTTCACCAATATTTGTTTAAATTAGTTTTAGCCACAATGCAAAACAATTGTGGTGCTGTACGACATAGCAACAACACATTACCAAAGCCAATAGTTCTTCAAGGCTAAACCTATTGGCTTTGCCAAGGCTTGTTATATTTTTGGACCTTATCCATTGTGGTCAGTTTGTATTATAACAGGATTAAAGTACATTTAGCCACTCTATTGCCCCATTTAAGCTTACTTGATGTTTTCACTGGCCTTTGATCGCCCTTGCATGTTGCTGCAGAAGAATACCAAATACGTCTCATCTTGAACTGAGTGTGCACTACTGTTGGGGGAGGGGGGGAACGGGAGTGGCTCAAAATCATCATCGCAATTAGAGGTTCCGGGAAACAAGGAAATGAAATGAAATGAAATGAAAAAAGGAATTTGTTGAGCGCACGTTCACCAACGGCTTCTTGGCGCTTTGGACAGCGGAAGGGGAACTGCTATTTGATAACCTGAACAGGAAGATGACTAATCAAAGGCTTGAGAAAATAACCTGGTTTTCAACGCCTTTCTAAAGCTGAGGTAGGAAGGGATAAGACGGAGACCTGGGGGCGGAGAGTTCCAAAAGAGGGGCGCTTGGGAGGCAAATCTCAATCCGCCCAATCTTTTCCGTTTAAACGGGCATGACAGTAACAGATTGGAGCTCGAGGAACGGAGGGCTCGAGAAGGGATGTATTGATGAAGACGGGAGGAGATAAATGCCGGGCCCTTGATGAGTCAGGCAGCCCACCTTGAAGAGGCAGCGCTGGATCACAGGGAGCCAGTGCAAGCTCTTCAGGAGGGGCTTCGCTGAACTTGTCCTGGGCTGGCGGAAAACCAACCTAGCTGCTTGGTTCTGGATCAGCTGAAGCTGGCGTGTGAGAAGTTGGCCTGATATGTAGTGTTTCCAATTCTGGAACCACTTGGTATCAGTCCAAACAAACCCCAAAGATGTCAGGTTGTAAGTCAACCTTGTAGACAAGCTATCCTAATGGTAGCATGGACTAAGCAGCCTTAAAGGCTTAACTTAAGAGGTCGTGTTAAGCGAGCTGTTTTACCACATACAATCCTGTAATCAAATGAAAGGACACCACACAAGTATATATTGTAAAAATATATGTATTTATTTCTAAATTACTCCCCAGTACTCTTTATGAGGAAAGGGGCACAAGCGTTAAATCAAAAGCACAGTAAAACATATAAAGTTGCACAATTATGGATGAGGGCGGGTGGCCACTCAGACCATATATTAAAAAAGTGGTATAAGGAACACTTATCGAACAATGGTTAGGCCTAGGGCCTAGAGATTCGCTGGGAGCAGTCAGGACTAGCAATGCTGAAGTCGGGAGTAGCCCACAGGAGACGGGTGCAGCACGGAAAGTGCGGCTCGCACCAATGCAAAGTCAATGGTGCGTAAAAGTTGGATAAAGTGAATTAAATGATACTTCCGCTGAACCTAGGAACACAAAACTTTAGACACAGACCCTAGAGGTGTGTACCAGTGTTAGGACACCGGCGTTGCAAAGTTACCTCACCCACAGGCCGTGGGTGCACAGGGTCGAAGTGGCGTCGGGTTCTGTCACGCAGGTTCTTGGTGCTTGGAGCTGTTGCAGCTGCAGGCGCTGTGAAGCAGAAGTGTCCGGTGCGATCCAAGGGTGGATCGAAGTAGAAAAGTACCTGAAAGCAGAGGGGACAGAGTCTGGGTCACTCAGCAGTGACCAGGGTGGAACCAGGATGGAACCAGGCAATGTCGGGCGCAATCAGGCGGTTATTGATAGGCTTCTCTCCGCTGTCACGTGGGCTCTGGGGCATCTGCGACGTCCAGGAGCAGGTCACGATCTGTCCCACGTAGGCTCTCGCCGTCAGCACCGTCGGCTTCAAGATTGCAGCAAACAGCACTTGGCAAAAGCAATCCACGCAGAACCGGGAGATTGCTTATCACTCGAACCAGGAGGGTCAGAGTGGAGGCTCCTTTTTACAGGAGCTGGTGCAGATCTGGAGCAACCAGAAAAGCGAGTCGTATTTCAAGTTTCGTCGGCACAGGGGGCACAAGCCAGCTGGCAAGTGACCGGGCCAACGCATCGAGCACACACAGGCAGAAGGGCCCCACGCAGCACTCGTCGAGTGTGGAGGGGTGAGCTTTGGTGCAAGTGGAGCTCGGGGCTGGGGCTTCTCAAACCCCGGTGTACAGCTTCGAGGGTCACTCGTGGGCTGCACGGTCAGCGTCTCGTGGCCTTTTCAAGATGGCGTGCCCCACGCTTCCGGTCGCCTCCACGGGTCTCAGCTCTGCAGGGACTGTGGATCGGGCAGGTAGAAGGCAGGCAAGCTTGATCTCGTCGATCTCTGTCGCTCGAGTTCCGGCGGGAACTGCAACAAAGCAAGGGTCGAGGGCTGGATGGTACCTGTTTGCACAGGGTGGTCACTCCTTGACCACAAGGGAGATTCTTCAGTCTTCTCACGTCGTGTAGAAAGTCGAAGGGTCCAGAATTCGTTTCTTATGTTTCTTCAGGATGATCTGAGTTGCATTGGCACTGCTCCCACTCTTATTCGAATCTGGTGGGCTGGACATCCTGCTAGGTCCCCTCCTATGGGTGGGACCCAGGAAGGGGGTGGTTACACCCCTTTCCTTTGATCCAGGCCGCGCTGGGACGGGGGCTGGGAGGCCCCAGAACCGGTTTGGCCGGATTATGCAAGGGGCAGCCTTGTGCTCCCCAGGCAGTGTCTGGTTTCTTTGAAACCTCCCTACTACAATCCACTATCTCCTGTCTGGGGTGGTTTGACACCGCCCTGCGACAGGAAACCCTTTGTCCAGGCCACCATATGCTGAGTTTCGGTCAGCAGCAGGAGGCCAGACCCGTGTCTGTGGCAGGGGCATCCATTTTGTGGATCTGAGGCTCATTTTAAATCAACCGCGTTTCAGTAAAGTAACATGTCTTCTCCCTCTAGAAGGGTGGAATGCTACCCCCGTCGCCAGAACTGGCGAGTGGGTAGTATTCCAATTCGTATGACACCTTACACGACATGTTTTGATAAAGCCAAACCAAAGTTGCTATATAACCGCGAGGATTATAAGGCGCTTAAGAGTATATGGTATGGCATTATCCCGGATCAGCTTAGGGAGTTGTTCCCGACAGCTGCAGACAGGCTCAGCTCATGCCAGAGCTCCATCTCACATAAAACCACGCACTCTGCCTCCAGGATTGATGAGGCCTTCCATAGGAGTGGCTCACAGGTTATATATGTGTCCAGATATAGGTTTAGATATAGGTATACTATATCTAAGCAAGATGTGATTACACCCACTTGCCCCAGCTGAGTGATCAGCCAGTTGTGTCAATTTAAGAACCAGCCAGGGGTGGCAAAAGCTATGCTTCAGCCCCTGGTAGGCCTTGGTGGCACCTATGCCCTGAGCACCTATAGTGCATGGTACAGGGGCTGACAAGGAGTCCATTTCCAATTGTGGTATGTACCTATAGCACATGTATTATAAATTTAGAGAGAGAACAGCAGGCTGGGGGTCTGATTAGCAGGCCCACAGCCTCAGTAAGTCGAAAACCAGTGAAGCAAAAAGCAAAAATTGGGGTGACCATAGGATAGCAGACCCTACTCTCCTACATAACCCCCCCCCAAACGCAGGGACATTAAACTTAACCTTGACCAGATAAGTCTTCATGTTCTAAGTGGAAGTACCTGGAGAGACCATCTGCATTACCATGGTCAGTCCCTGGGCGGTGCTCCACTGTAAAGTCCATCCCCTGTAGGGAAATGGACCACCTGAGCAGTTTGGGATTTTCACCCTTCATCTGATTTAGCCACAAGAGGGGCTTATGGTCTGTCTGAATTAGGAAGTGAGTGCCAAACAAGTATGGCCTCAACTTCTTCAGGGCCCAAACCACAGCAAAGGCCTCCCTCTCAATAGCTGACCAACGTTTCTCCCTGGGGGTCAGCCTTCTGCTAATAAAAGCAATGGGCTGGTCTTGAACATCTTGATTAAGTTGTGAAAGCACAGCTCCCACCCCCAACTCAGAAGCATCTGTCTGTACAATGAACTGTTTGGAGTAGTCAGGACTCTTCAGGATAGGTGCAGAGCACATGGCCTTCTTCAGGTCATCAAATGCCTTTTGACAGCTAACTGTCCACTGAACCTTTTTGGGCATCTTCTTGGATGTCAAGTCATTCAATGGTGTCACAATGGACCCATAGTTCTTTACAAATTTTCTGTAATACCCAGTCAGGCCCAAGAAGGCTCTGACTTGTGTTTGGGTAGTTGGAGGAGCCCAGTCCTGTATGGTCTGGATCTTGCTCTCCAGTGGTTGAACTTGACCCCCACCTACTAGGTGGCCCAAGTACACAACCTTGCTCTGCCCTATCTGGCACTTAGTGGCCTTGATAGTCAGGCCTGCCTTTTGCAGGGCCTCCAGAACCTTCTTCAGGTGGATCAGGTGATCCTCCCAGGTGGAGCTAAAGACAGCAATATCATCTAGATATGCTGCACAAAAGTCATCCAACCCAGCAAGGACTTGATTCACCAACCTTTGGAAGGTGGCAGGTGCATTCTTCAAGCCAAAGGGCATTACCACAAATTGATAATGTCCACTAGGGGTCGAAAATGCTGTTTTGGCTTTTGACTCTTCAGCTAGTCTGATTTGCCAGTAGCCAGCTGTCAAATCAAATGTGCTCAGAAACTTGGCAGAAGCCAATTTATCAATGAGCTCATCTGCTCTTGGAATGGGATGAGCATCTGTCCTAGTGACAGCATTGAGACCTCTGTAGTCCACACAAAACCTCATTTCTCTCTTCCCATCTTTGGTATGAGGTTTTGGCACAAGGACCACTGGGCTAGCCCATGGGCTCTCTGATGGCTCAATCACTCCAAGCTCCAACATCTTTTGCACCTCAGCCTTTATACAATCCCTGACATGGTCAGGTTGCCTGTAGATCTTATTCTTCACAGGCAGATTGTCACCAGTGTCCACCTCATGGGTGCACCAGTTAGTCTGACTGGGTGTGAGTGAAAACAAATGTCTGTGGGCCTGCAACACCTGTCTGCAGTCCACCTGTTGCTGCTCAGTGAGGCTGCCTGCCAAGGCTACTCCATCAACTGAACCATCATCAGGGTTCTGGGAAAGCAGGTCTGGGAGAGGGTCACTCTCTTCCTCCTGTTCCCCATCTGTGGCCATGAGGAGACTCATGTCCTCCCTGTCAACAAATGCTTTCAATCTGTTTACATGGAGCACCCTGTGGGGGCTCCTAGGGGTGCCAAAGTCAACCATGTAGGTGACTTCTCCCTTCTTTTCAATGATAGGGTAGGGTCCAGTCCATTTGTCCTGGAGAGCTGCTGGCCCCACTGGGTCCAACACCCACACCTTCTGTCCTGGCTGGAACTCAACCATGACAGCCTTTTGGTCATGCCAAGCTTTCTGTAATTCTTGGCTTGCCTCAAGGTTTTTGGATGCTCTCTCCATGTATTCAGCCATCCTGGAGCGGAGACCAAGTACATAGTCCACAATGTCTAGTTTAGGCTTTTTGAGAGGTAACTCCCATCCTTCCTTCACCAAACTCAATGGACCCCTTACAGGGTGGCCAAACAAAAGTTCAAAAGGGCTGTAGCCAACCCCCTTCTGTGGGACCTCTCTGTAAGCAAAGAGCAAGCAGGGTAAAAGGATGTCCCATTTCCGCCTAAGCTTCTCTGGTAAACCTTTTATCATTCCCTTTAGGGTCTTGTTGAACCTTTCCACAAGCCCATTGCACTGTGGATGGTAGGGTGTGGTAAACTTATGGTTTACTCCACACTCTTTCCACATTGCTTTTAAGTATCCAGACATAAAGTTAGTACCTCTGTCTGAAAGAACCTCCTTTGGAAAGCCCACTCTTGAGAAAACTGCAATGAGGGCTTTTGCCACCACAGGAGCTGTGGTGGTCCTCAGGGGAATTGCCTCTGGGTACCTGGTGGCATGATCCACTACCACCAGTATAAATCTGTGCCCAGATGCTGTTTGAGGATCCATGGGACCCACAATGTCTATTCCAACTCTTTCAAAGGGTACCCCCACCACAGGTAGTGGTATCAGGGGGGCCTTTGTTGTGCCACCTGACTTACCACTGGCTTGGCAAGTGACACAGGAGCGACAAAACTCCTTGACATTTTCTGACATGTGAGGCCAGTGAAAGTGTGGAACAAGCCTGTCCCAAGTCTTATTCTGGCCTAAGTGTCCTGCAAGGGGAATATCATGGGCCAAGGTAAGAAGGAAGCCCCTAAACTTCAAAGGTATAACCAACCTCCTGGTTGTGCCAGGCTTGGGGTCTCTAGCCTCTGAATAAAGGAGTCCTTCATCCCAATACACCTTATGGGTACCTTGAGCATTCCCTGCAGCCTCAGCAGCAGCCTGCTGTCTGAGGGGTTCAAGTGAAGGGCAATCTAATTGAGCCTGCCCCAGATCTGCCCTTGAGGGTCCCCCTGTCCCCAGAAACTCAACCTGTTCAGGTTCAAGCTCATCTGAGACAGTCTCCTCTTGGACTGCAGAATCAGTTTCCTGTGAAACTTGATCCTCAACCTGGGGCAAGTGGGAAGGCACAGCCTTAACCCTCTTGCTCCTCCTCTTGGGTTGTGGTTGGTCTATTGTCTCAAGATCCACCACTGGTTCAGGAAGGCACTTCTTAGCCTGAGACCTTGTCACTGCAAGGACATGAGCTGAAATCCCTAGCATTTCTGCATGAGTCCTGTACTCCACTTCTGACCAAACTGAGCTTTCAAGATCATTGCCTAACAGACAGTCTACTGGGAGGTCTGCACTCACAACAACTTTCTTTAGGCCATCTACCCCTCCCCAGGAGAAGTTCACAACAGCCACACTATGTGAAGTAGTGGAGTTGCTTGCATTGGTCACTAGGTAACTTTCACCTAGTACAATCTGACCAGGGTCCACAAAGTCAGGTGTCACCATAGTGACACTGGCACAAGTGTCCCTGTAGGCCTGAGCCAGTTTCTCATTGATTAAGGGAGTCTGCCTATATTTGCCCAGGTTACTGGGGCTTACTGCAGTGGTCAAAGATAAGTCCACATCATATAGGAGAACTGCCTGTGTGGGGATTCTGACTAGGCCAGATTCCACCTCAGTACCCAGGGTCAACCCTACTAAACCCTTTGGCTGTGTACCACCACTGCTAACTGTACTAGGGGGTGCAGGTGCTTTAGGAGCTGCAGTGGTGGGGACTGGATTTTTCTTAGTGCATTCACTGCCCCAGTGTGAAACTGATTTGCAGGTATTACACCAAGGTTTCTTTGGGCCATCATTCTTCTTTTTCTTGTTTCCATTTTGGGAACCCCCCTCCTTATCGCTAGTTTGGGGGCCTGAAGACTTCTGGTCCTTTTCTTTATCTTTCTGATTCCCACCCTTCTGGTCTGTTTTCTTCTGGTCACCTTGGTTCTGGTTTTTCTGCTTAATCCTTGTTCTGACCCATTTGTCTGCCTTCTTTCCCAATTCTTGGGGAGAGGTCAAATCAGAGTCAACAAGGTATTGATGCAACAGCTGGTTCTGACAGTTATTAAGGATCTGTTCTCTCATCATAAGATTGTACAATCCTGTATAGTCTGAAACTTTACTTCCCTGCAGCCAACCCTCCAGAGCCTTAGTGGCACAATCTACAAAATCAGTCCAGTCCTGAGTCTGTGCTTTTTGGGTGTCTCTGAACAACAACCTGTATTGCTCAGTGGTTAGGCCAAACCCTTCAATAAGAGCACTCTTCAGAACAGAGTAGTTTTTGGCATCCTCAGGTCTAACAGTGAGGAGCCTGTCCCTCCCTTTCTCAGAAAAGGAGTACCATAAAATTGCTGCCCACTGGTCCTCAGGGACCTGCTGTACCATGCAGGCCCTCTCAAGAGCAGTCATCCATTTGTGGATATCATCCCCTTCCTTGTAGGGGGCACAATTTTTGTCAGGTTTCTATTGTCATAGGCCCTGTCTTTTTCTTTAGGAACTTTGCTGCCACCAGTGGCATCTAAGCCACACAATTTTCTTTCTCTTGCTAAAGCAAGTTTAGCTTGAGCCAAGGCTACCTCTTCCCTTTCTATTTGGAGTTGGACAGCCCTCATCCTGGCCCTATGCTCTTTTCTCTGGGAGGGAGTCATCCCTCTCTGAGATTCTCTTGAGGCACTAGAAAGGTGAGAGTCCCCTGATAGAGATCTCTCCCTTCTGTTACCTGGGAGAATTTGGTTATGAGATCTGGGGAGGTGCTGGCCCTCTCCATTCCCATGTAGGTTTAGGTTGACCTGGTTAAGCCTGGCAACCTGTACCTGGTTTCCCCTCTGATCCTGATCTTCAGGCTCTTCTACATCAGAGCCTTCCTCTTCCTCTTCCTCCTCCTCTTCTTCTTCTGGAAGATTCTCATTCTCAGGGGAGTTTATCCCTTCACCTGATTCTAAGGGAGCCTGACTCACCTTATCTAGGTCATCCTTTTCTAGGAGAGCTATTAGGGAAGGAATGGTAGGGCCTCTGCCCTTTTTTAGCCCCCTGGCTGTGCACAAGGCACTCAGGTCTTTGTGGCTAAGGTTGTCATATCTGGATGTTGTCCCTATAGGATCAACTTCTACAGGAGCAGAGCCTGAGGCTCTACCTGTATCAGACATGACTGCTAGTGAGGTGTAAGTGATGCACTTACCTACACTAAGTGTTTTCCTACTGTACCTTGCTAGTGAGTTGTAGTCAGGGTGTGCTAATCCCTTTAATCTACAACTACTAAGTTCAGTAGAACTTAATATGCTAAGCTTTTGATTTATATGTACCTAGAGGTACTTGATGTGATCTTTCAATTTGATGTAAAGATTGCAATGGTAAAACAAACAGCAAGCTCAAATCCGCACCGCTGCACACCAATGTGAGAAGTTGGCCTGATATGTAGTGTTTCCAATTCTGGAACCACTTGGTATCAGTCCAAACAAACCCCAAAGATGTCAGGTTGTAAGTCAACCTTGTAGACAAGCTATCCTAATGGTAGCATGGACTAAGCAGCCTTAAAGGCTTAACTTAAGAGGTCGTGTTAAGCGAGCTGTTTTACCACATACAATCCTGTAATCAAATGAAAGGACACCACACAAGTATATATTGTAAAAATATATGTATTTATTTCTAAATTACTCCCCAGTACTCTTTATGAGGAAAGGGGCACAAGCGTTAAATCAAAAGCACAGTAAAACATATAAAGTTGCACAATTATGGATGAGGGCGGGTGGCCACTCAGACCATATATTAAAAAAGTGGTATAAGGAACACTTATCGAACAATGGTTAGGCCTAGGGCCTAGAGATTCGCTGGGAGCAGTCAGGACTAGCAATGCTGAAGTCGGGAGTAGCCCACAGGAGACGGGTGCAGCACGGAAAGTGCGGCTCGCACCAATGCAAAGTCAATGGTGCGTAAAAGTTGGATAAAGTGAATTAAATGATACTTCCGCTGAACCTAGGAACACAAAACTTTAGACACAGACCCTAGAGGTGTGTACCAGTGTTAGGACACCGGCGTTGCAAAGTTACCTCACCCACAGGCCGTGGGTGCACAGGGTCGAAGTGGCGTCGGGTTCTGTCACGCAGGTTCTTGGTGCTTGGAGCTGTTGCAGCTGCAGGCGCTGTGAAGCAGAAGTGTCCGGTGCGATCCAAGGGTGGATCGAAGTAGAAAAGTACCTGAAAGCAGAGGGGACAGAGTCTGGGTCACTCAGCAGTGACCAGGGTGGAACCAGGACGGAACCAGGCAATGTCGGGCGCAATCAGGTGGTTGTCGATAGGCTTCTCTCCGCTGTCACGTGGGCTCTGGGGCATCTGCGACGTCCAGGAGCAGGTCACGATCTGTCCCACGTAGGCTCTCGCCGTCAGCACCGTCGGCTTCAAGATTGCAGCAAACAGCACTTGGCAAAAGCAATCCACGCAGAACCGGGAGATTGCTTATCACTCGAACCAGGAGGGTCAGAGTGGGAGCTCCTTTTTACAGGAGCTGGTGCAGATCTGGAGCAACCAGAAAAGCGAGTCGTATTTCAAGTTTCGTCGGCACAGGGGCCACAAGCCAGCTGGCAAGTGACCGGGCCAACGCGTCGAGCACACACAGGCAGAAGGGCCCCACGCAGCACTCGTCGAGTGTGGAGGGGTGAGCTTTGGTGCAAGTGGAGCTCGGGGCTGGGGCTTCTCAAACCCCGGTGTACAGCTTCGAGGGTCACTCATGGGCTGCACGGTCAGCGTCTCGTGGCCTTTTCAAGATGGCGTGCCCCACGCTTCCGGTCGCCTCCACGGGTCTCAGCTCTGCAGGGACTGTGGATCGGGCAGGTAGAAGGCAGGCAAGCTTGATCTCGTCGATCTCTGTCGCTCGAGTTCCGGCGGGAACTGCAACAAAGCAAGAGTCGAGGGCTGGATGGTACCTGTTTGCACAGGGTGGTCACTCCTTGACCACAAGGGAGATTCTTCAGTCTTCTCACGTCGTGTAGAAAGTCGAAGGGTCCAGAATTCGTTTCTTATGTTTCTTCAGGATGATCTGAGTTGCATTGGCACTGCTCCCACTCTTATTCGAATCTGGTGGGCTGGACATCCTGCTAGGTCCCCTCCTATGGGTGGGACCCAGGAAGGGGGTGGTTACACCCCTTTCCTTTGATCCAGGCCGCGCTGGGACGGGGGCTGGGAGGCCCCAGAACCGGTTTGGTCGGATTATGCAAGGGGCAGCCTTGTGCTCCCCAGGCAGTGTCTGGTTTCTTTGAAACCTCCCTACTACAATCCACTATCTCCTGTCTGGGGTGGTTTGACACCGCCCTGCGACAGGAAACCCTTTGTCCAGGCCACCATATGCTGAGTTTCGGTCAGCAGCAGGAGGCCAGACCCGTGTCTGTGGCAGGGGCATCCATTTTGTGGATCTGAGGCTCATTTTAAATCAACCGCGTTTCAGTAAAGTAACATGTCTTCTCCCTCTAGAAGGGTGGAATGCTACCTCCGTCGCCAGAACTGGCGAGGGGGTAGTATTCCAATTCGTATGACACCTTACACGACATGTTTTGATAAAGCCAAACCAAAGTTGCTATATAACCGCGAGGATTATAAGGCGCTTAAGAGTATATGGTATGGCATTATCCCGGATCAGCTTAGGGAGTTGTTCCCGACAGCTGCAGACAGGCTCAGCTCATGCCAGAGCTCCATCTCACATAAAACCACGCACTCTGCCTCCAGGATTGATGAGGCCTTCCATAGGAGTGGCTCACAGGTTATATATGTGTCCAGATATAGGTTTAGATATAGGTATACTATATCTAAGCAAGGGGTGATTACACCCACTTGCCCCAGCTGAGTGATCAGCCAGTTGTGTCAATTTAAGAACCAGCCAGGGGTGGCAAAAGCTATGCTTCAGCCCCTGGTAGGCCTTGGTGGCACCTATGCCCTGAGCACCTATAGTGCATGGTACAGGGGCTGACAAGGAGTCCATTTCCAATTGTGGTATGTACCTATAGCACATGTATTATAAATTTAGAGAGAGAACAGCAGGCTGGGGGTCTGATTAGCAGGCCCACAGCCTCAGTAAGTCGAAAACCAGTGAAGCAAAAAGCAAAAATTGGGGTGACCATAGGATAGCAGACCCTACTCTCCTACATGGCGAGATTGATAGAGGGGGATCCCAGCATACAGAGCATTTCTGTAATCAATACGGGACATAACCAGCCCAAGCATGGTCTGAACCAGGGCCTCGTGAGTGAGGAATCTGCTGATCTTTCTAATGCGGCGGAGATGGTAAAAGCAGGCCGAAAGCACCGATTTAATTTGTGGTTTCATAGTCAGGTCCTCGCTGATGGTGACTCCAAGACTCTTGACCGAGCTCACCGGGCATGGGGCACTGCCCAGCGAGGGCGGCCAGAAGCTGGGACTCCAGTTGTTGGCCGGGGGCCCAGTCAATACAAGCTCGGTCTTTCCAAGATTCAGCTTGAGTTGGTTTGCATTCATCCAATTCCTGATGAAAGACATGGTAGGTTGGAATTTTTCGGCAGAGGTAGGGGAGGAATCAATATCAAAGATGAGCTGGAGGTCGTCTGCATAATTGAGGACGACCCCTGGTAGCCCCCGAAGCTTTGAAATGAGGGGGGAGATGTAAAGGTTGAATAGTAACGGGGAGAGGGAGGAGCCCTGCGGGATCCCACAAGTCAGATTTTTGGCTTTGGATGTAAAAGGGCCAAGGCGACCGCCTTGCTCGCGATCCTGTAGAAAGGAGGTGAGCCCACTCAGTGAGGTGCCCCTGATGCCGGCGCTCTCGACCCGTTGAAGAAGGATGGTATGGTCAACGGTGTCGAAAGCTGCCAACAAATCGAGGAGCACCAGGGTTTGAGAGATGTTGTTGTCCACCCCCTTTCTCAGTTCGTCATGAACTGCCACCATTACAGCTTCTGTAGAGTGGCGTGGTCTAAAACCGGTCTGGTGTTGATCTAGAAACTCGGAGTTTTCTATAAAGGAGCAAAGGCAGCCAGTTACATAGGCTTCAAGAAGTTTACCCAGGAAGGGGTGCAGAGATATTGGACGAAAGTTACTCAAGATGGTCTGCCCCGGGTTTTTTGAGGATGGGTGAGACAACAGCAGATTTAAATGCATTGGGAACCGTCCCCGATGCAAGGGAGTTGTTAAGTAGTGAAATGGGTGCCTCAGGGAGACTAAGGAAAATCTCACGGGCAATGCGGGCAGGGCAACAGTCAGCGGGGAACCAGAGCGAACCTTTCTAGGAAGGGATGTGAACTTTTCCCGTGTGATTGGGGGAAGGTCGAAAATGAGGCAGTGTTTTCAGAAATACTGTCTGTATGGAAGCCTGCATCGGGTATAGGAATACTTGCCTTGATTAGGGCAAGTTTCTCAACAAAATAATTGTTAAGGGAGTCACAGAGAGACTGTGAAATAGAAGGGGTCATAGTGATCCGATCGGGTTTAGCCAGCTCATCCACAATGGTGAATATCTCCCTAGACTTGTTAGTGGAGTTCAAAACCTTTTCAGAAAAATATTTGGTTTTAGCCTCAAGAATGGCCATCTTATATTCTTTGAGTGCTGCAAGGAATGTGAGCTTTCTGAGTGGGCAGTAGTCTGTTCTCCATTTACGCTCAGTTTGTCGAAGTGATAACTTCAGGCCAAGTAATGATTTGCAAAACCAGCGCTGTGCGTCGTATTTGCACTTGGTCCTGAGTTTCATCAGAGGGGCAACAGTGTCTCGGGCGTCTGCAACCCAGGTGTAGATTCTATCAGCCTGGGTATGGACGCCAGTGAGAGGCAGAGTGAAGGGATATCTACCTTGTCCCAATTCCGAATAAGCAGGCGATTAATAGGGCACTGTGTAATGGAGGGGGCTTTGGGTACCAGAAGGGAAATAAAGAAATGGTCTGACCAGGCACATGGGGACATCTGTAAGTTTAGAATTTCCTGGTTTAGAGCCCATAGCTCGTCGAGGATGTGACCTTTATCATGGGTAGCACTGTGGACGTGTTGGAGAAAATTCAGACTGGTTTAAAGGTCCGTGAACTCCCTAGAGGGAGCACTTTCGTGATGGGACTGGGGCCAATAATTAAAGTCGCCTATAATGAGAGTCCTGGCGTGGTTGATGGCCAGTTCAGCTGCTATATCGCCAAATGATGGCAGGAAGCTAGACAACTGTCCTGGGGGGCGGTAAAAGACAGCGACAGTGAGGGGGAAGCTTTCCAAATCAAATTTGAAAATTACGTAGTCCACCGAGTGTATGGGGCGCATGCTGAGAGATTTAACTTTATGCACGTGAGAAATTATAGCAGCGACCCCACACCAGGCCTTTTCCTGCTGCCGATTTGCCTGAAGAATGTAATAACTATTAGGAATGGCAGCCAGGATATCGGGAGTGGTGTCAGCTGTAAGCCATGTTTCTGATAACAACAATATGTCTGGCTTATGTGTTTCGAGGTGATAGAATATCTCAGCTTGATGTTTCACCAGTGAGCGGGTGTTTAAATTCCAGAACGATAAGCGGTTCTGGTCACAGTCAGGACGGACAAGGTGGGGGAGGCGGGGGAACGGGGGCGGCTCAAAATCATCATCGCAATTAGAGGTTCTGGGAAAGAAGGAAATGTCACAGAAGAGAGTGGGAGGAGAGTGGGAGTGCAGATGGGGTGCTACCTCGTAATTAAAATAATAAAAGAAGTTTGATGCAGATCAAAAGGAGGACTTCGTCCTGGGACACTGAGAAGAAGAATATATGTAGAACAACAGGAAATGGTATGCTACAATCAATAGAAATGGAGAAAAAATAAGTGGCAAGCACATGAACGAATGCAAAGCAAGAGAGGATGCAAGCACCTTTAAGATTTATATTAAATACAATAGATTTCAAATGCAGAACAACCTAAAAAAAAACATGGGCCCTCTGGCAGAACAAGTGAGGATCAGAAAAAGGAGTCATGACACCACTCTAACCCTTAAGCTATGGCTTGTGCATGAGTCTCACCGCCTTGAAACTTCCCCCTCAATTTCTTGGTGGCAATTGATGCAGAAGAATATTCTCCAAGACAAAAACTAGCACTCCTATTTAGTTATTTAAATAATGAAGGACAACGATTTTATAGTCAGGAGATGGTGGTATAGATGGAATGTATTTACAGAAGCTGTTCAGAGGTTGAAAAAAAAGTTTTTAGAATAGCCCAGTGTCAAGTTGGAGAGATTTAATTTCATGAAGAGAAATCAGGAACCGGATGATACCGGTGAAAAATATATCTCTGCATTGAGGAATTTAGAAGCTAACTCATTTTGGAGCCCCTCTAGATGTCTACATTAGAGATCAATGAGTCTACACTTGTCACTAAAAGAAAATTCAGGAAATCATTTTAAGCTGTAGAGATCCTTCACTCTCAAAACTAATTGACATAGCCAAAAACATAGAAAGAGCCATTATTTCTTCTAAATGTATTTTACATGATAGTCCATTCCCTTATTAATTCTGTTCATGATGGTGGGTCTGTTAATGCAGTGTCAGTCAGAAACAAAGTTCCCAGGGTTTTTCAAAATAAATATTCCCCTGTGTACTTTAGGTGTGGTTCTAGAACACATTTAGGTAACAGTCCAACTTGTCCTGCTTTAGGTAAAAAATGCATAAAATGTCGCAAATATGGTAATTTCTAGTCGGTTTGCAGAGGTAAGAGAGTCATTCAGAATAATAATGTCCAAATATAAGAAAACACAAATTTGGGGTGTTGTGAATGTGCTGATAATTCGGATAATTTGCAAGAAGAACTTCAGGAATTTATTTTAGCCATTGACCCTCGAGTAAATTATATGGAATATCAAAAGGTTAAAGGACCATTTTGTCAAGTAATGTAAGTCAATTTGTCTTTGAGATGATGGCAGATTCTGGTACCCCGGTAACTATTAATTTAGACACTCTTCATGAAGCCCTGGTCTTCAAGGGTTACCCGTGAAACAACTGACATAAATCACAAAGCCTATGGTGAAAAAGACATTGATATGTTGGGTTATTTTTATGAGAATGTTTCTTGTTTAGGTAAGAAGATATACACAAAGATGTATGTTGCTATCAAAGGCAAAAGCATTGTTGGCTGGCGAGACCTAGCCAAAAGGGGACTCTAACTGGTACCTGGTTCTCAAAATCCAGTACAATTAAATGATGAGAGTGTGGCTTCTGTGACAGATGCGATGGATAAAAATAACTTGCAAAAAATTGTGTCAACGTTCCCAGAGGTATTTAACACCTTGGCTGCTAGGGGGTTTTCCCTCCTGTGCTGATGATGTTTGAATACTATAGTTTCATGACAAGGTCAACTCTTCATAAGCACAGCGCAGGTAACACCCATGACGAGTTGACCTTGTCATGAGCATGGAAGGGGTTAATAACAACATTGGTAAAATAACCAATTTTCAATATTTGATTAAATAGAAAGCCAATGCTGTTCCTGTTGCTCATAAACTCAGACATCTCCCTCTAAGTGTGAGAGATGATCTTAAGAAGTTGCTTGATAAATTGGTCTCTGAAGGTGTTATTGAAACAATGGTTCCTCAGAATGGGTTCGTTCCATTTTTGTGGTATGAAAAAGGACTAGGGACATTCATTTGTGTGCCGATTTGCACACTTTAAATGAAAATATATTAGTGGATTGTTATCCACTATCAAAAACTCAAGATTTGTAGTTAGATATTGGTGGTGCTCAGTTCTTTAGTCTATTAGCTTTATGATCTGCATATCACCAAATTACTTTGGCTCATGAATCCACAGACCTCCCAACTTTTGTCACTCCATTTGGAATGTATATGTTTTTGAGGCTGCCTTTCCATTTGGCCTCTGCGATCAGTGTATTTCAGAAGTTTAATGATCAGCTACTTGCTCGAATTACTGGAGTACAGGGGCATCAAGATGATGCGCTTATATTTCCACATCTAGAGCTGAACTTTTATCATTATTGGAAAGAGTGTTGTGTATGTTTGAGAGTGCTGGAGTCACTTTGGGTTTAAACAAATGCAAATTTTTCAGAGACAATCTTGAGCATTTAGGTCACACTATCTCTGCATCAGGTATTAAACCAAAGTTGTCCCTGTCAGAAGCAATTTCTGAGGTACCTCCACCTAAGGACAGGGACTCCTTGAAATCCCTTTTGGGCATGACCGAATATTACTCAAGATTTCTCCCAAGTTATGCATTAGTAGTGCAACCGTTGCGTTCATTACTCAAGAAGGGTTCATCATTCAGTTGGCATAAAGATGCAGACCAAGCATTACAAGAGATTAAAATGTAATTGTCAATGCCCCTGTACTTTCCCCTTTCACATCTGGGCAAAAATGTTTTCTGACAGTGGATATCAGCCAACGTGGCTTAGGTGCTGTATTATCCTAGTGGAGAGATGGTAAGGAATATACCATTGGTTTTTCCTCAAGAGCACTCAACCAAGCTGAATCGCTTTACAGCACCATAAAGAAAGATGTGCTTTCCTGTTCCTAGGCGGTTGAAAAATGTAAGACCACAAACCACTGTTGCACCTCCTGAATGGTAATGGGACTGGGAAAGATTCAGCTAGATAAGTTCATATTTTATCCCGCTTGCATGAATATAATTTTGTGATCAAGTACATTGCTAGTGGCCACAATGTGAGTGCAGATTGCTTTGCCCAGAGATCTTGCTCATGATTTGGATGATGAAGTTGAATGTGTGGTAGCCAACATAGAGGATATATTCACCTTGCAAGGTATTTTTTCTCAGAAAGATGTGATGAATGCCATGATTAAAGATGAAATCCCTGTAGCTGCCAAAACATGGTCATAAATAGCCTGCCTAAAGAACGCTCCCTTCCCACTTCCCTGAAACCGTTTGCCTAGGTTTTTTAGTGATTTGTCTATAGTCAATGACATGTTAGTGACATCAGGTTTATGTATTCCTCCTCTTTTATTGCGCAATAGATTAATTCAAATGGCTCATGAGGGATATTTAGGTGTTGGCTGTACATGCAGAAGAATTGAAAGAAAATTTTTGGTGGTCTGGCATGGTTAAGGATGTTTTACACGTGATCAGTAATTGTCAAACTTGTCTGTTGTCTGACAAACATTGGACAACCACTAAACTCCTCTACACTTAATTCCAGTCCCAGAGGAAGCTTGTTCAAGTTGGCATTGGATTTTGCCTAGTCCTTTTGAGATTTTGCAGACTAATAAAAAATACATCATTGTATTGATTGATTATTACTCTAAATGGGGTGGTATGAATTCACATCCTCTCCCAGTACTATGCCTGTGATAACATTTTTGACTACAATTTTTAACTCAGAAGATAGTCCTAAAGAGTTAATCACAGACAATGGCACACATTTTGTCCTCAGACAAAATTATGGATTTTCTGGTATGAATACAGAAAAATCCAAATTAAGCATTTTATGGTTGCTTTGTACTCCCCTTCTTCCAATGGTCTTGTTGAAAGAATGAATAGATTTGTGAAGGAGGGGATAACATCTGCTTTAGCTTGCAATGAATCTTTAGATGAATTTTTGCACACAAACAATCTGGTCTCATCTAACCTATTTACATTCCACCACAGGAATTTCCCTTTCAAAAGAAAAGAGAACCAAGGGGTGTGTCTAGATTGGTTGAAAGATTTACAGGCTAGAAAATCACCTTGTGTTGCTTGCACTGATAAACAAAGAACGAAGGACACTGTTTTAGAGTGACAGGATGTCCAGAATAAATATTTTGAGTCAAAAGCTAAAACTGGTATGAAAGATTTTGCTGTTGGTGATTGGGTCATGTTTAAAAAACCCATCAGAGTTAAAAG